>NW_027140953.1:3289788-3601663 GCF_036365525.1 Heterodontus francisci | reverse complement strand
CATAAGTTTTGCAGGGGCTTCAAATACTTGCTTACAACATAAAAGGTGTTACACTTGTACAATTAAAAATTCATTTAAACCTCATTGTTACATAATCGATTGTATAAACATAATCCAATTTCATAAAGTACATTGATCATTCATTTCCTCACTTTAAGTATATATGACAAGGTTAGACAATTACCCTTTTTATGGCATAACTATTTGTCCCTCCTTTTACAAAGCAAGTTCAAACACTAATTGCTTTTCGGGTAGCTGTCCAACCTGTTTTCATACATCCTCTTGCATTGCCTAATTAATTTCTTAAGTTGCCAAATTAAGTATGTCACATCTAACACCATGATACCCAAAACCACTATCAGGACATGGGAGATAATTCTAAACCAGGGGTGTATCTGCACGACTGACCCCCAGTTCCATAAGTCCTCCTTCCAGGTAGAATCATTTATTTTGTCAATCTCATCTTGTCGCATCTTCGACTGTTGTTCCAGCTTGCAATGGCTTCCAACTGCTGTCTCTCTTTACCCAAGCGTGTGAGCAATGGCTGAATAGTATATTCATATTCTCGGAGGTAATTTGTCAAATCCTCCTTAGTACATTCTGTCACAGTTATCGTTTCTGTCTTTGCTCATGTATCTGTACCAACTCCATCTTCCCTACTCGGGTTGATAATTGTAGGTTGAACCAAAACATACTGTTGTTCACCTGACAAGTCCGTTTATGTCCATACTGGTACATCTTCGCTGTGGTGGTTAAGCAATATCTCCCCTTTCCCATATAGGCCACATGGGTTAGTCCTGACAATGCTTTCCTAGTCTTCATGGTGCAATTTACAGTGGTATTAAATCCACATTTTGATTCTGCCGTTTTACATACAGGACGAGGACATCTGATCACCTGGTTTTCCAGACTACACTCAGACAATGGACAATGTTGTTCCAATTACCTCTTTTCCAATTTCCACGACATATTGTAAAATATAATTGTATTTTATGTAATCTATTCCCCTTATCACTCCGATATTTTCTACTTCATGTAATTGTATCCCTAACTTATCTCTCAGAATTACAGGTATTCCCAACACTACTCCAATACTCATAGATCCTGTATTTACACATTCCTGACCTTTCCAACCTTAAGTTTTCTGAGTTGGCACCTGATAATTTTATCATTTGTGTGACTAGCTAAGTCCTCCAACTGGGTGTAATTGATCCAAACTGGTACCTGCCCTGCATCAATTTGCCTCCAATTTTCCTTCGTTTGTTCTAACATCCACGGACCATATGTACGACAAACACTTTCATTATTTGAAATGTCGTGGACCTCCTTTACCTTTTCTATGATATCATTAATAGTATGAGCATGACCTTCCCGTACTCTCACCAGTCCTGACACCGTTTTTGACAGATCCTGTCCTACTTTAGCTACACCATTCTGTGCCTTTTGTTCCTTTTTTAAAAAATATCCTTTACTAGCTGACTGAGAGTTCTAACCTTCTGGTCCACATTTTCCAAATCTGTAGTATTGACAATTGAAGTTCCTGTATTAAGGACTGTGGCTGCGTCATTCACTAAACTGCGTTTATGGCTCTTTCCCTTTATTATTCTCTCATTACCAAATTTCTAGTCTCAACAATTGTTACAGTAATACCTTGTACAATTCTCGGGTCTTCTCAGGGCACCAGCTGGCTCCCTCGTTCGACAACTTCCTCCCTGCCTGACAGGTACATACTTATCAAGGGCACGCAGTAGCTGCTCCTTGAATAAGCTCCACATTTCGATTGTGCTCATCCCCTGCAGTTTCCTTCCCCATCCTACGTATCCTAAATCTTGCCTAATCGCATCATAATTTCCTTTCCCCCAGCTATAATTCTTGCCCTGCGGTATATACCTGTCCCTGCCCATCGCTAAGGTAAACCTAACCGAATTGTGATCACTATCACCGAAGTGCTCACCTACATCTAAATCGAACACCTGGCCGGGTTCATTACCCAGTACCAAATCCAATGTGGCATCGCCCCTGGTTGGCCTGTCTACGTACTGTGTCAGAAAACCCTCCTGCACACACTGGACATAAACTGACCCATCTAAAGTACTCAAACTATATTATTTCCAGTCAATATTTGGAAAGTTAAAGTCCCCCATAACAACTACCCAGTTACTCTCGCTCCTGTCGAGAATCATCTTCGCGAACCTTTCCTCTACATCTCTGGAACTATTCGGAGGTCCATAGAAGACTCCCAACAGAGTGACCTCTCCTCTTCTGTTTCTAACCTCGGCCCATACTACCTCAGTAGACCAGTCCTCAAACGTCCTTTCTGTCGCTGTAATACTCTCCTTGATTAACAATGCCACACCGCCCCCCTCTTTTACCATCTTCTCTGTTCTTAATGAAACATCTAAATCCCGGAACCTGCAACATCCATTCCTGCCCCTGCTCTACCCATGTCTCCGAAATGGCCACAACATCGAGATACCAGATACCAACCTATGCTGCAAGCTCACCCACCTTATTCCGGATGCTCCTGGCGTTGAAGTAGACACACTTTGAACCAAGGTCTTGCTTGCCAGTACCCTCTTGCGTCCTTGTAAACTTATCCCTGACCTCACTAATCTCAACATCCTGTACACTGGAACTAAAATGTAGGTTCCCATTCTCCTGCTGAATTAGTTTAACCCCCCCCCCCCCCAGAAGAGCACAAGCAAATCTCCCCCCCCAGGATATTGGTACCCCTCTGGTTCAGGTGAAGGCCATCCTGTTTGTAGAGGTCCCACCTACCCCAGAAAGAGCCCCAATTATCCAGGAAACCAAAACCCTCCCTCCTACACCATCCCTGCAGCCACGTGTTCAACTCCTCTCTCTCCCCATTCCTCGCTTCGCTATCACGTGGCACGGGCAACACCCAGAGATAACAACTCTGTTTGTTCTCGCTCTATGCTTCCACCCTAGCTCCCTGTATTTCTGCCTTAAATCCCCATCTCTCTTCCTACCTATGTCGTTGGTGCCTATGTGGACCACGACTTGGGGCTGCTCCCCCTCCCCCTTAAGGATCCCAAAAACACGATCCAAGACATCATGAACCCTGGCACCTGGGAGGCAACACACCAACCGTGAGTCTCTCTCGTTCCCACAGAACCTCCTATCTGTTCCCCTAACTATGGAGTCCCCAATGACTAATGCTCTGCACCTCTTCCCCCTTCCCTTCTGAGCAACAGGGACAGACTCTGTGCCAGAGACCTTTACCCCATTGCTTACCCCTGGCAAGTCGTCCCCCGCAACTGTATGCAAAACGGTATACCGGTTGTTGAGGGAAACGGCCACAGGGGATCCCTGCACTGCCTACTGGTTCCCTCTCCTTCCCCTGACGGTAACCCATCTACCTACCTCTTTTACCTGAGGTGTGACTACCTCCCCATAACTCCTCTCAATAACCCCCTCCGCCTCCCGAATGATCCGAAGTTCATCCAGCTCCAGCTCCAGTTCCCTAACGCGGTTCTCGAGGAGCTGGAGTTGGGTGCACTTCCCGCAGATGCAGTCAGCAGTCCAACGTTGCCTTCATGTGGAGCACAGTCTCTTTTACCTCACCTCTGTCGTCAGGTCATTGCCAATGTCTGATCCAAGGCTCTAAAATGGTCTGGAGCTGAGTGTCCCCGGCCGAATCCAAACTGAGCATCAATGAACACATTGTTGCTTGAGCAAGTGCCGCTGGATCGCACTTGTAGGCACCTTCCTTCACTTTTCTCACGATTGACACTATATTGATGGAGAGTTATTAGGTCAGACTGGTTTTGTCCTGCTATTTGTGGACATGAAATCTGGGTGATTGTCGACAGTTTTGATGAGATCCCTGTGATTTAGCAGTTTTCGAAAAGGTTGCCTCAGTGTACTCCTACTTATAGAGTCACAGAATCACTTATGGCACAGAAGGAGGTCATTCGACCCATTGAGTCCACGCCAGCTTTCCATCGAGCTATGCAGTCAGTCCCATTCCCCGGTTAGATCCTTCTAGCTCTGCAAATCTACTTCACTCAGGTGGCGAACCATCCCCCCTCTTGAACTCATTGATCATCTCTGCTTCGAGCAGTTTCAAGTCATTACCACCCGCTGCATGAAAAGTGCATCCTCGTATTCCCCCTGCATCATTTGCCCCAAACTATCAATTCGTTCTTCTTAGTCCTTGTACCTTTCGTTACTGGGAATAGCTTTTCCCTGTCTACCTTATCTAAGTGTGCCATAAACTTGTGCACTTCGAGAAAATCTCCCTTCCATTTCCTCTGTTCTAAGGAGAACAACTCACCTTGTATCTAAAATCCCATATTCCTGCAGTCATTCTGATAAATCTCCTCTGCACTCTCTGAAGGACCTTCACATCTTTCCTGAAATGTGGAGACTGGAACATGATGCAATACTCCAGTTGGGGCCTAACCACAGCTGTATGAAGGTTTAGCATAACTTCCCTGCTTTAGTAATCTATGCCTTTATTTATGAAGGCCAATATCCCATATTCGTTGCTAATTGCTCTCTCAACGTGTCCTGCCACTTTCAAATATCGATGCAAATGCAACCCAAGGTCCCTCTGTTCCTGCACACTATTTAGAAAGGCGCCATTCAACATATATTTGTCTCTCCCGACTCCTTCTGCCAAAATGCATCACCTCACACTTGTCAGTTTTAAATTCCATCTGCCACCTTCCTGCCAATGTTGCTAGACAATCTATGTCCTATTGCAGGAGGTTCATATCATCCTCCAAGCTTGATGTGGTTAGCAAATTTGAGATTCAGGTCTGTATTCCAAAAACAAGTCGTACTTTATTCATTGCAGGATTGGTTATCTATTTCTAATGCATGCTGCCTCTGCTGTTTAGCACGCATGTATTCCTGTATTGTAGCTTCCTCAGGTTGGCACCTAGGCCTGCTCCTGGCATGGCCTCTTGCACTCCTCACTGAACCATGGTTGATCACCAACTTGATGGTAATGGCAGAGTGAGGGATATGAGGGACCATATGATTAATGACTGTCGTTGACTCCAATTCTGCTGCTCCAGATGTGCCACAGCGCCGAATGGATGCCCAGTTTACAGCTGTTAGATTGTCTCTGAATCTGTCCCATTTAACACGGTGGTAGTGTCGCACAACATATTGGAGAGTATCGTCAGTGTGAAGATGGGACCTTGTCTCCAGTACAGCTGTGCGATGGTCACCACTGCGACCTCTGTATTGGACAGATGCGTCTATGACAGGAACATTGGTGAGAACGAAGTCAAGTAGATTTTTTCCTCTTGTTTGTTTTCTCACCACCTGCTGCAGGCCAACTCCAGCAAGTATGTCATTCAGGAACTAGCCAGCTTGGCCAGTAGTGGAGCTACCAAGGCAGTTTTGGTTTTAGAAATTGATGTCCCCACATCGAGTGCATTCTATCCCCTTGCTTAACCCTTCTTCCAGGTGTCATTTACCATTGAGGAGTACTTATCCATCAGCTGAGGCAGGGCTGCAAGTAATCAGTAGGTGGCTTCCTCAGCCATGTTAGACTAGATTTTATGAGACATAATGGGGCCTAGAGTCAGGAGGACTTGCATAGACATTCACTCCCATGTTTTCACCACAGTGAGCAATGTCTGGTGGGATTGTCCTGTCAGTGGGACAGGGATGCCCCAGGACGGTGATGGAGGAGATTGGGACATTGGTAGTCAGACATAATTCCGTGAGTATGACTATATCAGGCTGTTGTGTGACTAGTCTGTGCGACACTTCTAATTTTGGCACAAGTCCCTAGGTGTTCATGAGAAGAAGTGTGCTGGTTCGTAAGGTAGGGTGTGCCTTTAGTTGTTTCCAGTGCCTAGGGGTATGTCATCTGGCCCATCCAGTATTCTTCTTTAAATAAAGGCCTCACTTAATTTCATATGTATGCTTTTAACATCCAGCTCTACTGCACAGCCGCCTCTCCGACACTCGTGCTAAATTATCAGTCTGTTTATCAGCTATCCAGTACTGGATGAGCGGCCGTTTTCTCTAATTAAGTGCTGGGAAGACGGACGCCGTTATATTTGGTCCCTGCTACAATGTGTTTCACTTGCTACCAGTTCCCTGCCTCCCATTTACAACTATCTCAGGTGGAACCAGACACTTCATAACCTTGGGGTCATATTTAAGCCCGAAATGAGCTACCGACCACATATTGGAGAAATAGGAAGGCCACCTATTTCCACCTCTACAGCATTGCCCAACGTCTCCCCTGCTTCAGTTTATCAGCTGCAGAAACCCTCATTCATTCATGTGTTACCTCTAGACGTAATTATTCAAACACGTTCCTGGCTGGTTTCCCAAATTCTACCCTCCTGAGGTAATTAAAAAACTATTGCTCGAGAAGTAACTTGCAACAAGTCCCATTCGCCTATCACCACTGTGCTTGCAAGAATTGGCTCCTGGTCAAGAAACATCTTTATTTTAAAATTCACATGTTTGTTTTCATATCCTTCCATGTCCTCTCCCCTCCCTATCTCTGAAATCTCCTCCAGCTCCATGCAATACTGAGATTTATAGCTCTGGCTACTTTTGCATTCCCAATTAGAATTGCTCCTCCATTGGGGATCATGCTTTCCCTTGCCTGGGCTCTAAACTCTGGAATTTCCAGCCGACACTCATCCACCTCTCTAAATCACTTTCCTCCTTTAAGACATTCATTTTCTTCAAACAATGTTTCATGGGATGTGGGAGTCACTTCCAAGACCAACATGTGTTGTCCATTTATAATTGTCCTTGAGAATGTGGTGGTGAGCTATCTTCTTGAACTATTGCCATCCAGTTGGTGCGGCTGCACCCATGGTGCTGTTAGGGAGAGAGATACAGGATTTTGTTCCTGTGACAGTGGAAGAACGGAGATATATTTGAAGTCAGAATGGTCTTTGGCTTTCTGGGGATCTTACATGTGGTGCCTTTCCTACACACCTGCTGCACTTGTCCTTGTAGTGGAACAGATCAAGGAGTCATAGAGAGTCATAGCGTTAGAAAAAACAGAAACAAACCCTTCGACCATCGTGTCTGTGCCGGCCATCAAGCACCTAACCATTCTGATCCCGTTTTTCCAGCACTTGTCCCGTAGCCTCCTATGCTGTGGCGTTTCAAGTGCTCTTCTAAATACATCTTAAATGTTGTGATGGTTCGTGCCTCCACAACCGCTTCAGAAAGTGCGTTCCAGATTCCAACAACCCTCTGGGTGGTTCATCTTTTCCTCAAATCCCCTCTAAACCTCCTGCCCCTTAACTTAAACCTATGCCCCTGGTTATTGACCCCTCTGCGAAGGGAGAAAAAACGTTCCTTCCTATCTATCATATCATAATTTGGTACACCTCAATCAGGTCTCCTTCAGCCTTCCCTGTTCTAAGGAAAACAACCCTAGCCTTTTCAGACTCTCTTCATAGCTGAAATGCTCCAGCCCAGGCACCATCCTGGTGAATCACATCTGCATTCGCTCCATTACAATCACATCCTTCCTATGGTACTAAAGTTGTGGCGTAACTAGCGTTTTATACAACTCCATCATAACCTCCCTGTTCTTATATTCTTTGCATCTGCTAATAAAGACATGTAACCCATATGCCTTCCTAATCACCTTACCTAACTGTGCTGCTGCCTGCAGTGATCTATGGACAAGTATACCAAGATCCCTCTGACCTTCTGTACTTTCTAGGGTCCTACCATCCAGTGTATATTCCCTTGCCTTGTTAGTCTTCCCAAAATACATCACCCACACTTCTCAGGATTAAATTCAATTTGCCACTGTTCCGCCCATCTTACCAGCTCAACGATATCACCTTGTAACTTAAGGCTTTCCTCCTCATTATTTAAGACACCACCAATGTTGGTGTTATCTGCAAACGTACTTTTCATACCTCCTATATTCACGTCTACATCATTAATGTACACTACGAACAGCAAGGGTTCCAGCACCGATCGCTGTGATACACCACCGGCCACAGGCTTCCACTCGCAAAAGCAACCCTCTACCATTATCCTCTGCCTCCTGCCTCGAAGCCAATTTTGGATCCACTTTCTCAAATTGACCTGGATCTCATGGGCTCTTACCTTCTTAACCAATCTCTCTTGCAGGACCTTATCAAAAGCCTTACTGAAGCCCATGCAGACTGCATAAACTGCTTTAACCTCATCTGCACATCTAGCCACCGGCTCGAAAAATTCAATCAAGTTAGTTAGACACGTTGTCCCCCTGACAAAGCTATGCTGACTATCCCTTATTAATCCCTGACTCTCCAAGTGGGGATTAATTCTGTCCCTCAGATTTTTTTCTGATATTCTTCCAAACACTGATGTTAGACTCACCGGCCTGGAATTACCTGGTTTATCCCTGCTACCCTTCTTAAATAATGGCACCACATTCGCTGTCCTCCAGTCCTCTGGTACCTCTCCTGCAGCCAGAGAGGATTTGAAAATTTGTGTCAGATCCCCTGCTATCTCGCCCCTTGCCTCACATAACAGCCTGTGATTCAGTTCATCTGCGCCTGGGGGGTTATCAACTGTTAAACCCAATAAAGCAGCTAATACTTCCTCCCTTTGAATGCTAATATCTTCAAGTACATCCCAATTCCCCTCCCGATATCGACACCTACATCGTCCTTCTCAACAGTGAACACAGATGAAAAGTAATGATTTAAAAGCTCATCTATATCCACCGGCTCCACATGCAGCTTACCTCTTTGGTCCCATATGGGCCCCACTTTTTCCCTGGTTACTCTCTTGCCTTTAATATACTTATAAAACCCTTTAGAATGTTCCTTTATCTTGCCTGCCAGTGTTATTTTGTGTCCCCTCTTCGCTCTCCTAATTACTTTTTTTAGTATCCCCCAACACTTTCGATACATCGTCTAGTGCCTCCGCTGTTTTCAGACTCCAAATCTGCCATAAGCCTCCTTTTTTCTTCCCTGAACCAATCCTCTATATCCCTTGACGTCCAGGGTTCCCTGGGCTTGTTGGTCCTACCCTTTACCTCAATGGGTACTTGTTGACTCTGAAAACTCAATATTTCCTCTTTGAATGACTACCACTGGCCTGATGTCGACTTTCCAACAACTAGCTGCTCCCAGTCCACTTTGGCCAGATTCTATGTTATCATATTGAAATCGGCCTTCCGCCAATTCAGTACAAAGAACAAAGAACAGTACAGCACAGGAAAAGGCCATTCGGCCCTCAAAGCCTGTGCCGATCTTGATGCCTGCCGAAACTAACAACTTCTGCACTTCCGGGGCCCACATACCTCTATTCCCTTCCTATTCATATATTTGTCAAGATGTCTCTTAAACGTCGCTATCGTATTTGCTTCTACCACCTCCCCTGGCAACACGTTTCAGGCACTCACCACCATCTGTGTAAACAACTTGCCTCGCACATCCCCTCTAAACTTTGCCCCTTGCACCTTAAAACTATGTCCCCTAGTAACTGACTCTTCCACCCTGGGAAAAAGCTTCTGAATATCCACTCTGTCCATGCCACTCATAACTTTGTATACCTCTATCATGTCGCCCCTCCACCTCCGTCGTTCCAGTGAAAACAATCCGAGTTTTTCCAACCTCTCCTCAGAGCTAATGCCCTCCAGGCCAGGCAACATCCTGGTAAACCTCCTCTGTACCCTCTCCAAAACCTCCACGTCCTTCTGGTAGTGTCGCGACCAGAATTGAACGCAATTTTCTAAGTGTGGCCTAACTAAGGTTCTGAACAGCTGCAACATGACTTGCCAATTTTTATACCCTATGCCCCGACCGATGAAGGCAAGCATGCCGTATGCCTTCTTGACTACCTTATCCACCTGCGTTGCCACTTTCAGTGACCTGTGGACCTGTACGCCCAGATCTTTCTGCCTGTCAACACTCCTAACGGTTCTGCCATTTACTGTATAGCTCCCAACCTCATTAGACCTTCCAAAATGCATTACCTCACATTTGTCCGGATTAAACTCGATATGCCATTTCTCTGCCCAAGTCTCCCACCGATCTATATCCTGCTGTATCCTCTGACAATCATCATCATTATCCGCAACTCCACCAACCTTTGTGTCGTCCGCAAACTTACTAATCAGACCAGCTACATTTTCCTCCAAATCATTTATATATACTACAAACAGCAAAGGTCCCAGCACTGATCCCTGCGGAACACCACTAGGCACATCCCTCCATTCAGAAAAACACCCATCCACTGTTACCCTCTGTCTTCTGTGACTGAGCCAGTTCTGTATCCATATTGCCAGCTCACCTCTGATCCCGTGTGACTTCACCTTTTGCACCAGTCTGCCATGAGGGATGTTGTCAAAGGCTTTACTAAAGTCCATATAGACAACATCCACCACCCTTCCCTCATCAATCATCTTCGTTACTTCCTCAAAAAACTCAATCAAATTAGTAAGACACGACCTCCCCTTCACACAACCATGCTGTCTCTCGCTAATAAGTACGTTTGTTTACAAATGGGAGTAAATCCGGTCCCGAAGAATCCTCTCTAATAGCTTCCCTACCACTGACGTAAGGCTCACCGGCCTATTATTTCCTGGATTATCCTTACCACCCTTCTTAAACAAAGGAACAACATTGGCTAATCTCCAGTCCTCTGGGACCTTACCTGTAGCCAATGAGGATGCAAAGATTTCTGTCAAGGCCCCAGCAGTTTCTTCCCTTGCCTCCCTCAATATTCCAGGGTAGATCCCATCAGGCCCTGGGGACTTATCTACCTTAATGCTTTGCAAGACACCCAGCACCTCCTCCTTTTTGATAATGAGATGCTTGAGACTATCTGCACTCCCTTCCCTTGTCTCATCATTCAGCAAGTCCTTCTCCTTGGTGAATACTGATGCAAAGTACTCATTTCGCACCTCACCCATTTCCTCTGGCTCCACGCATAGATTTCCCATCTCTGTCCTTGAGTGTGCCAACCCTTTCCCCGGTTACCCTCTTGCTCCTTATATATGTATAAAAATCCTTGGTTTTTTTCCTTAATCCTGCTTGCCAATGACTTTTCATGGCCCCTTTTAGTCCTTCTAGCTCCTTGCTTAAGTTCCTTCCTACTGTCTTTATATTCCCCAAGTGCTTCATCTGTTCCTAGCCTTACAGCCCTTACAAATGCTTCCTTTTTCTTTTTGACGAGGCTCACAATATCCCGTGTTATCCAAGGTTCCCGAAACTTGCCTAACTTGTCTTTCTTCCTCACAGGAACATGCTGGTCCTGGATTCTAATCAGCTGACGTTTGAAAGACTCCCACATGTCAGATGTTGATTTAACCTCAAACAGCTGCCCCCAATCTAAAATCTTCACTTCCTGCCTAATATTGTTAAAATCAGCCTTCCCCCAATTTAGCACCTTCACCCGAGGACTACTCTTATCCTTATCCACAAGTACCTTAAAACATATGGAGTTATGGTCACTGCTCCCGAAATGCTCCCCCACTGAAACTTCGACCACCTGTCCAGGCTCATTCCCCAATACCAGGTCCAGAATGGCCCAATCCCTAGTTGGACTATCTACATACTGATTCAAGAAGCCCTCTTGGATGCTCCTCACAAATTCTGCCCCATCCAAGCCCCTAGCACTAAGTGAGTCCCAGTCAATATTGGGGAAGTTAAAATCACCCACCACTGCAACCCTGTTACCTTTACATCTTTCCACAGTCTGTCCACATATCTGCTCCTCTACCTCCCGCTGGCTGTTGGGAGGCCTGTATTAAACCCCCAACATCGTGACTGCACCCTTCCTATTCCTGAGCTCCACCCATATTGCCTCGCTGCATGACCTCTCTGAGGCGTCCTCCCACAGTACAGCTGTGATATTGTCTTTAACCAGTAATGCAACTCCCCTACCCCTTTTACATCCCCCTCTATCCCGCCTGAAGCTTCTGAAGCCTGGAACCTTTAGCAGTCAATCCTGTCCTTCCCCCAACCAACTCTCTGTAATAGCAACAATATCATATTTGCAAGTACTAATCCAAGCTCTAAGTTCATCTGCCATACCTGTTATACTTCTTGCATTGTAAACAATGCACTTCAGACCACCAGTCACGCTGTGCTCAGCAACATCGACCTGCCTGCTCTTCCTCTTAGTCCTACTGGCCTTATTTACTATATCCTCCTCATTTACTTCACTAGCTGTCCTACTGTTCTGGTTCCCACCCCCTGCCACACGAGTTTAAACCCTCCCGAGTGACGCTAGCAAACCTTGCAGCCAGGATATTAGTGCCCTTCCAGTTTAAATGCAACCCATCCTTCTTGTACAGGTCCCATCTGTTCCTGAAGAGAGCCCAATGGTCCAGCTATGTGAAACCCTCCCATCTACACCAGCTGCTGAGCCACGTGTTCAGCTGCACTATCTTCCTATTTCTCGCCTCACTGGCACGTGGCAAAGGGAGTAATCCAGAGATTACAGCCCTAGAGGTCCTGTCTTTTAACTTACTACCTAACTCCCTAAACTCCCCCTGCAGGACCTCATTAATCTTCCTGCCTATGTCATTGGTACAGATGTGTCGCAAAACCTCTGGCTGTTCACCCTCCCCCTTCAGAATGCCCTCTGTCCGTTCAGAGACATCCTTGACCCTGGCACCAGGGAGGCAACATACCTTCCTGGAGTCTCTTTCACGTCCACAGAAGCTCCTATCTGTGCCCCTGACTATAGAGTCCCTTATAACTATTGCTCTTCTGCGCTTTGCCCCTCCCTGCTGAACAACAGTGCCAGCCGTGGTGCCACTGCTCTGGCTGCTGCTGTTTTCCCCTGATAGGCCATCCCCCCAACAGTACCCAAAACGGTATACTTGTTGGAAAGGGGGATAGCCGCAGGGGATTCCTGCACTGACTGCCTGCCCCTTCTAGCGGTCACCCATCTATCTACCTGCACCTTGGGTGTAACCACTTCTCTAAAACTCCTGTCTATGACTCTTTGCGCCACCTGCATGCTCCTAAGTGCTTCCAGTTGCCGCTCCAATCGATCCATGCTGTCTGTGAGGAGTTCCAACTGGGTGCACTTCCTGCAGATGTTGTCGCCCGGAACGCTGGAAGCGTCACGGACTTCCCACATCTCACAGGTGAAGCACTTCAATCCTCTAACTGTCATTTCTATCACTAGTTAGTTAATTGATATAAAATAAATAAATATTTATTAAATCCTTACTAAATTATGATGCACTTCACTATGTGGTTCCTGGTGCTAGATTTCTACAATAAATATTCAATGTTGTCTAAGTACATTAATCTCCTCCCTCTGGTTTAGTTACTCTACATATTAATTAGTTAGTTAGTGTTTTAATCAATTTTTATCAGTTTTATTTTCAAATTCGGTACAGAATCCCTCCCAGCCAATCAGGTCACAGCTTTCCTGTGACGTCACTTTTTCATTTTTTTTTTCTCAGCCCACCCGAGGTAACTTGCTCTGTGCACTCACCGCTCTGGAACTCCGCCCTCTGAGTCTGCTCCGAGAATCCCCGAGATTAACTCCGCCCTCCGACTCTGCTCCGAGAATCCCCGAGGTAAGATTTTTCTTCTCACCGCTCTGGAACTCCGCCCTCCGACTCTGCTCCGAGAATCCCCGAGGTAAGTTTTTTTTTCTCACCGCTCTGGAACTCCGCCCTTCGAGTCTGCTCCGAGAATCCCCGAGGTAAGTTTTTTCTCCTCACCACTCTGGAACTCCGTCCTCCGAGTCTGCTCCGAGAATCCCCGAGGTAAGTTTTTTATACTCACCACTCTGGAACTCCGCCCTCCGAGTCTGATTTATTTCTGGCCCGACTTTCTCCTTTTCCTCAACTGCCTTAAATCTTACAGCGTTATTTTCTTTAAAAAAATGATTTTTTGAATTATGGTCACTATCCCCGAAATGCGCCCCCACTGTCCAGCTTCATTCCCCAGCATAAGGTTCAGTACTTCCCCTTCTCTTGTAGCACTTTCTCCGTACTGGATCAAAAATCTCTCCTGCATGCATTTTAAGAATCCTTTAAGCCTTTTCCACGAAGACTATCCCAGTTGATGTTAAGTTAGTTGAAATTCCCGACTATTTTTACCCGATTAGTTTTGCACCTCTGCGGGATTTGCATGAATATCTGCTCCTCTATCTCTCCCAGACTGTTTGAAGGCCTGAAGTGCACTTCCAACCAAGTGACTGCCCCCTTTTTGTTTTTACATTCTACCCAGCTGGCCTCATTTGAAGAACCTTCCAAGATATCATCCTTCCTTTCTGCAGTAACTGATACCTTGATCGACAGTGCAATGCCAGCTCCTCTTTTACACCCAACCCTGTCACACCTGAAGATTCTATACCCTAGAATAGTGAGCTGCCAGTCCTGCCACTCCCTCAACCATGTCTCTGTCAACAATATCATAATCACATGTGCTAATCAACACCCTCAATTCATCTGTCTTACTAGTAAGACTCCATGCATTGAGATACTATCTCAAAGGAGCTGTGGTGAGTTGCTACAGTGCGCCTTACAGATGATACACACTGCTGACACTGTGCATCAGTGTTGGTGGGAGTGAATATTCAGTGTTTTTAATGTTTAATAACCTCAGAAAACTCTACACCATACAGGACAAAGCATCCCGCTTGATTGGAACCGCATCAGCCAACTACAACAGTCACTCCCTCCACCATCAGTGCACAATGACAGCAGTGTGCACCAGCTACAAGATGCAGTGCAGCATCTTGGCAAGCTTCCTTCGACAAGGGCAGCAGACACATGGAAACGCCAAAAACTGCAAGTTGCCTAGCAAGACACACTCTCCTTATGTGGAAATATGTTGCTATTCCTTTGCTGGCAAAAGCTTGGAACTCCCTCCCGAACAACACTATGGAAATCTTTACACTACACCAACTGCAGAATGTCAAGAAGGTGGCGTACTCAAGGAGAAATAGGGATGGACACTATCCGTTCCCTTGCCAACGGTGCCCAGACCCCAAACCTGTCCACCATCTGCAGGACACACGTTAGGTTTTTATTTTTAAAAATCTTCCAATTGCCTGAATGAGTACAGTTGCAACGAGATTAAAGACGTTTGGCGTCATGCAGGAAAATGTAGCCCATTTTTTGGCACCCCGTCCACAACCTCAAACATTCACTCCCTCCACTACCAGCACACCGTGATTACATTGTGTTCCATCCACAATATGCACAACAGCAACTTACGAAGGCTCCATCAGCAACAGCTTCTGAATCCGGTAACTCTACCAGTTACAAAAGCAAGGAAAGCAGCCTCTGTCATTATTCTGTCATTAACATTCCCTCTGCACTAATGCTTTTTCTTTCATCACAAAATTGGCACACTCTCTTAGCCTTTGTCCCTTGACCTTGTCAAATAATCTCTCCGGTCCTCCGTCCTATCACACATCTTTCGTTTTGTTCTCTTTCTTCCACCTGCACTTTACTCAGCAACGTCCTGATTGCATATATTGAGAAATGAAAAGTTGAGATGTTCTGTTGCTTTAGCACATTGCGTTATTTTGATGCCCTCTACTAGATTGAGATGTTATATCAGTTTGTGATGTTGAATTGGTTTCAGATGCGATAGGATCGAATTCAGGTAAATTCTGAAATGCATAGTCGCAAGTAACTCACATTCATCACTTATCTGAACGTCCACAGTTAAGGAGGGAAGCCATGACCCAGTATGTAGTAGAACAGCCCCAGAGCGGCAGACTTGCATTTAGAATTTAATTACTGAATGGGCGCACTAGAGTGAAGGGCGTCATTGAAGCAACATGGAAATTGTTGATGGAATTTGTGTTTTTTTTGATTGAAGAACACCATTGTTGGGAGAATACAACTTCCAATTTTATTACTTCATTAATGTGATGAGAATTGTCCAGTCTTTGTAATTTCAGACCCAATATATTATATCACAACACAGAGTGAACAGGATATCATAACCTGTTTACTGAAATACAATAACTATTGTGCAACATCAATATCCCCGTGGATATCTCACAGGGTATAAATTAAAGGATCTGGTAACATACTGACTCAGAATTGGATTCAGAAATATTGCCTGCAGCACTAAGTGGCAGACTATTGCACACATAAAATGCGTGAAACATTTTACAATTTCAGGAAAATATACTACACATCCCTTGCGGGCATTGGTGTTCCTGGTAAGTGACTATGGCCATTGAAGTTTGTTAAATATGTCTGTGTGGAGTGATATAGCTCCAATCCAGGCTGATGTGTGATTTGAAGAGGATTGTACAGGGTGTGGTGTTCCTATGCGTCTGTTGAACATATCCTGCTCGTTGCTAGAGGTGGCAGATTCGGAAGAATTTGTCGAAGGAAGCTTGTAGAGTTGCTGCAGTGCATCTTGCTGCAGCCACTGTGTGTCGGTGGTGGAGGGAGTCAATGTTTCTGGTGATCGTTGGGTTATAAATGAAGCAGCTGCTTTGTGAAGGACAAAAGAACACAAGAACTAGAAGCAAAAGTGGGCAATATTGCTAATCGCGCTTGCTCTGACATTCAATAAGATCATGGCTGATCTTGGGTTTCAGTTCCACTTTGCTGCCCGTTGCCCATATACCTTGATTTCCTGCGTGACCAAAAGTCTAACTATCCCATCCTCAAATGTATTCAATGATGGAGCATCCACAACCCTTTGGGGGTAGAGAATTCCAAAGATTCACAAATATTTGCGTGAAGTGATTTCTCCTCATCTCAGTCCTGATTCATTGACGCTTTATCCTGAGACTGTGCCCCCGTGTTCTATATTCCCTGACCAGTGGGAAAAATCTTTCAGCTTCTTTCCTATCGGGAAAAATTACTCAGCTTCTACCCTGTCAAGCCTGATCAGAATCGTGTATGTCTCAATTAGATCGCCTCTCATTTTTCTAAAACTGTCCTGGATGGTGCTGAGCTTCTTGGGTGTTGTTGGATCTGAACACATCCAGAAAAGTGGACTGTATTCAATCACACTCCTGACTTGTGTCTTGTAGATTGTGGACAGGAAGTCGGGAGTCAGAAAGTATGTTACTTGCCGCAGAATCCCCAGCCTCTGAATTGCCTTTGTAAGCACAGTATTTATGTGGCTGATTCAGTTAAATGTCTGGTCAATGGTGACCCACACAATATTGATAGTGCGGGATTCATCGATGGTAATGCCGTTGAACATCAAGGGGATATGGTTAGATTCTATCCTGTTTGATTGCCTCTCATTTGTTTGTCACGATCATTCCATGCCACTTATCTACTCAAGCTTATTATTGTCAACAAAAGCAAAATACTGCGCCTGCTAGATAGCTGAAACTTAACCAGAAAGTGCTGGAAAAACTCAGCAGGTCTGGCAGCATCTGTGGACAGAGAAGCAGAGTTAACATTTTCAAGTCAGTGACCCTTCATCAGAACTGGGAAAGGTTAGAAAAGTACTAAGTTTTAAACAAGTAAACTGGAGGTGGGTGGGAGAAAGAGAACAGGAGGCAAGATGTGTGATAAAACAGAGGACTGGAGAGATTAACTAACAAGGTCATGGGACAAAGGCAAGGAGAGTGTGTTAATTTTGTTATGAAAGACAAATAGTTAGTGCAGAGGGAGTGGTAATGACAGAATGATGAGAAGCCCAAGCCAACAGCACAAACATGAAAAAAATGTGAGAAGCACATGTTAAAAATAAAGATGGCAGAGATTGAAACAAATAAAAATAAACGAGGGCCAGTTATGCTTTGAAATTATTGAATTCAATGTTCAGTCCGGTAGGCTGTCGTGTGTCTAATTGGTAAACGAGTTGCTGTTCCGCAGGCTTGCGTTGATGTTCACTGGAACACTGCAGTACGTCCAGGACAGAGATGTGGGCAGGAGAACAAGGGGGTGTGTTAGAATGTCGAATGAATGGAAGATCGGAGTCCTGCTTTAGGACTGAGTGGAGGTGTTCTGCAAGGCTGTCGTCCAATCTACGTTTGGTCCCCTTAGTGCAGAGGAAACTGCATTCTGAGCAGCGAATACAGTACACTAAATTGAAAGAAGTACAAGTAAATCACCACTTCCCGTGAAAGCAGTGATTGGGGCTTTGAATAGTGAATATAGAGGTGGTAAAAAGGCAGGTATTACTCCTCCTTAAATTGCATTGGAAGCTGCCATGGGGAGGGGATGATGCGTCAAGGGTAATGGAGGTGTGGACCAGGGTGTTACGGAGGGAACAATCCGTTTGGAATGCTGACAGTGGTGGGAAAATAAGATGTGTTTGGTGGTGGCATCTCACTGGAGGTCGTGTAAATGGTGAAGGATGATCCTTTGAATGTGTAGACTGGTGGAGCGGAAAGTGACGACAAGTGGAACCCTATCGCGGTTCTGGGAGTGAGGGGAAGTGTTTAGGGCATAATCCGTTCTCTTACCCCCGCCCCCTCCAACCCATCCCCTCATTACTTGTTTAAGACCTATTAAATTTCTAACCTTTGCCAATTCTGATGAAAGATCGCTGACCTGAAAAGTGAACTCTGATTATTGTTAATGTGATCAGATATTTTGTTGCATGTTTCTTCTGTATTAACGGTAGTCTCAATTTGGATTTGCGTGCATTTTGTAGCACTTGCGCTTTGCTTCCTGATTCGACATCGTTTAAGTAAATGTTGCATCACACTGGACCCAGCGCTGACCATGTGGAACACTATTCTATGCCTTCCTCCAATTTTAGTAAATACCTTTAATCCTGCTACCTGTTTCCGTTTTTTTAGCTAGTTGCTGTCCATTCGACTACTTGTCCCCGAACTCCACTTGGTCTGAGATGAGTCACGGCTCTGTTGTGCAGAAGCTTATCGAATGTCTTTCGGAAAACAAAACTATATTAATTCTGCTGCATTCATGTTATCTACCTTTTCTGATATTATTCAAAACATTTTATGAGGTTGGTCAAGTACGCCCTTCCTCTTTGAAAATGCGCTGATATATATATCTATATATAAATTTATATATATATATATATATTATGTGTCTCTAGATGTGTTCTCGATTATATCTTTTAACAAGGTTTCTGTTGTGTTTCTGACCACAGACGCTGTGTCATTTGGTCTATATTTCTTTAGAATCCTTCTATGTTCTGTTTTAAATACATAGATAACGTTAGCTCTCCGTCAGCCCTTAGCACAATTCCCTATTCTGATGATTATTAATGAATAGATAATTGTTTCCCTGCTATCGCGACGCTATCTTTTTAGCATGTATGCATGCTGTGAATCTGAACCAGAGGTTTTATCATCTCTTTGATAACATTATCCCTTTGTACATTGGGTATCTAGCAGTTTTTACTTGATTTTCTTCACTATTATTTGACAGTTTCGTTCCTCCACTCAGAGATCTCTTTCCCTCCTTTAGGAATTGACCACATCTAATGGCTCATTCTGCTTTGACTATCTTCCAACTCGCTTGACTTGCTTCTGAGCTCGCAGCTGTGTTAGAGATCCATTTACATTTCAGTGCATGTCGGTCTGCCCTGTCTCCTCTAAAGCCCTGTAAACCCTAGCTGTTCTGACCCAAAGAGTGGATGGGATCTTGTCTTGCAGACACTATGAGGTCCTTGCCTGGCCAGTTCCATTACAACAATTTCTGCTGTTATATTCCCGCGGCCCCATTTCGAATTTAGCTTCATTCATTCTCCTTTCTTTCCAGCGGCTCTAATCTGGGAATGGAAACCCTTACAGGCTCCTGATCCTGACCACTGTGCAGGGACCCTGCCTGATAGTATATGTGCCTGGGCCTCGCCTGTGAATATTGAGTATTCGAAAATCAGCTGGCATCACTATGTGAGCCTGAATGGTTACAAATTATTCTACCTTTGTGTTTGACATGTGGGCCATTCTTCGGTCTTACTAATCTTACTTAGGTTCTCTCCTTGACATGTTTTGTTTCTGATACTTTGATGACTGTGCTGTTGCCATTTCCTTCTTTTGCCTTGATATGGAAATAAAAATCAACTTTTCTTTTCTTTTCCACCCCTCCGTCATCTACACATGGTTTATCTCTGAGAATTCCCTTCCCTCCATCCACTTCTCGACCTCCATTTCAGAGATCTGGTCATACACCAGTACTTAGCATAAGCCCACCACCTTCCCTGGCTACCTTGATCATACTTCCTGTACAGATATTATGTTTTCCTTGTCCCGATTTTCCCACCATTATTGTATCTGCGCTGACCTTCCACACCAGTGCTTCTGACATGCCGTGGATTCCCCTCCAATGCTGTTACTTTGCTATTTTGTCAATGTAGTGTTAGTATTGTAAGAGGAAAGTAAATTCTCGTTCAAAGTAACAGGTGTTTATTTACAGGGATCGTTGTACGAGGGTATCAGCACGATCACGGAGTAGCACGAGGTACAAACTTGTGACAGCACGCCCTCTGATTATGCTTAAAGTCTATATACATAATCTACAAGGCAACAGGTTATGCACATTATGCTGTAGTTACCAGGGAACTGGACCATGTCCACCCCATTTCCTGTATTACTGCCTTCACCCGTTCCTGTTCCTGTCAGAGTCATGTTAAAGTTACCCTTCCCTCACCTTCCAACACACTTGCATTGCATTCAACACATCATCCACCAACATGTATGCACCATCCAGGTAAGTGCACAACCTAACATATATTCTGCCCCACCCTCATCTCCCCTGAATTAGGCAGGCTGGTCCACTCCACCATAATTCCCAACATCCGCTCCCCTTTCCCCAGCGTGCTTCCCTGCAAGCACATTGCTTCCCTCCTTTTCACTGTCTAAGCCCCGAAACATAGACGTCCTGTCAAATGGAGAAGACTGCAGGAAAGATTGCACAATGATATAGGTCCTATTCCCTGCCCCGATGGAGTCCAATCATCGACGGGTTCAAGGCCCACTACTGGGGAAAATGTTCGAGGTGTTCCAGGTGAAACGTCGCTTAAATTGACTTCTTATAATTTAATAACTGTGTTTGCTGCTCACGACGGAGTCTCCAGGACATTGGCAAGGACCAAATACAGATTGGCTGTTTGCTTTGCTGAGCTCCTCTGTTCAGTACACAAGGGTGACCCGGATTTTCCGGTCAATTATTACCTTAATTCTACACTACCACTCCTACTCTGACCTCTCTATCCTGATGATCCTCCTGCATTATTCCAATGAAGTTCAATGAGGAACAGTATATATATTTCATGCAGGCATTTTATTATCTGTCAGGCTCAATACTGAAATGAAAACTTCTCTTTGTAACCACAACTCGCAATTTCCCTGTTGGCAGATCCCGGGATGTGGGTTGGCATATCTATGAGGGAGTCTAATTCTGAGCTCTGTGAATCGATGCATGGGGGTGCCTCATATTCTATTGGGTGGCGATCTTGGAAGACAAGGAGAAGAATTCCTGCTCTGCCGGGCCCACAAGGGGTGCTGTGAAGGCATTTACCTTCTTCATGAATCTCTCCTCATCTCCCTTCAACTGCTGCTTTTCAGAGGGCTGCCAGCCACAGTTAGACCTGGAGAATAGATTAAAGCAGAGACTTCCAGCCTCAATGAAATATTTAAATTCCCAACTCCCCTCTGATGAATGGTTATCCACCTGCCCCAGGTTCTGACACGGTTAATTGGATGGGTTGGTATGTAAGATGAAATTTTAAAATTTTAGTCTTTGTCCTGACCATAACTTGCTATTTTAATGCTAAAGTCCAGTCCGTATTCTCCAGGTCAGACACTGAGAATATGGTCAGTAATTTCTCGTCTCTTTTTCCCTCTCTATCTTACAGTTAATTTCCTAGCGATTTTAATCCTGTCCCGTGGAAAGTGTGGACTCTCCACCTGCACCACCCGCTACCTGGTGGCCATGGCATCGGCTGATCTACTGGTCATTATCACTGATGTCATACTCTATCGGATCAGTTATTATTATTTCCCGGGATCTTTCCTGGACATCACCCCTGTGTGTAGTGTTATCTATGTCCTGAGTCATGCAGCTACAGACTGTTCTGTCTGGTTCACCGTCACTTTCTCCTTTGATCGCTTTGTCACCATTTGTTGCCAGAATTTGAAAACAAACTATTGCACCATGAAAACGGCAGCTGTGGTTCTAGCAACAACAGTTATTGCGCTCTCAATAAAAAACGTCCCCTTCTATTTTACAATTGATCCTGGAGAGATAATTGACAAAGTAGCATGGAACTGTTATACCAAGCCCAGCTATTTTGCTGACGATGCATGGGTGGGTTTTGATTGGTTGGATACGGTCTTAGTCCCATTGCTCCCATTCACTTTAATTCTGTTGCTCAACATTCTAACAGTCAGACACATTTTAGTGACCAGTCAAGTCCGTAAGGGACTGAGGGGTCAGAGCAAGGGAGAGAATCGAGGTGACGCAGAGATGGAGAGCAGAAGGAAGTCTGTGATTTTACTCTTCACCATATCGGGCAGCTTCATACTTCTGTGGCTGATGTATGTTATACATTTCTTATATTATAATATTACAGCAACACATCCCGGGGATTACAATAACTTTTTATATATCTTTGGACAACTTGGAATTATGCTGCGGAATTTAAGTTGCTGCACAAACACTTTTATTTATGGTGCGATTCAGTCCAAGTTCAGGGAGCAGTTCTTGAGGGCAGTGAAATATCCGGTTATATCAATTATTCAATTTATTACAGAAAGAAAAACTGAGTGCAGCCGAAACACTTCTCCCAGTGTTCCCAGTCCATCAATGTAGTATTTATCACTCGACTGCCAGCAACTGAATGAAACCAAGAAATGCTGGAGATCTCGAAAAAATACCTCCAACGGCGTGTGGATGTGGGTTTGTGGAGTGAGAGTGGGCAGGAGGAGACTGTCTCCTGCAGGACTGGGAGTGAAGCTACGGCCTTAGATTCACGTCTAACTCGACTGGTTGAATTCTTTGCTGCTTGCATCTGCTCAAAAAAAATTCTTCTTACAAAATAAAATTACTGAAGATGCTGCAAAACGTATGAAGTTAATTGATTATTATTTTGTTTATTTTGTGAGATGTATTATTGAGTCATTATCCTTCCTTTCTCCACAACCGGTTGCTATCACCTCTCTCTCTGTCTCTCTCATTGCTGAGTCAGATGGCGGGGATGAGACAAGCAGGTAGGACCCGAGGTGAAGAAGCGGGGCCTCAGCTTGACCCCGGCTCGTGTGCTTGGGGCCGAGTCCTTTCCTGATCGCCATGTAAGCTGTTATTGTTAACAGTTCCGTTTCCTCAGTCTAGGTCCCTGCATTATTTAAAGCTGCCGTCCTCACAACTCTCCTAAAAAAACAAGCCCTGATAACTCTGTCATTGCAAACTTCCGCCCCCCATCTACCACCTTCCCTTCCCCTCCAAAGCCGTTGAACGTGTTGCTGATTTCCATGTCCGTGCATAGCATTCACGGGATTCCATGTTTCAATATCTCCAATCAGGTTTCCGCCCTTGCCACAGTAACTAAAACTGCACTTTACAAAGTCAAAAATTTGATTATTGTGACTGATGTATAAACTATCCCTACTTATCCTTCTCGAACTCTGGGTATGCTTTTCCACACAATGCTCGTTCAACACGACTTCACTCCTGTCAAGCTGGATTGGACGGCACTTGCCTATTCATATTCTCATCTCTATCCATTCGTCGCAAGGGTATTACTTGCACTGGGTCCCTGCTTCAAAATTTGCTCCCTTGCCATGACTACAACCCTCTCCCAGGAAACCGCCTGAGGCTGAACCAGATTGTTAGCAACTTGGTGTCATATTCTTCAAACAACATATCCATGCCAGGGCCAAGACAACCCGAAGGCACTGGATACTGCAAAGGGTAAGGGTCCTGGCTGATCCCCAGCTCTATAACTAGCCAGGACCCTAGCATAAATGTTCAAGTACAGCTACAGCACTGGAATGTACCAGCTAATGTGTAAAATTGCCCAGGTATACCTTCTGCATAGAATACAGGACAAATCCAATTTGGCCAATTAACACTCCATCTGTTTGCTCTCACTCATCAACGTGTTCATGGAAGGTGTCATTGACAGTGCTTTCAAGTGGCATTTAGTCAGTGATAACATGATCACTGATGTTCATTATGGGTTCCACCAGGGTCACTCAGCTCCAGTCATGATTATATTTTTGGTCCAAATATGAACAAAGAATTTATTTCAAGAGGTGATGTGAGAGTGACTGCCTTTGACATTAAAGCAACATTTCACTGAGTGTGACATCAAGGAGCCCTACCAAAACTGGAGTCCATGTGAGCCAATGGAACTCTCCACTGGTAGCAATCATACATTACATAAAAATGGTTGCAACTGTTGAAGGCCAATCGTTTCAGTCCCAGGATATCACTGCACGTTTCCCTCAGGTTAGTGACCTAGGCATAAACATCCTCACAGCTTCATCAATGACCTTCTCTCTATCATAAGGTAAAAAGTGGGGATGGTCGCTGATTGTTACACTGCATTCCACACAATTTGCGACACCTCATGTTTTTTTATTCATTCATGGGATGTGGCCGTCGCTGGCTAGCCCAACATTTATTGCCCATCCCTAATTGCCCTTGAGAAGGTGATGGTGAGCTGCCTTCTTGAACCGCTGCACTCCATGTGGGGTAGGTACACCCACAGTGCTGTTCGGAAGGGAGTTCCAGGATTTTGACCCAGTGACTGCGAAGGAACGGCGATACAGCTCCAAGTCAGGATGGTGTGTGACTTGGAGGGGAACTTGTAGGTGGTGGTGTTCCCATGCATTTGCTGCCCTTGTCCTTCGAGTTGATAGAGATCGCGGGTTTGGAAGGTGCTGTCTAAGGAGCCTTGGTGCGTTGCTACAGTGCATCTTGTAGATGGTACACACTGCTGCCACTGTGCGTCGGTGGTGGAGGGAGTGAATGTTTTTAGATGGGGTGCCAATCAAGCGGGCTGCTTTGTCCTGGATGGTGTCGAGCTTCTGGAGTGTTGTTGGAGCTGCCCCCATCCAGGCAAGCGGGCCGTAATCCATCACACTCCTGACTTGTGCCTTGTAGATGGTGGACAGATTTCGGGGGGCGTCAGGAGGTGAGTTACTCGCCGCATAATTCCTAGCCTCTGACGTGTTCTTGTAGCCACTCTATTTATAGGGCGTCTCCAGTTCAGTTCCTTGTCAATGGCAGCCTCTAGCATGTTGATAGTGGGGGATTCAGCGATGGTAAGGCCATTGAATGTCAAGGGAAATGATAAGATTCTCACATGTTGGAGATGGACATTGCCTGGCACTTGTGTGGCGCGAATGTTACTTGCCACTTATCAGCCCAAGCCTGGATATTGTCCAGGTCTTGCTGCATTTCTACACGGACTGCTTCAGTATCTGCGGAGTCACGAATGGTGCTGAACATTGTGCAATCATCAGTGAACTTCCCCACTTCAGTCCGTATGATTGAAGGAAGATCATTAATGAAGCAGCTGGAGATGGTGTGGCCTCGGACACTACCCTGAGGAACTCCTGAAGTGATGTCCTGGAGCTCAGATGATTGACCTCCAACAACCACAACCATCTTTCTTTGCACTAGGTATGACTCCAGCCAGCGGAAGGTTTTCCCCCTGATTCCCATTGACCTCAGTTTTGCTAGGGCTCGTTGATGCCATACTTGGTCAAATGCTGCCTTGATGCCAAGGGCAGTCACACCTCTGGACTTCAGCTCTTTTGTCCATGTTTGAACCAAGGCTGTAATGAGGTCAGGAGCTGAGTGGCCCTGGCGGAACCCAAACTGAGCGTCACTGAACAGGTTATTGCTGAGCAAATGCCACTTGATGGCACTGTTCATGACACCTTCCATCACTTTACTGAAGATTGAGAGTAGGCTAATGGGGCGTTAATCGGCCGGGTTGGACTTGTCCTGCTTTTTGTGTACAGGATATACCTGGGCAATTTTCCACATTACAGGGTAGATGCCAGTGTTTTAGCTGTACTGTAACAGCTTGGCTAGGTGCGCGGCAAGTTCTGGAGCACAGGTCTTCAGTACTATTGACGGAATATTGTCAGGACCCATAGCTTTTGCAGTATCCATCCAGTGCCTACAGTCCTTTCTTGATATCACGTGGAGTGAATCGAATTGGCTGAAGTTTGGCATCTGTGATGCTGAGGACTTCAGGAGGAGGCCGAGATGGATCATCAACTCGGAACATCTGGCTGAAGATTTTTGCAAACGCTTCAGCCTTATCTTTCGCACTGATGTGCTGGGCTCCCCCATCATTGAGGATAGGGATATTTGTGGGCCCACCTCCTTCAGTTAGTTGTTTAATTGTCCACCACCATTCACGGCTGGGTGTGGCTGGACTGCAGAGCTTAAATCTGATTCGTTGGCTCTGGGAACGCTTAGCTCTGTCTATCGCATGCTCCTTACGCAGTTTGGCATGCAAGTAGTCCTGGGTTGTCGCTTTGCCAGGTTGACACCACATTTTGAGGTATGCCTGGTGCTGCTCCTGGAATGCCCTCCTGCACTCTTCATTGAACTAGGGTTGGTCTCTTGGCTTGATGGTAATGGTAGAGTGGGGGATATGCTGGGCCATGAGGTTACAGATTGTGGATGAATACAATTCTGCTGCTGCTGATGGCCCACAGCGCCTCGTGGATGCCCAGCTTTACATTGCTAGATCTGGTCGGAATCTATCCCATTTCGTACGGTGGTAGTGCCACACAACACGATGGACGGTATCCTTAATGTGAAGGCAGGATTTCGTCTCCACAAGTATTATGAGGTGGTCACTCCTACCAATAGTGCGATGGACAGAAGAATCTGCGGCATGCAGATTGATGAAGACGAGGTCAAGTATGTTTTTCCCTCGTGTTGGTTCCCCCACCACCTGCCGTGGACCCTGTCTAACAGCTATGTCCTTTAGGACTCGTCCAGCTCGGTCAGTAGTGGTGCTACCGAGCCACTCTTGGTGATGGACATTGAAGTCCCCCACCCAGAGTACATTCTGTACACTTGCCACCCTCAGTGCTTGCTGCAAGTAGTGTTCAACATGGAGGAATACTGAATCATCAGCTGTGGGAGGACGGTAGGTTGTTATCAGTAGGTGGTTACCTTGCCCATGTTTGACCTGATGCCATGAGATTTCATGGGGTCCAGAGTCGAAGTTGAGGACTCCCAGTGCAACTCCCTCCCTGTTGTATACCACTGTAGGTCCGCCTCTGGTGGGTCTCTCCTGACGGTGGGACAGGACACACGCGGGGATGGTGATGGCAGTGTCTGGCACATTGTCTGTAAGGTATGATTCCGTGAGTATGACTATGTCAGGCTGTTGCTTAACTAGTCTGTGGGACAGCTCTCCCAAATTTGGCACAAGCCCCAGATATTAGTGCAGAGGACTTTGCAGGGTCGACAGGGCTGGTTTTGCCGTTGTCGTTTCCGGTGCCTAGGTCGATGCCATGTGGTCCGTCCAGTTTCATTCCTTTTTATAGACTTTGCAGCGGTTAGATACTACTGAGTATCTTGCTAGGCCATTTCAGAGGGCATGTAAGAGTTAACCACATTGCTGTGTGTCTCGAGTCACATGTATGCCAGACCAGGTAAGGACAGAAGATTTCCTTCCATAAAGGACATTAATGTATTGCAGAAGATCCCCAAGTCTCCTTCTACTGCAAATTCCAAACGCAGGATCTTTACCACCTGGAAGGAAACGGGAAGCCGACTCATCTGAATGCCACTATCTTCAAATTCCCCTTTAAGCCATATACCAAACCTGACTTGCAACTACACATTCCTTCAAGGCACGAACACCCCAAATGGAAAGGCAGGCAACCGTGGGTAGCAAAGGAATTTAAGGATTGTATAAGTTTAAAAGAAAAGGCCTATAATTTTGCCAGAAACAGAAGATTTGAGAATACTGCAAAGGAGGATGAATAAACTGATAAAGAAAGGGAGGGCAGACTATGAATGTAAGTTAGCAAAAAATATAAAAACGTACTGTGAAAGCTTCTACAGGTACATTAAAAGGAAACAAATCTGCATCAATAGCACGCAGAGTCAGCAGAAGTTAAAATGGGGAATCAAGAGATAGAAGAGAAGTTAAATGATTATTTTGCGTAAATCTTCACTGAAAAAGATACCAAGAAATCTCCCAAAATTGGAGATCCAAGGGATTAGAGGAAATGAGGAATCAAACGAAATTATTGTTAGTAAGAAGATTGTAGTGGAGATAGTAATGGGGCTGAAGGTTGATAAGTCCCCAGGACTTGCTATTCTACATCCCAGAGTGTTCAAAGAGGTAGCTATGGAGATAATGGATGCATTGGTGATCATCTTCCAAAAATCTCGAATCTGGAGCAACTCCTGCTGATTGAAAGGTAGCAAAAGTCACCCACTATTGCAGAAGGGAGTGAGAGAGAAAACAGGGAATTCCAGACCTGTTAGCCTTACATCTGTCGTTGGGAAAATGATAGGATCTATTCTAAAGAATGTGATAAATGGACACTTGGATAATAATGATTTGATTGGAAATAGTCACCATGTATTTATGAATGGGAAATCGTATTTGACGAACCATTTCGAGTATTTCGAGGATGTTACTAGTAGAATTGATAAAGGGGAGTCGGTGGATTTTCAAAAGGCCGTTGATAAAGTCACACACAGGAGGTGGCTTCGCAGAAATAAAGCACATGGGATAGCAGGATTAAGGAATGGTTCACCGGCAGAAAATAGAGAGTAGGTATAAATGGATCATTCTCGCGTTAGCGGGATGCGACTAATGGGGTGCCGCAGCGATCAGTGTTTGGACCCCAGCCGTTCACAATATATATCAAAGATTCAGATGTCGGGAGCAAATGTAGAATTTCCAAATTCAAGGATGTCACAAAGCTAGGTGGGACTCTGTTTTATGAGGAAGATGCAAAGCGGCTTCATGAGGATTTGGACAGACTTAATGAGTGGACAAGAACGTGGCAGATGTAATATAATATGGAAAAAAACGTGTGGTTATCCACTTTGGTAGGAGGAATAGATGTACAGAGTATTTCTTAAATGTCAAGAGATTGGAAAGTGTAGCTGCACAAAGGCACCTGGGTGGCCTTATCAATAAGTCACTGAAAGCTATCATGCCGGTGCAGCAAGAAATGAGGAAGGGTAATGCTATTTCAGCCTTTATCGCAAGAGGATTTGAGTACTAGAGTAGTGAAGTCTTGCTTCAATTGTATAGAACCTTGGTCAGACTGAACTTGCAGTACTGTGTGCAGTTTTTCCCCCCTTTCCTTAGGAAGGATATTATTGCCATTGAGGGAGTGCAACGAAGGTTCACCAGGATTGTTACCGTGACGGTTGCCCTCTCCCATGTAGAGAGACTGGGGAAACTGGGCCTGTATTCTCCACAGTTTCGAAGAGTGAGATGTGATGTCATTGAAACCAACAAATTACTTAAAGGGATAGACAGATTAGATGCAGCTAAGATATTTCCCCTGGTTTGGGAGTCTAGAACCGGAGGACACAATTTCAAATTAAGGGGGAAGCCACTTAGGACAGAGATGAGGAGAAATGTCTTTACTTGGAGGGTTGTGAATCTTTGGAATTCTCTGCCCCGGAGGGCTATGGTAGCTCAGTCATTGAGTATGTTTAAAGCAGGTATTGACAGATTTCTAAATACAAATAACATAAGGGGATATGAGGATATTGTGGGAAAAAGGCAATGAAGTGAATGCGTAGCCATGATCATACTGCATGGCAGGGCAGGCTCGATGGGCTGATTAGCCTACTCCTGCTACTATGTTCCCATGTTCCTAAAGGAAAAGGAGGAGGGGTATCTCTGTCAATAAAGAATGGGATAAGTGCTTGAATGAGAAATGATCTGGGCTCGAAAGTTTAAGATGTAAAATCAGGTGGCAATCAGAAATAGCAAAGGAAAGAAGTGACTGCTGGCAGTAGTTTATAGACCCATAATAGCATCTACGCTGTAGGACAGAGTATAAATCTAGAAATAATGACTGCTTGTAGGAAAGGTTTTGCAATAACCCTGGGTGATTTTTCATCTTCATATAAATTGTACTATTCAAATTGGCAAATGCAGCCTGGAGGATGAGTTCGTCGGTGTATTAGGAACAGATTCCGAGAACAATATGTTCTGAAAGCAAACCTGGAGCAGGCTTTTCTAAAACTGGTAATGTGGAATGAGACTGGATTAACAAATTACTTCATCGTAAAGGATTCTGTAGGCAAGTGTGATCAAACATGACGGAATTTCACATTCCGTTTGAGGGTCCCGGCACCAGCTTTTTGAAAGAACAATCCAATTAGTTCCTCTTACCTTTTCTAATCACGCAGCCCTGACAATCCTCCCAACAGTACTTATACAATTCATTTTTTAAGTTATTATTGAATGTGCTTCCACCAGCCTTCCAGGCCGTGAATTCCACACTATAACGATTCACTGCATAAAAAAAAACTCCTCATCTGTTTCACCATAAAAATGCATCATTTAGCTACTGACCTGTTTTGCAATTAAACCAGATTCCCTTTATTTACTTTCACAAAGCAGCTAATCATTTTTCAATACCTCGATTGAAACATTTCTCTCCTTTACATTCTCTGCACTAAAGGTAACAACCCCAGTTCGGTGCCAAAGGAGAGAGATGCATAGGGGATGGGGTGAAATCCGCTTGGACTATCGCGCATAATGCTATAACCTCCAGGCTCCCCTCCTACAAGCCGCACACCATCTAGACTTGGGCATATGTCACCATGTCTTTATCGTCACTGTGTCAAAAGCCTGAAATAATTTCGTAGAGGACCTTCACCACACAGATTGCAGCAGTTCAAGATAAAGGCCCAACATCATTTCATGGTCATTTTGGGAGGACAAGTAATGCTGCCATTCCCAGCCTCTCCCTCATCCTGAGAACAACAGACATATAATGAAATAGGAATACTAGCAATGATTTTGCATTGTATTGGATCTGAACGAGGCCTGTGAGCAGTATCATGTTCCACAAACATATTGTCAACACAACTCAGCTCACCAGCCCATTGTGTTTGCTGTTTTTTGCCACCTTTATCAAAGAGTACGTAGCAATGAGCCTCTGGCTCAAATCTGTTGAATGGCTATCTTATACAAGATAAGGAATGTATGGATTGTTTTTACCACAGAATCAGGGACTCCTACCGCCTGAAACGGATCCATTTGGTCTATCATGTCTATGCCATCTTTAAAATAACTATCTATTTTGGCTCTTTCGCTGGCTCTTTTGTCATAACCCTAAAGATACCCCCATCAATATGTATCCAATTCCCTTTTAAAACTTAATATTGAATCTGCTTCAGTCCCGTCTTCAGACAGTGCATTCCAGATTATTATAACTCACGGTATAAAAGACTGTTCTCCTCATCTTCCCTTTGTTTCTTTTGACAATTATTTTAAAATTTGTTACCAGTCCTGTTTCAATGGAAGCAGATTATTCTTACTCTTTCAAAATCCCACATAATTGTGAACACCTCTGTTAAAGTTCAACTGTACATTATCTATTCTAAAAAGAACAATTCCAACTTCTCTCGTCTTCCCATGCAACTGAAGTTCCTCATCATTGGCACCATTCCAGTAAATCTCCCCTGCATCTTCGCCAAGGCCTCCAATCCTTTTGAATAAATAATCCCCGGAACTGGATACAATTCCTCAGTTGAGATATACAATTAATTATGAAGCTTTTGCATAATCTCCTTTGTTTTTCACTCTATGTCTCTATTTAAAATGCCAAATATCCTCGATATAATTTATTGCAATCTTATCAATTTGCCCTCCCAACGATAACGAAGTATGTGCATGCACCCACTCTGTGTCTGCATGCCTTTCAAAATGATACAATTTAGTTTATATTGCCTCTGCTCTTTTCTACTCCCAGCTATATCCTTCATATTGTGCTGCATTAAATTTCATTTGCCATGTGTCTGCCAATTTCACTAATCTGTCTATGACCTCCTGGAGCCGACAACTATACTCTTCACTGTTTATATTTCCGGGTTCCTATTATCTGCAAATGTTAGAATAATACCCTTTATATGTACGTCCATGTCATTTATGTATATATCATAAAGAATAGCGGCCGTAATGCCAACCTCCAGGGAACGCTCTATATACTACTGTTCATTATGAACAACAAAAGTTCACTAGTTCTCCCTGTTTTCTTTCCCTTATCTACTGTCATATCCAGACTGTCACTGCCGATTTAATTCATGGGCTTCACTTTTCCTAACCAGTTTATCCAATGGCACTTGATCACAATCTTTTAGAAAGACAACATACATAACATCAACCATGCTACTCAAGTCAACCCTGCCCATTACTTCATCAAAGAACTCGATCAAAAGTTTGCCAGACATGATTTTCCATTAAAATATCTGCGTTGTTTGTCATTAATGAACCCCTGTTTTTTTTCCTCGGAAACCACAGATTGTTTTGTCCCAGATCATAGACTCCAAACGTTTCCCCAGTTATTCGCCAAAGTTAAGCTGACTTGTCTGTCGTTACAAGATTTACCTCTCGCTGCCTTTATAAACAGAGCATAACATTTGTAACCATCCAGTATCCTGGTATTATCAATATCCAAGGAGGATTAAGAGATTATGGCCAGTGCATCGTTTTGCCACCATTCCTTCCCACATCAACCCTCATACATCCCATTCAGACCAGGCAAATGTTCTACTTTGTTGTGGTACAAACATGTTGCATTGAAAGGTGTAACTGAACCTATTTGTTCAGTGACTGTAATTAATGTAACTCTCCAAGGTCCTAAATTGTGTCACTGGAGGGTTTCTCACTTATATTAATAAGGGACTTATTTTAATGTGTTATCCCACAGTGTCAGTAGGAGCATCACCTTCAGCAATCAAAGGAATCAGCCACTCCAGAGAGAGGAAGAGAGATGACAGATCAAAATCTGAGAGCAATAGACTGGAATGTTACAACAATGGGCAGGAGTTTATCCTCGGAACTTCACTACCTTTCGACATATTATGACGGACTGCTATTAGTTCATCAGATCTATTTTGTACTTCAGATAATTCAACACATTTGCTATCCTATCCTTGTTATTGTTGGTGTTCCTGGTAAGTCTCTCTCTCTCTATCCAGTGTTATGAAGGTTATCTCTTGCCCCACCCCCACCTCACTTGTTTATAATCTGTGACTTTTCTAATATTTGTCAGTTCCGAAGAAGGGTCACTGAACCGAAACGTTAACTCTGCTTCTATTTCCACAGCTGCTGCCAGACCTGCTGAGTGATTCCAGCATTTCTTGTTTTTGTTTCAGATTTCCAGCATCCGCAGTATTTTGCTTTTCTTATTATGAATGTGCTTCTATTTTTAATAGTTTTGAGGACTTTTGGTAAAGAAAATTGTGGAAATGAATTCCTTTGAAAGGCTGGAAAAACTCCCTAGATGCTGGACATTGTAATTTTAAAAAGCCACTGGAAGGACATGAGATTTTATTTGAAAATTATGCCTTATTGGATGTCACATGCCCTAAGCTAAATAAACAGCAGGACTCCTTTTGACTAGGGCAATTGTTTACAGAGTGCACGAAATGATTTATGACGATCAAGATTTGGTTTCGTTTTGGATATTGATTTGAGTCAATTGGGGGTCAGCTTGCTAACAGAGAAGCCACCAGCTCATCCCTTTTCACCTTTTCGAGAAACCCTGAAAATTCAATGCGTGGACTGGAGACATTAATGCCATATTTCTACTGAAATGCCTGCCAGACTAATCCTCGACGCTGCCTAAAGTGAACTTCTCCAAAAAAAAATCCCAGTGACAACCATCTGCGAGTTTCTGGACGCCAGTCTAAAAGGGCAGCAAAGAACATTGCATACCTTGTCCTTTTTACCTTCAAGATATAGAAAGTGTTTGGCCAAAGGTTTTTTTTGTATTTTTGTAAAGAGCTTTCTGAAGAATGTTTTTCTTTTAATTTAACCTGTGTACGTCTGCGTGTGTGTGTGCATGTATTGGGCTAACTTAAAAGAGAACATTCATATTTCAACCTGCTTGTGAATGCTTTATATCTTTATTGAATTTGTCTTGCTTCATAATAAATTAATAATTTTGTTACTTATTAACGAAACCTGGCTGGTGGCTTGTTTTTCTGAAATGAAAATCGAGTACATAATTAGTTATATTTGAAACTGGGTAAAAATTTAATACATGTTGAGACCCGTGGGAGACTGGAAATAGAGAAAGACAGTGAACTCCTCCAGTCTCGGTCATAGACTATAATTGGGGGCTCGTCTGGGATAATTCCGAGCCAACGCCATGCAATTGCAAGTGAGGTAATAATAATTGAAAAACGGGAAAGGAAAACATGAGGTTTATTGTGCATTCGGGTAACATTTACTCTACTGGAATGGCTTTGTCACTTGCAACGACCTTTAGGGAGAAGGAGGATTTATCCCTGAGTGTTTTGCAAACCTTAGCTAGATCTTGGCTATAATAATTGGCAGAAATGTTGGCATTTGTTTATAACTAGGGCTAAGAAATCAGACGTATTTGAAGTAATAGCACAACATTTGAAATTGGAAGGAGGAAAAGGAAATACATATCATAGTTCAGTTGAATTGCCTAGATTTCCATTGCAAATGAAGCAGCTTGGACTTTAAATGGAAAAAAAAATGAGAAAACTTGAAGTAGAATTTCAAATGTAGCGAGCAGAGTGACAGGAGCCTGAACAAAAAGAAACGAAAATAAAATAAAAAGAGGAAGGGAGTAAGAAAGGAAAAAAAAATAGCGAGGACTAAAAAAAGGTGGCCATGCCCCCATTGGATATTCTGGTGATGAAAGATTTGACTCCAATCCAGGCCGCTTTGGCGAGCTGTTTGAATATGTTAAGTTCTGCCAAAGTTTCAGGAAAATGATGTAGAGGCATTTTTCATTTCATTTGAAAAGATAGCTAGTCAGATAAAATGGCCGAAGGAAAGCTGGACACGCACGGCTCATGCAAAGCAGATTGATGGACAGAACGCGTGAAGTTTATCCATGCTTTCTGAGGAGGCTTCTGCAGATTATGAGATGACAGAAAATGCTATTCTTGCTGCTTGTCAGTTAGCCCTGAAGCTTACAGACAAAAATTTCAGAACCCCTGGAAAGAGCCTGGGCAGACCTATACAGAATTTGAGAGGGTAAAGCAAATTAACTTTGTTTGTTACATGCGGGACCTAAAGGTAGAGGACACATATGAGACCTTTGAGGAAATAATTCTCCTAAGAGAATTTTTAAAATATCACTCCCTCCATTAGTAATTACCCATGTAGAGAACCAGAATGTTTCAGCAGCCAGTTAGGCAGCCGCAATCGCTGATGATTACAATCTATTTTACAAGCCCTAACCCTTTTGTCCGTCACCCCCAAAAACCCGAGATGGATAGAAGGTGGGAGGGTGAAAGGAAGACAAGTAGCCGGGACAAGAAGGGACAGCTGGGAATGTCCCAGGATCCCCTCCTCAGACGGGAAAGGAAGAAGCTGATTGTGGAATTGAGGTCAGAAAGTCTAAGTGTTTCCAGTCCCACAACGTGGAATACCTTTGTGCAAAATGCTGGAAGTTTGTGAGGTAAACCCATGGGACTTATTGGGAAAAGAAAAAGGCCAATGCAGAGAAAGGGGCCCTGACCAGCAGTACGACAGATCAAGCTGTAAGGCCAAATTAAAGAACCACAGTGAGTATGGGGTATGTGAACAAGATACCTGAGAGTTATAGGGAATTCTTGTCAATATTGATCCTTGAAGTAAAGCAGGTAAACGCAGAGTTGTGCTTATGGATAGAATAGCCACCCAAACTCTTTTACTGGGAAAAGGCATGAACGTTCCACCAGAGACCATTGAATTGACAAGGTATTAGTGAATGGTATCGGCGGGGAGTATACACCCATACATTGACATCGGGTGCACCTTCAGTGTGACCTAATGTGTGGAATGGTAACCGTAGGAGTTGTCCTTAGTTTGCCTGTAGATGGGGTTGACCTATCCCTGGAGAATGATTTGACCAGAGTGAAGGTAATAGCTTCTCTAGTAGTGATGGAAAAAACAAGTGAAGTTGAAGAAACAGAACAGTTGCAGGAAAAGCTTCCAGGAATTTTTCCATCATGTGTAGTGACCCGAACAATGGCTAAGCAAGTTCCATTGCACATGTCAAATTGGCATGTCAAATTTTCTAATAGGTCTGTCATGTGGTATTTTTAACATCTTTTGAATGATTAAGGAAAGTGGGAAGACAGGAGCAAATCATACAGTCAGAGAACAGCACGGCAGTGAATAAATTCAGTCGGCGCATCCCGTCTGTGCTGGCTCTTACCAAGAACTCTTACCCAATATCCCTGATATTTATAAATCTCCTTTCAATATTTATCTAAATCTCTTTCAGAATCAAGCAGTGCATTCTAAATCCTAAATATTCGTTGCATAAAAATATTGACTCATGACAGATCAATTTCATTTGCCAAACACCTTTAATCTGTGTCTTCTAGTAATAGACCCCTCAGGTACTGGAAACAGTCTCCCTTGATATGATCAATCTAAACCTTTCATAATGTGAATCACATCTATCAAATCTTCTCTTGAACTTCTCTCCTGGAAGCTTCTTCAGTCTATTTGCCTAGCTTTAATCACACAGCCCTAGTACAATTCAGTTCTGCATTCCCTACTGAACATTCACGTCCTTCCTAAAGAGTGTTCCCCAGCATTGGACACGCTGTTTCAGGCAGTGGCGGGGGGTGGGGGGGGGGGGGGGTGGGGGGTGAAACCAGTGCTTTATGTAACTTGGGCATGATCCTGGCTTTTGTACTCTATGTCTCTATTAATAAAATCAAGGATCCCATACGTTTTATTAACTGCTTTGTTGACCTCCCCTGCCACCTTCAAAGATTTATGTATGAACACCCCAGGTCTCTCTGTTCTTGCACTGCCATTAAATTTGTACCACTTCGCTGATATTTTCTCTCATCATTCATCCTTCCTCACACATTTGCCATATCAATTAAATATGGGGAAGACTTAAATGGGTGGCACAGTGGTGCAGTGGTTCGCACCGCATCCTCACAACTCCAGCGACCCGGGTTCAATTCTGGGTACTGCCTGTGTGGAGTTTGCAAGATCTCCTCCCGGTGCTCTGATTTCCTCCCACAGCCAAAAGGCTTGCAGGTTGATAGGTAAATATGCCATTATAAATTGTCCCTAATATAGGTAGGTGGTAGAGGAATATAGGGACAGATGAGGATGTGGTAGGAATATGGGATTAGTTTAAATGGGTGGTTAATGGTTGGCACAGACTCGGTGGGCCGAAGGGCCTGTTTCAGTGCGGTATCTCTAGGTCTATTGTTTCCAATCCCCACTCCAAAATTCATTCACACGCCACAGTTTCCATCCCTGTGGCAAATTAGCCTCTTGCCATAAACAACATGAATTCTCCCATGAAGAAGGATGGTTTAGCCAGAGATAACAGCAGGATTTATTAAAGATAAATGATTTTTGAGTATCTTTATCGGGTCCTTCGCTGAACAAAAGAACACAGAACAAAGAACAGTGCAGCACAGGAACAGGCCATTCGGCCCTCCAAGCCTGCGCCGATCTTGATGCCTGCCTAAACTAACACCTTATGCACTTCCGGGGCCCATATCCCTCTATTTCCTTCCTATTCATATATTTGTCAATATGTCTCTTAAATGTCGCTATCGTATCAACGAAACAACAACAAAACAGTTTCCATTTTTATAACAGCTTTAAGAGAATGAATCGTCCCAAGGTACTTTACATGAACATTATAAAACATATTATGACACCAAGCCACAAAAGAAGATATTCGTTCAGGTGACCAAAAGCTATGGTCAAATAGTTAATTTTATGGAGTGTTTAAGGGAGAAAAGTGATGTGGAGAGGCGGAGAGGTGTGAGGAGGGAATTTCAAAGCTTGGTACGCAGGCAACTGAATACATGGCCACCAATGATGGAGCAATTAAAGGAAGGAATGCCGGATCGGCATTAGGGAAGGGCTGGAGAGAATTACAGAGATAGGGAGGGGTGAGACTATGGAGGGATATGAAAACAATTATGAGAATTTTAAAGTCAAAACGTTGTTTGACCAGGAGGCAATGCAGGTTAGCGAGCAAAGACGAGAAGGGGAAATGGGAGGTGGTGTGAGTTAGACACAGGTAGTGGACTTTTGGATGACCTCAAGTTTATGGTGAGTAGAATGTGGGAGACCAGCCAGGATAGCGTTGAAAATTCAAGTAAAGAAGTAAGCAGAGAGGATCGACGAAGATATGTTGAGCAGATAGATTTTCAAAAGCCATTCGATAATGTAACACTTCAGACTTTTTAAAATCTAAAATGACATGGGATTAAAAGGACTGTTGACTTTTGATATATAAGCGACTAAGATGCGTTGTACAGATGTGTTCTTTCTTCTTAATACTTGTACTGGGCGTTCCTACTTAGAAAATCCAAAATGCTGTCATCATTAGTGTGATTTATTTAGAGTTTTTTTTTTCAAAGTTTCCTGGAATTATTTATTTGATTAATTCTGTCATTCAATATGTATATATATATATATATGAAATGATTTCGTTATGATATCGGAATGTTTCCACACTTAAATCGAAATCATCTCTCCCAACTGTGTGACTTATTGTGGGACAGAACACGGACTGATCTTGATAAAGCCATGCATTTCTACATTTGGAGATCTGGTTTCATTGGCCAAAGTTCAAATCATTTGACATTTTGGCACTCCTCCAATTCTGGCATCTTAAGAATGACCGATTTTTATTGATCCACCATTGGCTTTTGCGCCTTCAGCATTTTATTCTTTCCTGGAATGTGGGTGTCGCTGACAAGGCCAGCATTTGTGGTCCATCCCAATTGCCCGTGACAACGGAGTGGCTTGCTACAGTACTTAAGACTCAGCACATTGCTGTAAGTCTGGAGACAAATGTAAGCCAGTCCAGGTAAGGATAGCAGATTTCCTTCTGTAAAAGAAGTGAACCCAATGTTTTGTTTTATTTACGAAACTATTGATGCTTCATGGCATCATTAATGATTTGACCGTTTCAGATTTAAATTAGTTCATTTATTTTGTTAATTAAGTGCATTTCAATTCCAGAAACTACCCATGTCTATGATCAGATCTGTGAGTGGAACTAAAACCACTGAAGTCCCATGAAAAAGGCCAGTGCGTGATAAATAAGAAGGTAAGTATGTGAAAAGAAGCAAAGCAAATAGAAGCAGGAGTAGGCCATTCGGCCCTTCGAGCCTGCTCCGCCATTCATTATGATCATGGCTGATCATCCAACTCAGTAGCCTGTTCCGGATTTCACTCCACACCCTTTGATGCCTTTAGACCCGAGAGCGATACCTAACTCCTTTTTGAAATCATACTTTGTTTTGGCCTCAACTGCTTTCTGTGGTAGCGAATTCTACAGGATCACCACTCTCTGGGTGAAGTAATTTTTCCTCATCTCAGTCTGTAAAGGTTTACTCCGTATCCTTAGACTATGACCCCTAGTTCAGGACTCCCCCCACCATCAAGAACATCCTTCCTGCAGCTACCCTGCCAAGTCCTGTTAGAATTTAATAAGTTTCTATGAGATCCTCCATCACTCATCTGAACCCCAGCGAATATAATCCTAACCGACTCAAACTCTCCTCATAATTCTGTCTCGCCATCCCAGGAATCAGTCTAGTAAACCTTCGCTGCACTCCCTCTGTAGCAAGAATAACGTAAATAGGCTTTGTGACATGATTATGAGATTGAGACGAATCAAATTGCACTTTGAAACAGTCAGTGCAGGCATTTGATACCAAATATTGTCCTTTCACACTAAATCGCACAATTCTATAAGTGCAGGAGGGCATGGAAAATAAATGGTTGTCCGAGGGAATGAGTTACACACAAGGCTTAAAATTGTAAATGTAATTTTTTAGGTAACTGGGAGCTTGTGATATATCAGCCAGGCTAAGGAGGACCTTGAGTATCTTGCTAGTGGAGGGTGGGAGGCGGACATGTCTATATGAGAAAGAGTCTGGAGAGACAGAGTCATTGATGAGATTTTCAATACCAGGAGACTATGAAGGAAAGGCGGAAGGTGAGTAAAAACAGGTCCTTTGTGATGGAATCAAATTGGGTCATTAATCTAGCTTGGGTGTTACACAGGGGCAAATGTGCTGCAGCTATTCGCCAATATAGAACAAACTGGTGTATTTCTGCTATAAAAGAATGGTGAGAACATTTAATTGGTGCACATTTAATTCTCGTCCTGCATTTTAACCGAAGACTATTTCCAGACTACAAGCCTGACACTGGTGTATGCCAATGCACATTCTCACAGGGAAACTGCAAGAACAGAATGAAACAGGTCTGCTGTGTCCTTGGATTCAATGTACCCGATAGATAAATTGACAGAATTTGTAAATGACAGGATAGCAGTGAACTTTGTAAATTTGCTTCATTTCAAACAGTCAATAAAGATCATTGTTGGATCTTCATATATGGGTCCAACTTACAGCCATATCTCTGAAGGAGTTCTGATTATGAAATGTATCTTGTGTTCGACATGTTCATGGCATATGCACCGCATTATGAAAGTTGGAGTGATCATTGTACATGTAATGTGTTTTTTCAAGTGGGGGTAACTAATATAAACGATAAACGGTATAGCTGTACACAGGCTTAACCCCTGCAAAATCAGGGCTGTTTGGAATATATCAAATCTGTGTGCCCGTCAGAGCTGTGTGTTGAAAAGCAACTGAAGTCATTGCTTCCCACAGATTAGAATTAGAATTAGAACATTACAGCGCAGTACAGGCCCTTCGGCCCTCGATGTTGCGCCGACCTGTTAAACCATCTGACCTACACTATTCCATTTTCATCCATATGTCTATCCAATGAACACTTCAATGCCCTTAAAGTTGGAGAGTCTACTACTTTTGCAGGCAGGGCGTTCCACGCCCCTACTACTCTCTGAGTAAATAAACTACCTCTAACATCTGTCCTATAACTATCACCCCTCAACTTAAAGCTATGTCCCCTCGTGTTTGCCATCACCATGTGAGGAAAAAGACTCTCACTATCCACCCTATCTAACCCTCTTATTATCTTATATGTCTCTATTAAGTCACCTCTCCTCCTCCTTCTCTCCAATGAAAACAACCTCAAGTCCCTCAGCCTTTCCTCGTAAGACCGTCCCTCCATAGCAGGCAATATCCTAGTAAATCTCCTCTGCACCCTTTCCATAGCTTCCACATCCTTCCTATAATGCGGTGACCAGAACTGTACGCAATACTCCAGGTGCAGTCTCATCAGAGTTTTGTACAGCTGCAGCATGACCTCGTGGCTCCGAAACTCGATCCCCCTACTAATAAAAGCTAAAACACCTTGTTAACAGCCCTATTAACCTGGGTTGCAACTTTCAGGGATTTATGTACCTGGACACCAAGATCACTCTGTTCATCTACATTACCAAGAATCTTCCCATTAGCCCAGTACTCTGCATTCCTGTTACTCCTTCCAAAGTGAATCACCTAACACTTTTCCGCATTAAACTCCATTTGCCATCTCTCAGCCCAGCTCTGCAGCCTACCTATGTCCCTCTGTACCCTACAACATCCTTTGGCACTATCCACAACTCCACCGACCTTCGTGTCATCCGCAAATTTACTAACCCACCCTTCTACACCCTCTTCCAGGTCATTTATAAAAATGACAAACAGCAGTGGCCCCAAAACAGATCCTTGCGGTCCACCACTAGTAACTAAACTCCAGGATGAACATTTGCCATCAACCACCAACCTCTGTCTTCTTTCAGCCAGCCAATTTCTGATCCAAAGCTCTAAATCACCTTCAACCCCATACTTCCGTATTTTCTGCAATAGCCTACCGTGGGGAACCTGATCAAACGCCTTACTGAAATCCATATACACCACAACCACGGCTTTACCCTCATCCACCTGTTTGGTCACCTTCTCGAAAAACTCAATAAGGTTTGTGAGGCACGACCTACCCGTCACAAAACCGTGCTGACTATCGCTAATGAACTTATTCTTTTCAAGATGGTTATCAATCCTGTCTCTGATAACCTTTTCCAACATTTTACCCACAACCGAAGTAAGGCTCACAGGTCTATAATTACCAAGGTCTGTCTGTACTCCCCTTCTTGAACCAGGGGACAACATTTGCTATCCTCCAGTCTTCCGGCACTATTCCTGTCGACAATGACGACATAAAGATCAAGGACAAAGGCTCTGCAATCTCCTCCCTGGCTTCCCAGAGAATCCAAGGATAAATCCCATCTGGCAAAGGGGACTTATCTATTTTCACACTTTCCAAAATTGCTGACACCTCCTCCTTGTGAATCTCAATCCCATCTAGCCTAGTAGTCTGAATCTTAGTATTCTCCTCGACAACATTTTATCTCTCGACTGTAAATACTGACGAACAATATTCATTTAACGCTTCCCCTATCTCCTCTGATTCCACACACAACTTCCCACTACTATCCTTGATTGGCCGTAATCTAACTCTAGTCATTCTTTTATTCCTGATATACCGATAGAAAGCCTTAGGGTTTTCCCTGATCCTATCCGCCAATGACTTCTCGTGTCCTCTTCTTGCTCTTCTTAGCTCTCCCTTTAGATCCTTCCTGGCTAGCTTGTAACTCTCAAGCGCCCGAACTGAGCCTTCACGTCTCATCCTAACATAAGCCTTCTTCTTCCTCTTGACAAGCGCTTCAACTTCTTTAGTGAACCACGGCTCCCTCGCTCGACAAGTTCCTCCCTGCCTGACAGGTACATACTTATCAAGGACACGCAGTAGCTGCTCCTTGAATAAGCTCCACATTTCGATTGTGCCCATTCTCTGCAGTTTCCTTCCCCATCCTGCGCATCCTAAATCTTGCCTAAACGCATCATAATTTCCTTTCCCCCAGCTATAATTCTTGCCCTGCTGTATATACCTGTCCCTGCCCATCGCCAAGGTAAACCTAACTGAATTGTGATCACTATCACCAAAGTGCTCACCTACATCTAAATCTAACACCTGGCCGGGTTCATTACCCAGTACCAAATCCAATGTAGCATCGCCCCTGGTTGGCCTGTCTACATACTGTGTCAGAAAACCCTCCTGCACACACTGGACAAAAACTGACCCATCTCAAGATATGGGACGTCCAGTAGTTATTCATTTTTAACTGATTTACTATCCTACCTCTTGCAGTCGTTGGAGTTCCTGGTGAGCTGCTATCGCAGCTGTTAGTAGTGTATAACGCTGCTAACAGTGTTGCGGAATTGACAACTTACCTTTTCTAAATTTTTTTCGCAGCCACTTGAATAATTGAAAATGTTATGTCTCTCCCCTTTTGGTTTTCCCACACCTGCATTATTTGTAATGATTGCTGTATTTTCTACACAGGCATTGAAAACAAATGCTTTGGAATCAAGTGTCTGTCCTAAGATCCAAGTATTAAACCATCAGATGTCACAACAGTTTCATGTTGTGGAATTAACCTCTTCTGCGTTTTATTTCATAAATGTTTTCAGTGATTGCAAATGAGACAGCTAACCAATTCAGTGTCGCACGTCAGTAGATTAATGTGCCTCCACCCGAATAACTTGCTTCCATTTGAATAGGAGTTCAATATATTAGCTTGTAACGAATGTTGTGAAATGACATCTAATTTCGAGTGTATCTGACGCAGTTTCAGAGCTCTGGCTTTTGAACTGAGTTTACTGTTGGTGCTAACGTATCTTTCTGTAGGCTTTATTATGAAAGAATCAATCTATTATCACTAAACATCATTATAAAACGTAATGTTTATAGTTATGTGATATCAATTTTCACTGTTGGTATCATGAGATACTTGATTTACCGCAAGATTATGAAGTGGAAATAAATCATAGTCACTTCCACCAATACTGTCATGGACAGATGCATCTACAGCAGGCAGATTTGTGAGGATGAGGTCAAGGCATAGAGAGCGCGGGGCTCGAAGCCTTTACTTACCTGAGGAACGGGACAGCGGTTTATGGACCTGGGAGGAGGCTGATCTGGAGCGGTACCTGCAAAAGAGAGCACGGAGTTCGAGGCCCTCACTCACCTGGTGACTGGAGCGGTGGCTGGTGGACCTGGGAGGACGAGGCTGATCCGGAGCAGAATTGATTCAGTCTGACCAGACGGATTTCCGGCCTGACGTATGAGGAGAGACTGAGTCGGTTGGGATTACATTCGCTGGAGTTCAGAGAGGTGAGGCGGGATCTCGTAGAAACCTATAAAATTCTAACAGGACTTGACAGGGTAGATGCAGGAAGGATGTTCCCGATGGTGGGAGAGTCCAGAACCAGGGGTCATAAAGAACAAAGAACAAAGAAAATTACAACACAGGAATAGGCCCTTCGGCCCTCCAAGTCTGCGCCGATCCAGATCCAGTTTTTGCGAGGAGCAGCCTTGACAGAACGAGGTGCGGAGCGGACTTTCAGCTGAGCGGTCAATTTCAGTAAGTTACAAGTTAATCCCTTTTTTGTTTCGGAGGACCGGGGACTGCTGGGTAGGGGAAAACTATTTATTTGGGCAGTTTTAAAATCTTTGTCTTTTGCGAGGAGCAGCCTTGACAGAACGAGGTGCGGAGCGGACATTCAGCTGAGCGGTCAATTTCAGTAAGTTACAAGTTAATCCCTTTTTTGTTTCGGAGGACCGGGGACTGCTGGGTAGGGGAAAACTATTTATTTGGGCAGTTTTAAAATCTTTGTCTTTTGCGAGGAGCAGCCTTGACAGAACGAGGTGCGGAGCGGACTTTCAGCTGAGCGGTCAATTTCAGTAAGTTACAAGTTAATCCCTTTTTTGTTTCGGAGGACCGGGGACTGCTGGGGAGGGGAAAACTATTTATTTGGGCAGTTTTAAAATATTTGTCTTTTGCGAGGAGCAGCCTTGACAGAACGAGGTGCGGAGCGGACTTTCAGCTGAGCGGTCAATTTCAGTAAGTTACAAGTTAATCCCTTTTTTGTTTCGGAGGACCGGGGACTGCTGGGTAGGGGAAAACTATTTATTTGGGCAGTGGCAGTACCCGAGACATTACACGTGTAGTGTCTCCCACCCACCCTCCTCCTCTAACCAAAAAAAAGGACTCTAGTGTGTTGATAAGGTAAGCTTTTTATTTAAAAAGTTCAGTCCGTCGGATTGCTAAGCGAACAAGTTTTGACTTTTTTTTTCGTTTGGTTTTTCAGTAGATTTATTGGGAATCTAGAATAGTGGGAATGGAGGTAAAGGCAGTTGTATGTTCCTCCTGCAGAATGTGGGAGGTAGGGGTCGCCAAGAGTGTCCCTGCTGACTGCATCTGCGGGTAGTGCACCCAACTCCAGCTCCTCGCAGACCGCGTTAGGGAACTGGAGCTGGAGCTGGATGAACTTCGGATCATTCGGGAGGCGGATGGGATTATTGACAGGAGTTATAGGGAGGCAGTCACACCTCAGGTAAAAGAAGTAGGTAGATGGGTTACCGTCAGGGGAAGGAAAGGGAACCAGCAGGCAGTGCAGGGATCCCCTGTGGCCGTTTCCCTCAACAACAGGTATACCGTTTTGGATACTGTTGGGGGGGAAGACTTACCAGGGGTAAGCAATGGGGTGCAGGTCTCTGGCACAGAGTCTGTCCCTGTTGCTCAGAAGGGAAAAGGGAAGAGGAGCAGAGCATTAGTCATTGGGGACTCCATAGTTAGGGGAACAGATAGGAGGTTCTGTGGGAACGAGAGAGACTCACGGTTGGTGCGTTGCCTCCCAGGTGCCAGGGTACGTGATGTCTCCGATCGTGTTTTTGGGATCCTTAAGGGGGAGGGGGAGCACCCCCAAGTCGTGGTCCACATAGGCACCAACGACATAGGTAGGAAGAGAGATGGGGATTTAAGGCAGAAATTCAGGGAGCTAGGGTGGAAGCTTAGAGCGAGAACAACCAGAGTTGTTATCTCTGGGTTGTTGCCTGTGCCACGTGCTAGCGAAGAGAGGAATAGGGAGAGAGAGGAGTTGAACACGTGGCTGCAGGGATGGTGTAGGAGGGAGGGTTTTGGTTTCCTGGATAATTGGGGCTCTTTCTGGGGTAGGTGGGACCTCTACAAACAGGATGGTCTTCACCTGAACCAGAGGGGTACCAATATTCTGGGGGGGAGATTTGTTAGTGCTCTTCGGGGGGGGTTTAAACTAAATCAGCAGGGGAATGGGAACCTAAATTGTAGTTCCAGTGTACAGGCTGTTGAGAGTAGTGAGGTAGGGGAAAAGGTTACAGGGACGCAAGAGGGCACTGGCAAGCAAGAACTTGGTTTAAAGTGTGTCTACTTCAACGCCAGGAGCATCCGGAATAAGGTGGGTGAGCTTGCAGCATGGGTTGGTACCTGGGATCCTGATGTTGTGGCCATTTCAGAGACATGGGTAGAGCAGGGGCAGGAATGGATGTTGCAGGTTCCGGGATTTAGATGTTTCAGTAAGAACAGAGAAGAGGGTAAAAGAGGGGGGGGTGTGGCATTGTTAATCAAGGAAAGTATTATAGCGGCAGAAAGGACGTTTGAGGACTCTTCTACTGAGGTAGTATGGGCCGAGGTTAGAAACAGGAGAGGAGAGGTCACCCTGTTTGGTGTTTTCTATAGACCTCCGAATAGTTCCAGAGATGTAGAGGAAAGGATAGCGAAGATGATTCTCGACAGGAGCGAGAGTAACAGGGTAGTGGTTATGGGGGACTTTAACTTTCCAAATATTGACTGGAAATACTATAGTTCGAGTACTTTAGATGGGTCTGTTTTTGTCCAGTGTGTGCAGGAGGGTTTTCTGACACAGTATGTGGACAGGCCAACCAGGGGCGATGCCACATTGGATTTCCTACTGGGTAATGAACCCGGCCAGGTGTTCGATTTAGATGTAGGTGAGCACTTTGGCGATAGTGATCACTATTCGGTTAGGTTTACCTTAGCGATGGGCAGGGACAGGTATATACCGCAGGGCAAGAATTATAGCTGGGGGAAATGAAATTATGACGCGATTAGGCAAGATTTAGGATGTGTAGGATGGGGAAGGAAACTGCAGGGGATGGGCACAAACGAAATGTGGAGCTTATTCAAGGAGCAGCTAATGCGTGTCCTTGATAAGTATGTACCTGTCAGGCAGGGAGGAAGTTGTCGAGCGAGGGAACCGTGGTTTACTCAAGAAGTTGAAGCGCTTGTCAAGAGGAAGAGGGCGGCTTATGTTGGGATGCGACGTGAAGGCTCAGTTAGGGCGCTTGAGAGTTACAAGCTAGCCAGGAAGGATCTAAAGGGAGGGCTAAGAAGAGCAAGGAGAGGACACGAGAAGTCATTGGCGGATAGGATCAAAGAAAACCCTAAGGCTTTCTATAGGTATATCAGGAAAAAACGAATGATAAGAGTTAGAACAGGGCCAATCAAGGATAGTAGTGGGATGTTGTGTGCGGAATCATAGGAGATAGGGGAAGCGTTAAATGAATATTTTTCGTCAGTATTTACAGTAGAAAAAGAAAATGTTGCCGAGGGGATTACTGAGATACAGCCTCCTAGGCTAGATGGGATTGAGATTCACAAGGAGGAGGTGTTAGCAATTTTGGAAAGAGTGAAAATAGATAAGTCCCCTGGGCCAGATGGGATTTATCCTAGGATTCTCTGGGAAGCCAGGGAGGAGATTGCAGAGCCGTTGTTGTTGATCTTTAAGTCGTCATTGTCGACAGGAGTAGTGCCGGAGGACTGGAGGATAGCAAATGTTGTCCCCTTGTTCAAGAAGGGGAGTAGAGACAGCCCTGGTAATTATAGACCTGTGAGCCTTACTTCGGTTGTGGGTAAAATGTTGGAAAAGGTTGTAAGAGACAGGATTTATAATCATCTTGAAAAGAATAAGTTCATTTGCGATAGTCAGCACGGTTTTGTGAAAGGTAGGTCGTGCCTCACAAACCTTATTGAGTTTTTCGAGAAGGTGACCAAACAGGTGGATGAGGGTAAAGCCGTGGATGTGGTGTATATGGATTTCAGTAAGGCGTTTGATAAGGTTCCCCACGGTAGGCTATTGCAGAAAATACGGAAGTATGGGGTTGAAGGTGATTTAGAGCTTTGGATCAGAAATTGGCTAGCTGAAAGAAGACAGAGGGTGGTGGTTGATGGCAAATGTTCATCCTGGAGTTTAGTTACTAGTGGTGTACCGCAAGGTTCTGTTTTGGGGCCACTGCTGTTTGTCATTTTTATAAACGACCTGGAAGAGGGTGTAGAAGGGTGGGTTAGTAAATTTGCGGATGACACGAAGGTCGGTGGAGTTGTGGATAGTGTCGAAGGGTGTTGTAGGGTACAGAGGGACATAGATAGGCTGCAGAGCTGGGCTGAGAGATGGCAAATGGAGTTTAATGCGGAGAAGTGTGAGGTGATTCACTTTGGAAGGAGTAACAGCAATGCAGAGTACTGGGCTAATGGGAGGATTCTTGGTAGTGTTGATGAGCAGAGAGATCTTGGTATCCAGGTACATAAATCCCTGAAAGTTGCTACCCAGGTTAATAGGGCTGTTAAGAAGGCATATGGTGTGTTAGCCTTTATTAGTAGGGGGATCGAGTTTCGGAGCCACGAGGTCATGATGCAGCTGTACAAAACTCTGGTGAGGCCGCACCTGGAGTATTGCGTGCAGTTCTGGTCACCGCATTATAGGAAGGTTGTCGAAGCTTTGGAAAGGGTGCAGAGGAGATTTACTAGGATGTTGCCTTGCATGGAAGGTAGGTCTTACGAGGAAAGGCTGAGGGACTTGGGGTTGTTTTCGTTAGAGAGAAGGAGGAGGAGAGGTGACTTAATAGAGACATACAAGATAATCAGAGGGTTAGATAGGGTGGATAGTGAGAGTCTTTTTCCTCGGATGAGGATGGCAAACATGAGGGGACGTAGCTTTAAGTTGAGGGGTGAAAGATATAGGACAGATGTCAGAGGTAGTTTCTTTACGCAGAGAGTAGTAGGGGCGTGGAACGCCCTGCCTGCAACAGTAGTAGACTCGCCAACTTTCAGGGCATTTAAGTGGTCATTGGATAGACATATGGATGTAAATGGAATAGTGTAGGTCAGATGATCGGCGCAACATCGAGGGCCGAAGGGCCTGTAATGCGCTGTAATATTCTAATCTTCTAATCTTCTAATCTAATCTATCTAAACCTGTCGCCTATTTTCTAAGGGTCTGTATCTCTTTACTTCCTGCCCATTCATGTATCTGTCTAGATACATCTTAAAAGACGCTTTCGTGTCCGCGTCTGCCACCTCCGCTGGCAACGCGTTCCAGGCACCCACCACCCTCTGCGTGAAGAACTTTCCACGCATATCCCCCCTAAACTTTTCCCTCTCACTTTGACTCGTGACTCCTAGTAATTGAATCCCCCACTCTGGGAAAAAGCTTCTTGCTATCCACCCTGTCTATACCTCTCATGATTTTGTACACATCAATCAGGTCCCCCCTCAACCTCCGTCTTTCTAATGAAAATAATCCTAATCTGCTCAACCTCTCTTCATAGCTAGCGCCCTCCATACCAGGCAACATCCTGGTGAACCTCCTCTGCACCCTCTCCAAAGCATCTACATCCTTTTGGTGATGTGGCGACCAGAACTGCACGCAGTATTCCAAATGTGGCCGAACCAAAGTCTTATAAAACTGTAACATGACCTTCCAACTCTTTCACTCAATACCCCGTCCGATGAAGGAAAGCATGCCGCATGCCTTCTTGACCACTCTATTGACCTGCGTTGCCACCTTCAGGGAACAATGGACCTGAACACCCAAATCTCTCTGTCCATCAATTTTCCCCAGGACTTTTCCATTTACTGTATAATTCACTCTTGAATTGGATCTTCCAAAATGTATCACCTCGCATTTGCCCTGATTGAACTCCATCTGCCATTTCTCTGCCCAACTCTCCAATCTATTTATATTCTGCTGTATTCTCTGACAGTCCCCTTCACTATCTGCTACTCCACCAATCTTAGTGTCGCCTGCAAACGTGCTAATCAGACCACCTATACTTTCCTCCAAATCATTTATGTATATCACAAACAACAGTGGTCCCAGCACGGATCCCTGTGGAACACAACTGGTCACACGTCTCCATTTTGAGAAACTCCCTTCCACTGCTACTCTCTGTCTCCTGTTGCCCAGAAAGTTCTTTATCCATCTAGCTAGTACACACTGGAATCCATGCGACTTCACTTTCTCCATCAGCCTACCATGGGGAACCTTATCAAACGCCTTACTGAAGTCCATGTATATGATATCTACAGCCCTTCCCTCATCAATCAACTTTGTCACTTCCTCAAAGAATTCTATTAAGTTGGTAAGACATGACCTTCCCTGCACAAAACCATGTTGCCTATCACTGATAAGCCCATTTTCTTCCAAATGGGAATAGATCCTATACCTCAGTATCTTCTCCAGCAGCTTCCCTACCACTGACGTCAGGCTCACCGGTCTGTAATTACCTGGATTTTCCCTGCTACCCTTCTTAAACAAGGGGACAACATTAGCAATTCTCCAGTCCTCCGGGACCGCACCCGTGTTTAAGGATGCTGCAAAGATATTTGTTAAGGCCCCAGCTATTTCCTCGCTCGCTTCCCTCAGTAACCTGGTATAGATCCCATCCGGACCTGGGGACTTGTCCACCTTAATGCCTTTTAGAATACCCAACACTTCCTCCCTCCTTATGGCGACTTGACCTAGAGTAATAAAACATCTGTCCCTAACCTTAACACCCGTCATGTCCCTCTCCTCGGTGAATACCGATGCAAAGTCATCATTTAGAATCTCACCCATTTTCTCTGACTCCACGCATAACTTTCCTCCTTTGTCCTTGAGTGGGCCAATCCTTTCTCTAGTTACCCTCTTGCTCCTTATATATGAACAAAAGGCTTTGGGATTTTCCTTAACCCTGTTTGCTTAAGATATTTCATGACCCCTTTTAGCCCTCTTAATTCCACGTTTCAGATTGGTCCTACATTTCCGATATTCTTTCAAAGCCTCGTCTTTCTTCAGCCTCCAAGACCTTATGTTTGCTTGCTTTTTCCTCTTTGCTAGTGTCCCAATCTCACCTGTCATCCATGGTTCCCTAATCTTGCCATTTCTATCCCTCATTTTCACAGGAACATGTCTCTCCTGCACGCTAATCAACCTCTTTTTAAAGGCCTCCCACATATCAAATGTGGATTTACCTTCAAACAGCTGCTCCCAATCTACATTCCCCAGCTCCTTCCGAATTTTGGGATAGTTGGCCTTACCCCAATTTAGCACTCTTCCTTTGGGACCACTCTCGTCTTTGTCCATGAGTATTCTAAAACTTACGGAATTGTGATCACTATTCCCAAAGTAGTCCCCTACTGAAACTTCAACCACCTGGCCGGGCTCATTCCCCAACACCAGGTCCAGTATGGCCCCTTCCCGACTTGGGCTATTTACATACTGCTCTGGAAAACCCTCCTGGATGCTCCTTACAAATTCTGCTCCATCTAGACCTCTAACACTAAGTGAATCGCAGTCAATGTTGGGAAAATTTAAATCTCCATCACCACCACCCTGTTGCTCCTACATCTTTCCATAATCTGTTTACATATTTGTACCTCTATCTCACGCACGCTGTTGGGAGGCCTGTAGTACAGCCCCAACATTGTTACCGCACCCTTCCTGTTTCTGAGTTCTGCGCATATTACCTCACTGCTCGAGTCCTCCATAGTGCCCTCCTTCAGCACAGCTGTGAGATCCTCTTTGACCATTTCTGCAACTCCTCCACGCCTTTTACCTCCCTCTCTATCCCGCCTGAAGCATCGATATCCTAGGATATTTAGTTGCCAATCATGCCCTTCCCTCAACCAAGTCTCAGTGATAGCAATAACATCATACTCCCAGGTACTAATACAGGCCCTAAGTTCATCTGCCTTACCTACTACACTTCTTGCATTAAAACAAATGCACCTCAGACCACCACTCCCTTTGCGTTCATCATCTGCTCCCTGTCTACTCTTTCCCTTAGTCACGCTGACTTCATTATCTAGTTCCTTCCTGGCTTTAGTTACTACCTGCTTACTGTCCACTGACCTCATTTGGTTCCCATCCCACTTCCACATTAGGTTAAACCCTCCCCAACAGCGTTAGCAAAAGCACCCCCAAGGACATTGGTTCCAGTCCGACCCAGGTGTAGACCGTCCAATTTGTAATAAGCCCACCTCCCCCAGAATCAGTCCCAATGTCCCAAAAATCTGAACCCCTCCCTCCTGCACCATCTCTCAAGCGACGCATTCATCCTGACTATTCTTTCATTTCTACTCTGACTATCACGTGGCACTGGTAGCAATCCTGAGATTACTACCTCTGAGGTCCTACTTTTTAACTTGGCTCCTAACTCCCTAAATTCTGCTTGAAGGACCTCATCCCGTTTTTTACCTATATCATTGGTGCCTATGTGCACAACGACAACTGGCTGTTCACCCTCCCCTTTCAGCATGTTCTGCCGCCGATCTGAGACATTCCTGACCCGTGCACCTGGGAGGCAACATACCATTCGGGAGTCTCGTTTTCGACCACAGAACCGCCTATCTACTCCCCTTGCAATCGAATCCCCGATGGCTATAGCCCTTCCACTCTTTTTCCCGCCCATCCGAACAGCAGAGCCAGCCACGGTGCCATGAACCTGGCTACTGCTGCCTTCCCCTGTTGAGCCAGCTCTCTCAACAGTATCCAAAACGGTATACCTGTTTTGGAGGGAGATGACCGCAGGGGACCCCTACGCTGCCTTCCTGTTCTTTCTCTGCCTTTTGGTCACCCATTCCCTTTCACCCTCAGCAATCCTAATCTGCGGTGTGACCAATTCGCTAAACGTGCTATCCACAACCACATCGGCATCACGGATGCTCCAAAGTGAGTCCATCCGCAGCTCCAGAGCCGTCATGCGGTCTAACAAGAGCTGCAGCTGGACACACTTGCAGCACGTGAAGGAGTCAGGGACATCAGCCGTGTCCCTGAGCTCCCACATTGAGCAAGAGGAGAATAACACGGGTCTGAGATCTCCTGCCGTTTTCAATCTTAAGCTTTAGTTAGTCTTAACTTAGATAAACGAAAAAGGAACGAAACGTTTTCACCAATCACACGAAAAAAATAAATACATAGAAAAAGCCTTACCTTATCTGCACACCACGAGCCCTTTTTTTTTGGTTAGAGGAGGAGGGCGGGTGGGAGACACAACAGTTGTAGAGTCTCGGGTCAGCCGCTGCCCAAATGACTTACTTACCCAGCTGCCACCTCGCTCTCCCTGTCACCGCTGCAAAAAGAAACCGCCAAAACAAAAAGGTAAGTTTATATATAAGTTGTAAACTCACTTACCCAGCTGCCACTTCGCTCTCCCTGTCGCCGCTGCAAAAAGAAAAGTCTAAGGATACGGGGTAAACCATTTAGAACTGAGATGAGGAGAAATATCTTCACCCAGAGGGTGGTGAGCCTGTGGAGTTTGCTACCACTGAAAGTAGTTGAGGCCAAAACATTGTAAGGTTTCAAGAAGGAGTTAGATATAGATGTTGGGTTTAAAGTGAAAAAAGAGTATGGGACGAAAGGGGAACAGGTTACTGAGTTGTATGAACAGTCATGATCATAATGAATGGAGTAGCAGGCTTGAAGGGCCGAATCGCCAACTCCTGACCCTATTGCCTATGTTTATATGTTAGGACCTGAAAAAGAGAGCACGAGGCTCGAGACCCTCACTTACCTGGAGACCGGAGTGGTGGCTGGCGGAGCTGGGAGGAGGCTGATCCGGACCGGTATTTGCAAAAGACAACGTGGGGCTCGCCTGCCTGGAGGCGGTCCCAGAAGGAGCCTGATCCGAAGTGGTGGCAGGTGGATCAGGGAGTTGGCTGATATGGAGCGGCGGCAGGTGGCCCTGGGAAAAGCTGGATCCAGAGCGGCAACATGCGGACCTGGGAGGAGGCAGATCCAGAGTGGTGGCCGGCCCTTTCTATCCCTCCCTCTCTCCCTTTCCCTCTCTCCCTTTCCCTCTCTCCCTTCCCCTCTCTCCCTCTCCCTCCCTTCCTCTCCCCCTCGCTCTCTCTCTCTCTTCCTCTCTGTCTCTCCCTCTCCCAACTTTTCCATCCCTCTCCCTCCCTCTCCATCCCTCTCCATCCCTCTCTCTCCATCCCCCTCTCACTTTCCCTCTCCCTCCCCCTCTCTCTCCCTCTTTCTCTCCCCCTCTCTCTCTGTCTCTCTCTCCCTGGCTCTCTCTCTCTCTCTCTCTCCCTGGCTCTCTCTCTTTCTGTGCCAGCACGTGCTGAGTTTCGAAAGAGGGAAAGGAATCTTTAGAGACATCACGGGATATCTGCAAGGTGATTCGTTGGGTAAATAACAGCTGTTAGTGCATGTAAAAAGCTTTAAAAAGAAGCAGAAAGATTGAACCAAAAAACCCTCAAATTATGAGGTGAGTAATGCTAAAGTGTGCGTGCTTTCAAAAAAAAGTGTAATTTATTAAGGAGTTTGAACTGTAGTGGGTAGTATTTGGAGTAGAACAAGGCCCCTAGCATAATTAGTATTTTTTAAAGGGAGTAACAAAGTAATTTAAAGTTAAGTCATGGCTGACGAGCTCGCACCCATGCTATGGTATGAGGCACGTGTTGGCTGTGACAGATTAGGGAATGTTACATAAAGGTTTGACAGTGGATAGACAATGACAAGCATTTAAAGAGCACATGGCTGAATTGCAACAATTGTTCATTCTTGTCAGGCACAGAAATAAAACAGGAAGTGCGGCTCAACCGTGGCTTATAAAAGAAACTAGAGATTGTATTAGATCCAAGGAGTCGAAATATAAAATGTCCAGAACAATCAGCAAACCAGAGAATTGGGAGCAATTTAGAATTCAACAATGGAGTACAAAGGGATTGATTAAGAATGGGAAAATAGAGTATGACAGTAAGTTTGCAAAGAACATAAAAACTGACTGTGAAAGCTTTTATATATTTGGGAAGAGAAAAAGATTAGTGAAGACAAATGTTGGTCCCTTACAGTCATAACCGGGGGAATTTATAACGGGGAACAAGGAAATGGCAGACCATTTAAATACATACTTTGGTTCTGTCTTCGCAAAGGAGGCCACAAATTACCTCCCAGAAATGTTGGGGAACATAGGGTCCAGTGAGAAGGAGGAACTGCATGAAATCAGTATTAATAGTGAAATGGTGTTGGGGTAATTGATGGGATTGAAGGCCACCAAATTCCGAGGGCCTGCTAATCTACTTCCCAGAGTACTTAAGGAAGTGGCCCTTGAAATAGTAGATGCATTAATCGTCAGCTTTCAAAATTCTATGGACACTGGAACAGTTCATACAGATTGGAGGGTAACTAATGTAACCTCACTACTTAAAATGGGAGGCAGAGAGAAAAACGGGAATTATACAACGGGTACCCTGACATCAGTAGTGGGGAAAATGCTGGAGTCCATTTTAAAAGATGAGATAGCAGAGCACTTGGAAAACAATGACATGATCCAACAAAGTGAACATGGATTTACGAAAGGGAAATCATGCTTGGAAAATGTACTGGAATTTTTTAAGGAAGTCGCCAGTAGGATCGATAAGGGAGAACCAGCGGATATGGTGTAGTTGGACTTTCAGAATGCTTTCAGTAAGGTACCACATCAGAGATTAGCGTGCAAAATTAAAGCACATGGGATTGGGGGAAAGGTACATACATGGGTGGAGAACGGATTGACAGACAGGAAACAAAGAGTTGGAATAAACGTGTTTTTTTTCCATATATATATATATCTCTATATATATATATATGTAAACTGGATGGGTGTGTGAGCTGTGAGGAGGATGCAGAGAAGCTCCAGTGTGATTTGGACAGGTTGAGTGAGTGGGCAAATACATGGCAGAAGAAGGATAATGTGGATAAATGTGAGGTTAACCACTTTGGTGGCAAGAAAAGAAAGGCAGGTTATGATCTGAACGGCGATAAATTGGTAAAGGGTGAGGTGCAGCGAAACCTGGGTGTCCTTGTGGACCTGTCACTGAAAGTAAGCATGCATGTGCAGCAGGCAGTTAAGAAGTTAAATGCTATGTTGGTCATCGTAGAGAAAAGATTCGAGTACAGGAGCAGGGATGTTTTGCTGCAATTAAACAAGGCCTTGGTGAGATCAGATCTGGAATATAGTGTGCAGTTTTGGTCTCCTTATCGGAGGAAGGATGTTCTTACTATGGTGGAAGTGCAGTGGAGGTTCACCAGACTGATTCCTGGGATGGAGGACTGACGTATGAATAGAGATTGGGTCGATTAGGCTTGTATTCGCAAGTGGTTATAAGAATTTGTTTCTATATTCATTGATAAGATGTGGGCGACGCTGGGCCATGCCAGCATTTATTGCCCATCCCTAATTGCCCTTGAGAAGGTGGTAGTGATCTGCCGTCTTGAACCGCTGCGGTCCATGTGGGGTAGGTGCACCCACAGTGCTGTTAGGCAGGGAGTTCCAGGATTTTGACCCAGCGACAGTGAAGGAATGGCAATATAGTTCCAAGTCAGGATGATGTGTGACTTTGAGGGGAAATTGCAGGTGCTGGTGTCCCCATGTATTTGCTGCCCCTGTCTTTCTAATTGGTTGAGGTCGCCGGTTTGGAAGGTGCTGTCTAAGCAGCCTTGATGCATTGTTGCAGTGCATCTTGTAGATGGTACACACTGCTACAACTGTGCGTCGGTGGTGTAGGGAGTGAATGTTTGTAGATGGGGTGCCAATCAAGTGGGCTGCTTTGTCCTGGATTGTGTCGAGCTTCTTGAGTGTTGTTGGAGCTGCACCTATCCAGGAAAGTGGAGAGTATTCCATCACACTCCTGACTTGTGCCTTCTAGATGGTGGACATGCTTTGGAGACTCAGAAGGTGAGTTACTCGCCTCAGGTTTCCTAGCTTCTGACGTGCTCTAGTAGCCAGGCTATTTACATGGCTACTCTAGTTCAATTTCTGGTCAATGGCAGCCCCTAGGATGTTGATTCAGCGATGGTAATGCTGTTGAATGTCAAGGGGAGATGGTTACATTCTCTCTTGTTGGAAATGGTCATTGCCTGGCACTTGTGTGGCGCGAATGTTACTTGCCACTTATCAGCCCAAGCTTGGATATTGTCCACGTCTTGCTGCATTTCTACACGGACTGCTTCAGTATCTGAGGAGTCACGAATCAATTCTGACCTTATGATTGAAGGAAGGTCATTGATGAAGCAGCTGAAGATGGTTGGGCCGAGGACACTACATGAGGAACTCCTGCAATGATGTCCTGGAGCTCAGATGATTGACCTCCAACAACCACAACCATCTCCCTTTACGTTAGGTATGACTCCAGCCAGGGGAGGCTTTTCCTCGTGATTCCCATTGACCTCAGTTTTGCTCGGGCTCCTTGATGCCATACTCGGTCAAATGCTGCCTTGATGTCAAGGGCATTCACTCTCACCTCACCTCTTGAGTTCAGGCCTTTTGTCCATGTTTGAACCAAGGCTGTAATGAGGTCAGGCGCTGAGTGGCCCTGGCGGAACACGTCAGAGAGAGAGAGAGAGAGAGAGAGAGAGAGAGAGAGAGAGAGAGAGAGAGAGAGAGCGAGCACGCCTGGGGTGTCATCTATGGGATGCATGTGTGTGCATGTGTGGCCACACGTGTGTTTGCGCATGTGTGGATGTCTGACTCAGTGTTTCGGGTGTAATGTGTGTGTGTTTGTGTTTGTGTGATGTGTGTGAGTGTTTGTGTATTTGTGTCTGTTCGTGTGTGTGGCTCTGCCTGGTGTGCGATTTATGTGTGTGTGTCTGTATGTGTGTATTTGTGTTTTTCTGTGCCTGCTTCATGCCTGTGGTGTGATCCCATGCATGTTATTGTTTGTGTGTGTATGTGTATCTGGCTCAGTAACTGGAGCCTGTGTGGGTGTGTTTGCGAGGGTGTATTCGCGTACGTTCGTATCTGTGTGTGTCTGTTTGCACAAGGCTCGATCAGCACCTGGGGTGTGATATGTGTGTGTATGTGCTTGAGTGCCTGGGTTGTAATTTCTGTGTGTGTGTGTGTGTGTGCATGTGTGCGCGTGCATGCGGGTGTGTTCGTGTGTGTGTTTGTGTGTTTCTATGTGTATGTGTCTGTGTTTGGGTTTGTCTCAAGGCCTGGGTGGTGCTACATTTATTCATGTGTGTTTGTGTGTACGTGTGCGTGTCTGTGTGTATTAGTGTTTTTGTGGCGCTATGTGTGCCTCGGGACATGGGCTGTGTTCTGTGCGTGTGTGGTGCGTGCCTGTGTCGGCGTGTTGCATCTTCTTTTATCTGTGTTTGTGTGTGTGTTTGTCTCAGGGACATAGTTGTGCTGTATGTCTGCAAGTGTGTGTGTTTTTTATGTCTCGGCGACTGGGTTGTGCTTTATGTGTATGTGTTAGTGTGTATCTGTTTGTGTGCTTGTGTGTGTTTGTGTTCCTGAGTACCTGCTTTGTAATCACTGTGTGTGTGTGTTTGTTTCTGTGTCTGGTTCAGTGTCTGTGGTGTGATCTCATGCGTGTGTGTGTGAGTGTGTGTGTGTGTGTGTGTGTGTGTTTGTGTGTGTGTGTGTGTGTGTATGTGTGTGTGTTTGTGTTTTTCTGAGCCTGCTTCATGCCTGTGGTGTGATCCCATGCATGTTTTTGTTTGTGTGTATATGTGTATCTGGCTCAGTAACTGGAGCCTGTGTGGGTGTGTTTGCGAGGGTGTATTCGCGTACGTTCGTATCTGTGTGTATGTGTGTGTGTCTGTTGGCACATGGCTCGATCAGCACCTGGGGTGTGATATGTGTGTGTATGTGCTTGAGTGCCTGGGTTGTAATTTCTGTGTGTGTGTGTGTGTGTGTGCATGTGTGCGCGTGCATGTGGGTGTGTTCGTGTGTGTGTTTGTGTGTTTCTATGTGTATGTGTCTGTGTTTGGGTTTGTCTCAAGGCCTGGGTGGTGCTACATTTATTCATGTGTGTTTGTGTGTACGTGTGCGTGTCTGTGTGTGTTAGTGTTTTTGTGGCGCTATGTGTGCCTCAGGACATGGGCTGTGTTCTGTGCGTGTGTGGTGCGTGCCTGTGTCGGCGTGTTGCATCTTCTTTTATCTGTGTTTGTGTGTGTGTTTGTCTCAGGGACATAGTTGTGCTGTATGTCTGCAGGTGTGTGTGTTTTTTTATGTCTCGGTGACTGGGTTGTGCTTTATGTGTATGTGTTAGTGTGTATCTGTTTGTGTGCTTGTGTGTGTGTGTGTGTTTGTGTTCCTGAGTACCTGCTTTGTAATCACTGTGTGTGTGTGTTTGTTTCTGTGTCTGGTTCAGTGTCTGTGGTGTGATCTCATGCGTATGTGTGTGAGTGTTTGTGTGTGTGTGTTTGTGTGTGTGTGTGTGTGTGTGTGTTTGTGTGTGTGTGTGTGTGATCCTCAGTACCTGCTTTATAATCTATGTCTGTGTGTTTGTTTCTATGTCTGCTTAAGTGCCCATGGTGTGATCTCATATGTGTGTGTGTGCTCGTGTTCCTCGGTACCTGCTTTGTAATCTGTGTGTGTGTGTGTGTGTGTGTGTGTTTGTTTTTGTCTCTGGTTCAGAGCCTGTGGTTTGATTTCATGTATGTGTATGTGGCTGACTCAGTGACTGGGGTCGGAAATGTGTGTCTATGTTTTTGTGTCTAGTTCAGTGTCTGAGGAATGATCCATGATGTGTGCATGTATATGTATGGCTGAATGCCCGGATAGTATTCTGTGTGTGTGTGTGTGTGTGCGTGTGTGTGTGTGTGTGCGTGTGTGTGTTTGCACTTGTCTCAGGGCCTGGTAATTTGTGTCTGATTCTTTTTTATTCATTCATGGGATGTAGGCGCCGCTGGCTAGGCCTGCATTTATTGCCCATCCTTAATTGCCCTCGAGAAGATCGTAGTGAGCTGCCTTCTTGAACCGCTGCAGTCCATGTGGGGGTAGGTACACCCACAGCTCTGTTAGGAAGAGAGTTCCAGGATCTTGATCCAGCGATAGTGAAGGCATGGTGATATAATTCCAAATCAGTATGGTGTGTGGCTTGGAGGGGAGCTTGCAGGTGGTGGTGTTGCCATGCATCTGCTGCCTCTTTCCTTCTAGTTCCTAGATGTCGCGGGTTTAGAAGATGCTGTCTCAGGAGCCTTAGTGCGTTGCTGCAGTGCATCTTGTACACAGAAAAGCAGAACAAGTCCAGCACGGCCAATTACAGCGCCATCCGTCCACTCTCAATCATCAGTAAAGTGATGGAAGCTGTCGTCGACAGTTTCATCAAGTGGCACTTGCTTTGTTATAGCTTGTGCAGTGATGCTCAGTTTATGTTCCGCCAGTGCCACTCAGCTCCTGAACACATTAGAGTCTTGGTGGCAAGTAACATTCGCGCCACACAAGTGCCAGGCAATGACCATCTCTAACAAGAGAGAATATAACCATCTTCCCTTGAACTTCAATGGCATTACGATCGCTGAATCCCCCACTCGCTACATCCTGGGGGTTACCATTGACCAGAAACTGACTGGAGTTGCTATATCAACACCGTGGCTACAAGAGCAGGTCAGAAACTGAGAATTATGTGACGAGTAACTCACATCATGATTCACCACAGCCCGTCCACCATCTCCAAGGCACAGGACAGGAGTGTGATGGAATACTCTCCACATGACTGGTTGGATGCAGCTTCAACAGCGCTTAACAAGCTCGACACCATCTGGTGTGTTGATAAGGTAAGCTTTTTATTTTTTCTGTATCGTGTGACTGGTTAGAAATTTACTACTTTTACTTTCTTTTTTGATTTATCTATTAATTGGTTATTTGAAAAAGACCATAGCAGAGAAGTATCAAAGTATTTAGCTCATAAATTTATGTAAAGTAATAAAGTAATTAACTAAGTAGAGATGGCTGGGCAGGTGATGTGCTGCAGCTGTATGATGTGGGAGCTGGCTGATCCCATTGTAAACGGCGGGGACCACATCTGCAGCAAGTGTTGGTTGCTGGAAGAACTCCGTCTCAGAGTTGATGATCTGGAGTCTGAGCTTCAAACACTGCGGCACATCCGGGAGGGGGAGAGTTACCTGGACGTTTTGATCCAGGAGGCAGTCACACCTGGTAGATTAAGTAATTCAAATTCAGTTAGTGATCAGGGACAACAGGGTGTGATTGCAATTGAGGCAGGTAGGGAGATCCTGATTTCAGGAGTGGAGGAGCCTCAGCCTTTGACCTTATCCAACAGGTAAAAGATACTTGCTCCCTGATGGATGAGGAAAAGGGCTGCGGGGAGGATGAGCCAACTGACCATGGCACCATGGTGCAGAAGGCCATTCAAGAGGAGGGAGCAAAATGACAAATGGTAGTAATAGCGGATTCTATAATTAGGGGGATAGATAGTATCCTTTGCAACCCGGATTGGGAGTCCCGCATGGTGTGTTGCCTGCCCGGTGCCAGGGTGCAGGACATCTCTGACTGGCTTGAAAGGATATTGGAGCGGGAGGGGGAGGGTCCAGTTGTTGTGGTCCACGTTGGGACTAACAACATAGGCAAGGCTTGGATGGAGGACCTGTTTGGGTATTATAAAGCACTCGGAATGAAATTAAGGAACAGGTCCTCGAGAGTCATAATCTCCGTATTACTGCCCGAGCCACGTGCAAATTGGCTTAGGGATAAGAATATTAGGGAAGTAAACACGTGGCTAAGGGATTGGTGTATGAAAGAGGGGTTCCATTTCATGGGGCAGTGGCATCAGTTTTGGAACCGGGGGGATCTGTACCGATGGGACGGTCTCCACTTGAACCGATCTGGAACCAGTGTTCCAGCGAAACGGATAAATAGGGTGGTCTCTAGGACTTTAAACTAGTAACTCGGGGGGAAGGGAAAGGGAAAACGACAGGGAGTATGATGGTAAATAAAAAGGTAAACAGCAGGATAACATGTGAGCAGGAGGGTTTAACTTCAGGGCAGACTATGAAAGAAGCAGAAAGGAAGGATAACTCAGGAGTTATTAGACATATTGGAAATCATGAGGGTAAGAAAGCTAGCATAAAGGCACTTTACCTGAATGCTCGTAGCATTTGTAACAAGGTTGATGAGTTAACAGCGCAAATCATCGCGAATGAATATGATTTGGTAGCGATTACGGAGACATGGTTACAGGTTGGTCACGACTGGGAGTTGAATATCCAGGGGTACCAGACTATTCGGAAGGGCAGACAGGAAGGTAAGGGAGGTGGTGTAGCTCTGATATTCAAGAACGACATCAGGGCGGTGCTGAGAGATGATATAGGTTCTATGGAGAATGAGGTTGAATCCATTTGGGTGGCAATTAGAAACTCTACGAAGAAAAAGTCATTGATAGGCGTCGTCTATAGGCCACCAAATAATAACATCACATTGGGGCGGGCAATAAACAAAGAATTAACTAATGCTTGTAAAGATGGTACGGCAATTATCATGGGGGATTTTAATCTACATGTAGATTGATCGAACCAGCTCAGTCAGGGTAGCCCTGAGGAGGAGTTCGTTGAGTGTATCCATGATAGTTTTCTTGAACAGTATGTAATGGAAGCGACGAGGGAGCAAGCTATCCTAGATCTAGTCCTGTGTAATGAGACAGGAATAATTAATGACCTCATAGTTAGGGATCCTCTTGGAAGGAGTGACCACAGTATGGTTGAATTTAGAATACAGATGGAGAGTGTGAAGATAAAATCCAATACCAGGGTCCTGTGCTTGAACATGGGGGACCACAATAGAATGAAGGAGGACTTGGCTAAAGTAGACTGGAAACAAAGATTTTATGGTGGAACAGTTGACGAGCAGTGGAGGACTTTCAAAGCAATTTTTCAAAGTGCTCAGCAAAAGTATATTCCAGTGAAAAGGAAGGACCGGAAGAAAAGGGGTAATCTGCCATGGGTGTCTAAGGAAATAAGGGAGGCTATCAAATTGAAAGAGAAGGCATACAAAGTGGCCAAAAGCAGCATGAAACTAGAAGATTGGGAAATCTTTAAAGGTCAACAGAAAGCCACAAAAAGAGATATAAAGAAAAGTAAGATCGAACATGAGAAAAAACTAACACAGAATATAAAGACAGATAGCAAAAGTTTCTATAAATATATAAAACGAAAAAGAGTCGCTAAAGTAAACGTTGGTCCTTTAGAGGATGAGAAGGGGAATTTAGTTATGGTATCGGTCTTCACAGTGGAGGACATTAATAACATGCCAGTAATTGACAAAGAGACGAACGTAGGTGAGGACCTGGAAACAATCATTATTACCGAAGAGGTAGTGTTGGGCAAGCTAATGGAACTAAGGATTGATAAGTCTCCTGGCCCTGATGGAATGCATCCCAGGGTACTAAAAGTGATAGCGGGAGAAATAGCAGGTGCACTGGCGGTAATTTTCCAAAATTCGCTGGACTCTGGGGTAGTCCCAGCAGATTGGAAAACAGCAGATGTGATGCCACTGTTTAAAAAGGGATGTAGACAAAAGATGGGGAATTATAGACCGGTTAGCTTAACCTCTGTAGTGGGGAAGATGCTTGAGTCGATTATCAAGGAAGAAATAGCAGGGCATCTCGATTGAAATTGTCCCGTTGCGCAGACGCAGCATGGGTTCATGAAGGGCAGGTCATGCTTGACAAATCTTTTTGAATTCTATGATGACATCACGAGCAAGGTGGACAATGGGGACCCAGTGGATGTGATGTACCTAGATTTCCAAAAGGCCTTCGACAAGGTGCCGCACAAGAAGCTGCTGCGTAAGATAAGGATGCATGGCGTTATGGTTAAAGTATTAGCATGGATAAAGGATTGGTTGACTAATAGGAAGCAGAGAGTTGGGATAAATGAGTGCTATTCTGGTTGGCAATCAGTCACTAGTGGTGTGCCTCAGGGATCGGTGTTGGGACCGCAATTATTTACAATTTATATAGATGATCTGGAGTTGGGGACCACATGTAGGTTGTCAAAGTTTGCAGATGACACTAAAATGAGTGGCAGAGCAAAGTGTGCAGATGACTGTGAAACTTTGCAGAGGAACATAGATACATTGAGTGAATGGGCTAAGGTCTGGCAGATGGAATACAATGTTAATAAATGTGAAGTCATTTATTTAGGTAGGAGTAACAGTAAAAAGGATTATTACTTGAATGGTAAAAAGTTGCTGCATGCTGCTATGCAGAGGGACCTGGGTGTCCTTGTGCATGAATCGCCGAAGGTTGGGCTGCAGGTACAGCAAGTAATCAGGAAGGCAAGTGGAATTTTGTCCTTCACTGCTAAAGGGATTGAGTTTAAAAGCAGAGAGGTTATGTTGCAGCTGTATAAGGTACTGGTGAGGCCGCACCTGGAGTACTGTGTGCAGTTTTGGTCTCCTTACTTGAGAAAGGATATACTGGCACTGGAGAGGGTGCAGAGGAGGTTCAGTAGGTTGATTCCGGAGTTGAGGGGGTTGCCTTATGAGGACAGACTGAGTAGATTGGGATTATACTCAATGGAATTCAGAGGAATGAGGGGGGATCTTATAGAAACATATAAAATTATGAATGGAATAGATAAGATACAAGTAGAGAGGATATTTCCACTGACAGGTGAAGCTGGGACAAGATGGCACAGCCTGAAAATTAGAGGGAGCAGATTTAGGACTGAATTAAGAAGGAACTTCTTCACCCAGAGGGTTCTTAATCTCTGGAATTCCTTGTGCAGTGAAGTAGTTGGCGCTTTTTCAGTAAACGTTTTTAAAGCTAAGGTAGATATATTTTTGAACAATAAAGGAATTAAGGGATACGGTGAGAGCACGGGTAAGTGGATCTGAGTCCACGATAAGATCAGCCATGATCATATTGAATGGCAGAGCAGGCTCGAGGGGCCGGACGGCCGACTCCTGCTCCCAGTTCTTATGATCGTATTATGATAATTGTTAAATTAGATGTCATCACTGATACAAAGGGGATAATATACCAGTAAATTGTTAAATTAGATGTCATCACTACTACACAGAGGATAATATTCCGGTTAATTGTTAAGTTAGATGTCATCACTCAGACACAGGGAATATATTCTAGTTAATTGTTAAATTAGATGTCATCAGTAATACAAATGGGATAATATACCAGTTAATTGTTAAATTAAACGTCATCACTACTGCAAAGGGGATAATATTCCGGTTAATTGTTAAATTAGATGTCATCACAAATAAACAGGGGCAATCTGGTCAATTGGTAAATTGGATGTCATCACTAATACACAGGGGATTATATTCTAGTTAATTGTTAAATTAGATGTCGTCACTAATACAAAGGGGATAGTATTCTGGTTAATTGTTACATTAGATGTCGTCACTAATACAAAGGGGATAATATGCAAGTTAATTGCTAAATTAGATATCATCACTAATAGACAGGGGATAATATTCCAGTTAATTGTTAAATTAGATGTCATCACTAATAGTGTCTGTCATTGCGCCATTTTCCCACACTCTCCTGGCCATTCTGGACATAGCAGTGGAAGCCTTTCCCATGCGCTTGTTGATTTCTGCATCTAGAGACAGGTTAGAATTAACGAGATAATATTCCAGCTACTTGTTAAATTAGATGTCATCACTAATACACAGGTTATAGCATTCTGGTGAATTGTTAAATTAGATGTCATCACTAATACGCAGTGTATAATATTCTGATTAATTGTTAAATTAGATTTCAACACTAATGCACAGTGTATAGTATTCTGGTTAATTCTTAAATTAGATGTCATCACTAAGACACAGTGTATAATATTCTGGTTAATTGTTAAATTAGGTTTCATCACTAATATACAGTGTATAATCAGGTTAATTGTTTAATTAGATGTCATCACTAATACACAGTGTGCAATATTCCGGTTAATTGTTTAACTGGATGACATCACTAATACACAGGAGTAATATTCTGGTTAATTGTTGCATTAGATATGATCACTCATACACAGGGTATAATATTTTGGTTAATTGATAAATTAAATGTCATCACTAATACACAGTTTATAATATTCTGGTCAATTGTTTAATTAAATGTCATCACTAACCCAGTGTATAATATTCCAGTTAATTGTTAAGTTAGATGTCATTAAGAGGGCTAAAAGGGGTCATGAAATATATTTAGCAAACAGGGTTAAGGAAAATCCCAAAGCCTTTTATTCATATATAAGGAGAAAGAGGGTAACTAGAGAAAGGATTGGCCCACTAAAGGACAAAGGAGGAATGTTATGCTTGGACTCAGAGAAAATGGGTGAGATTCTAAACGAGTACTTTGCATCGGTATTCACCGAGGAGAGGGACATGACGGATGTTGAGGTTAGGAACAGATGTTTGATTACTCTAGGTCAAGTCGGCATAAGGAGGGAGGAAGTGTTGGGTATTCTAAAGGGCATTAAGGTGGACAAGTCCCCAGGTCCGGATGGGATCTATCCCAGGTTACTGAGGGAAGCGAGAGAGGAAATAGCTGGGGCCTTAACAGATATCTTTGCAGCATCCTTAAACACGGGTGAGGTCCCAGAGGACTGGAGAATTGCTAATGTTGTCCCCTTGTTTAAGAAGGGTAGCAGGGATAATCCAGGTAATTATAGACCGCTGAGCCTGACGTCAGTGGTAGGGAAGCTGCTGGAGAAGATACTGAGGGATAGGATCCATTCCCATTTGGAAGAAAATGGGCTTATCAGTGATAGGCAACATGGTTTTGTGCAGGGAAGGTCATGTCTTACCAACTTAATAGAATTCTTTGAGGAAGTGACAAAGTTGATTGATGAGGGAAGGGCTGTCGATGTCATATACATGGACTTCAGTAAGGCGTTTGATAAGGTTCCCCATGGCAGGCTGATGGAGAAAGTGAAGGCGCTTGGGGTCCAAGGTGTACTAGCTAGATGGATAAAGAACTGGCTGGGCAACAGGAGACAGAGAGTAGCAGTAGAAGGGAGTTTCTCAAAATGGAGACGTGTGACCAGTGGTGTTCCACAGGGATCCGTGCTGGGACCACTGTTGTTTGTGATATACATTAATGATTTGGAGGAAAGTATAGGTGGACTGATTAGCAAGTTTGCAGACGACACTAAGATTGGTGGAGTAGCAGATAGTGAAGGGGACTGTCAGAGAATACAGCAGAATATAGATAGATTGGAGAGTTGGGAAGAGAAATGGCAGATGGAGTTCAATCAGGGCAAATGCGAGGTGATGCATTTTGGAAGATCCAATTCAAGAGTGAACTATACAGTAAATGGAAAAGTCCTGGGGAAAATTGATGTCCAGAGAGATTTGGGTGTTCAGGTCCACTGTTCCCTGAAGGTGGCAACGCAGGTAAATAGAGTGGTCAAGAAGGCATACGGCATGCTTTCCTTCATCGGACGGGGCATTGAGTACAAGAGTTGGCAGGTCATGTTACAGTTGTATAGGACTTTGGTTCGGCCACATTTGGAATACTGCGTACAGTTCTGGTCGCCACATTATCAAAAGGATGTGGATGCTTTGGAGAGGGTGCAGAGGAGGTTCACCAGGATGTTGCCTGGTATGGAGGGCGCTAGCTATGAAGAGAGGTTGAGTAGATTAGGATTATTTTCATTAGAAAGAAGGAGGTTGAGGGGGGACCTGATTGAGGTGTACAAAATCATGAGAGGTATAGACAGGGTGGACAGCAAGAGGCTTTTTCCCAGAGTGGAGGTTTCAATTACTAGAGGACACGAGTTCAAAGTGAAAGGGGAAATGTTTAGGGGGGATATGCGTGGAAAGTTCTTTACGCAGAGGGTGGTGGGCACCTGGAACGCGTTGCCAGCGGAGGTGGTAGACGCGGGCACGATGGAGTCTTTTAAGATGTATCTAGACAGATACATGAATGGGCAGGAGGAAAAGAGATACAGAACCTTAGAAAATAGGCGACATGTTTAGAGAGAGGATCTGGATCGGCGCAGGCTTGGAGGGCCGAAGGGCCTGTTCCTGTGCTGTAATTATCTTTGTTCTTTGTTCTTTGTTCCCTGAAGGTGGCAACGCAGGTCAATAGAGTGGTCAAGAGGCATACGGCATGCTTTCCTCCATTGGACGGGGTATTAAGTACAAGAGTTGGCAGGTCATGTAACAGTTGTATTCGACTTCGGTTCGGCCACATTTGGAATACTGCGTGCAGTTCTGGTCGCCACATTACCAAAAGGATGTGCATGCTTTGGAGAGGGTGCAGAGGAGGTTCACCAGGATGTTGCCTGGTATGAAGGGCGCTAGCTATGAAGAGAGGTTGAGTAGATTAGGATTATTTTCATTAGAAAGACGGAGGTTGACGGGTGACCTGATTGAGGTGGACAAAATCATGAGAGGTATAGACAGGGTGGATAGCAAGAAGCTTTTTCCCAGAGTGGGAGATTCAATTACTAGGGGTCACGAGTTCAAAGTGAGAGGGGAAAAATTTAGGGAGGATATGCGTGGAAAGTTCTTTCCGCAGAGGGTGGTGGGTGCCTCGAACGCGTTGGCAGCGGAGGTGGTAGATGCGAACATGATAGCGTCTTTTACGATGTATCTAGACAGATACATGAATGGGCAGGAAGCAAAGAGATACAGAACCTTAGAAAAAAGACGACAGGTTTAGATTTAGGATCTGGATCGCGGCAGGCTTGGAGGGCCGAAGGGCCTGATCCTGTGCAATAATTTTCTTTGTTCTTTGTTCTTTTTGTCGGTGATTTACAGTTAGTCCTTTAATAATTGGATAGTGATTGTTCTGTAGGAGATTTATGGTCAGTCCTTTACGGTTTGGGTTGACATTTCTCTGACGAAGAAAGGTGACCAGCCCTGTTCTTTTGAATTCACGAATTGGAATATATTTTTTGTTTAATTGATGATTTTCCTAATGGTGCTTTCTGGAAACTCCCTCATAACCTGTGATGAAGAATTCTCTCAAATTACTTTGTTGACAGTCCCTTATTTGTGGTGATGTCAATTCCATTTCTGTGATTTGTGGAATCTCTGAGCCACAGGTACACCGATGAGAATCTATTTCTGTATCTGTGTGTACCTGACACTGAGCTGACACTGTTCCAGTAGAAAGGGCTCTCCCTGCAGTCACTAACTCAGATATAAATTATTATCCACTATTCAGCATAATAAAGAATGAGTTTGGAATAAGTTCTATTTTGTGAGACATTATCTTTAAAAAGCAGGTTTTTCTGAGAAGCAGGAACTTGTCTCCCACTGCAGTGAATTGAATTTTCATTATTGACCCTGACCCATGCAGTTAAACAGGTCAGTTTACCTGTCTCATTGTCACCAATGTCTCAGGGTTGTCCAATCAGACAGTTTGATGTTTGAAGTGACAGGGATTGCATTATTTGTTTGTTCTGTCTGTCCCTCCTTCATATTTCTATTTTAATATACCGTGTTCTATTGATACTGTTGTGTTTATCTGACTGTCAGTAATATGATGTTGTAAGGTGAGAGTCTCAGAGCAGGAATCCTTTGTTTGCAAATCAGGTGTCCAATGAACCGATCAGTGACTGCTCCACGACAACCTAAAATCATCATTTCTCACAGAAAATGTGGTCAGATTTTGTAGTTATATGGGTTGAAATTAAATTCTACCTTATTAATGTCATAGAGTGATAGTTATTAAGCTCAGCAACAGGCCTTTCGGCCCAACATGTCTGCTGGCCATCAAACACCTATCTATTCTAATCTCATTTTCCAGCACTTGGCCTGTAGCCTTGTATACTATCGTGTTTCAAGTGCTCATCTAAATACTACTTAAATGTTGAGTGTTCCTGCCTGTACCACCTCTTCAGACAGTGTGCTCCAGATTCCAACCACCCGCTGTGTGGAAAAATAAATGTTTCCTCAAATCTCCTCTGTATCTCTTGCCCCTTACCTTAAATCTATGCTCCCTGGTTATTGACACCTCCGCTATGGGAAAATGTTTCTTCCTATCTAACCTATCAATGCCCCTCATAATTTGGTATACCCCAATCAGGTACCCCCCTCTGACTTCTCTGCTCTAAGGAAAACAACCCTCGCCTTTTCAGTCTCTCTTCATAGCTGAAATGCTCCAGCCCAGGCACCATCCTGATGAATCTAATCTGCACCTTCTCCAGTGCAATCACATCCTTCTGACAGTGTGGTGACCAGAACCGTACACAGTCCTCCAGCTGTGGCCGAACTAGTGGTTCATACAGTTCTATCATTACATCTGTGCTCTTATATTCTGTGCCTCAACTATTAAAAGCAAGTATCTCATATCCCTTCCTAGCCACCTTATCTAGCTGAACTGCTGCCTTCAATGATCTGTGGACAAGTACACCAAGGTCCCTCTGACACTTTGTACTTCCTAGAGTCCTACCATCCATTGTATATTCGCTTGCCTTCTCCATCCTCCGAAAATGCATCACCTCACACGTCTCAGGAGTAAATTCCATTTGCCACTGCTCCACGCATCTTACCAGCCCATCTATATCGTCCTGTAATCTAAGCATTTCCTCCTCACTATTTACAGCACCACTAATTTTTGTCTCATCTGTGGACTTCCTGACCATACCTCCTATATTCACGTCTGAATCATTAATGTACTCTACAAACAGCAAGGGTCTCAGCATCGATCCCTGTGGTACACCACTGTTCACAGGCTTCCACTCGCAAAAACAACCCTCGACCATCACCCTCTGACCCCTGCCACGAAGCCCATTTTGGATCCAATTTGAAATTCTAATGAACAAGTGAGTGTTTCTGAACAGTCTACAACTGTGTAAATATTTATCGCATGTTATCAATGTTTCTCTCCAGCTGTCTGAGCATTCAGCTGCTTTGTTCTGAGTTCTTAACCTGAGTCAGTTTATACAAGTTGTGTTAGGTGCTCATTAAACACAGGCCTAGAATGGAGCCTGAGATCTGTCTGTGCTCTGAGATCAGTTCCTCTGTGTGGTACTCTGTGAGATCAGTTCATGCTGCACATGCTGGGATCTTCCTGAGCATTGTGTGTGGAACTCAGTACCACACTGGGTGAGATCAGTTCAATCTGCAAAGGCCAGGAATGGAGCTTGGGATCTTCCTGTGCTCTGTTTGGAACTCAGTACTAGACTGGGTACATATCTTTAATTATATCCATCTAATTCTTGCCTCTCTCTCTTGCAGTCTGTCTGGGTGTACCTGAATGAGCAGATTGATCTTCCCCATTCCGATATCTCACACATTGAAGATAGCCGACACACTTACAGTGATACTGGAGATGGATAAATCGAGTCTTCATGAGGTAAAATCACCCACAGTGAACAGAGGGTCTGGTAGGGAGAAACACAGCACAGGCCAGTCTGGGTGTACCAGAGTGAGCTGAGTAATCTGCCCCATTCCCATATCACAAACACTGGGGGAACAGACAGGCAGCAAATGAGACTCCAGGATTGTATGTTGCCTCCTTGGTACTAGGGTCAAGGATGTCGCAGAGGGCATTCTGATGGGAGAGGGTCAGTAGTTAGAGATCGTGGTACACATTGGTACCAATGACATAAGTAGAAAGAGGGATGAGGTCTTTCAACAAGAACTTAGGGAGCTAGGTAGCAGATTAAAAAGCAGGACCTCTAAGGTTGTAATCTCTGGATTACTCGTGGTGTCACATGCTAGTGAGTTTAGAAATAGGAGGATCGAGCAGATGAATGTGTGGCTGAGGAGATGGTGCAGGAGGGAGGGCTTTAGTTTCCTGAATCACTAGGTCTGTTTCTGGCAAAGATGGGTCCTGTAGAAGTTGGATTGTTGCACCTGAACCGGAACGGGACAAAGATACCTGTTGGGAGGTTTGCTAATGCTTTTTTGGGGGGTGGGTGTTGGGGCGGGTTACCTAATTTGGCAAGGGGGTGGGATACAGAGTGGAGGTACAGTAGAGGGTAATATGGAACAGAAAATGAGTCTACCTGGAAGGCTGAGCAAATATAGACCTGGTAAGGCACATTGGAAAATGCAATGTTGGATTGTATCTATTTCAATGACAGGAGTCTTACTAGTAAGGCAGATGAATTGAGGGCATTGTTTAGCACATGGCATTATGATATTATTACTATCACAGAGACATGGTTGAGGGAGGGGCAGGACTGGCAGCTCAATATTCCAAGGTATAAAATCTTCAGGCACGACAGGGGAGGGTGTAAAAGAGGAGGTGGAATTGCACTGTTGATCAAGGAGTCAATTACTGCAGTAAGGAGGGATGATATCGTAGAAGGTTGCTCAAATGAGGCCATATGGGTAGAACCTAAAAACAGAAAGGGGGCAATCACTTGGCTGGGAGTGTCCTACATGCCTCCAAACAGTCAGGGGGAGATAGAGGAGCAGATATATAGGCAAATCTCAGAGGTGTAAAAATAATAGGGTAGTATTAGTAGGGGATTTCAAATTCCCTGATATCAACTGGGATAGTCTTAGTGAAAAAGGCTTGAAGGGGGAGGAATTCTTAAAATGCATACAGGAGAGCTTTTTGAGCCAGTACATCGGACGTCCAACAAGAGAAGAGGCAGTACTGGACCTAACACTAGGGAATGAAACTGGACAAGTGGTAGAAGTGTCAGTGGGGGAACATTTCAGGGATAGTGACCATACCACTGTAAGATTTAAGGTAGTTATGGATAAGGACAAAGACGGGCCGAAAATTAAGGGACTGAATTGGGGGAAGGCCGATTTCAAGATGATAAAACAGGATCTAGCCAACGTGGACTGTGAGCAGCTACTTGTAGGAAAGTTGACATCAGATCAGTGGGAGTCATTCAAAGAGGAAATAGTGAGAGTTCAGAGTCAACATGTACCCGTTAAGGTGAAGGGTAGGACTAACAGGCCCAGGGAACGCTAGATGTCAAGGGATATAAAGGATTAGATCAGGAATATAAAAAAGGAGGCTTATGACAGATTCGGAGTGCTGATAACAGCAGAGGCACCAGAGTAGTACAGAAAGTGTAAGGAGGTACTTTAAAAAAGTAACTAGGAGAGCGATGATGGGACATGAAAAAACACTGGCAGGCCAGATAAAGGAAATTCCGAAGGCATTTTATCAGTATGTCAATTGCAAGAAGATAACCAGGGAAAGTGTCGGGCCCATAGAGAACCAAAGTGGCAATCTGTGTGTGGACATGGAGGACATAGGTGAGGTTTTAAATGATTGCTTTTCATCTGTATTCACTATGTAGAAGGACGATGTAGGTGTAGAGATTAGGGAGAGGGATTGTGATATACTTGAACATATTAACATTGAAAGGGAGTAAGTATTAGCTGTTTTAGCGGGTTTCAAAGTGGATAAATCCCCAGACCCAAATGAAATGTATCCCAGGCTATTATGTGAGACAAGGGAGGAGATTTCAGGGCCTCTGACACAAATTTGCAAACTCTCTTTGGCCACAGGAGAGGTACCAGACGACTAGAGGGCAGCGAATGTGGTACCATTATTTAAGAAGGGTAGCAGGGATAAACTAGGTAAATGCAGGTTAGTGAGTCTAACATCAGTGGTTGGGAAACTCTTGGAAAAAATCTGAGGGACAGGATTAATCTCCACGAGGAAAGGTAGGGATTAATCAGGGATAGTCACTATGGCTTTGTCAGGGGGAGATTGTGTCTGACTAACTTGGTTGAATTCTTTGAGGAGGTGACTAAATGTGTAGATGAGGGTAAAGCATTGATGTAGTCTACATGGACTTCAGTAAGGCTTTTGATAAGGTCCCACATGGGAGAGTGGTTAAGAAGGTAAGAGCCCATGGGATCCAGGACAATTTGGCAAATTGGATCTAAAATTGTCTTAGTGGAAGGAGGCAGAGGGTGATGGTCGAGGCTTGTTTTTGCGAGTGGAAGCCTGTGACTAGTGGTGTACCACAGGGATCGGTGCTGGTACCCTTGCTGTTGGTAGTGTACATTAATGATTTAGACATGAATATAGGAGGTATGATCAGTAAGTTCACAGATGACACAAAAATTGATGGTGTCGTAAATCGTTTGGAGGAAAGCCTTAGATTACAGGACAATATAGATGGGCTGGTAAGATGGGTGGAGCAGTGGTAAATGGAATTTAATCCTGAAATGTGAGGTGATGCATTTTGGGAGGACTAACAAGGCAAGTATATATCCAATGGATGGTAGGACCCGAGGAAGTACAGAAATTTAGAGGGACCTTGGTGTACTTGTCCATAGATCACTGAAGGCAGCAGCACAGGTTGATAAGATAGTTAGCAAAGCATATGGGATACTTGTCTTCATTATCCGAGGCATAGAATATAAGAGCAGGGAGGTTATGATGTATCTGTATAAAAACTCTAGTTAGGCCACAGCTGGAGTACTGTGTACAGTTCTGGACACCACATTATAGAAAGGATGTGATTGCACTGGAGAGGGTGCAGAGGAGATTCACCAGGAGGTTGCCTTGACTGGAGCATTTCAGCTATGAAGAGAGACTGAAAAGGCTAGGGTTGTTTTCCTTTCAGCAGAGAAGGGTGAGGGGGAACATGATTGAGGTATATAAAATTGTGAGGGGCATTTATAGGTTAGATAAGAAGAAAAGTTTTCCCTTATCAGAGGGATCAATAACCAGGGGGACACAGATTTAAGGTAAGGGGCAGGAGGTTTAGAGGGGATTTGAGGAAAGAAAATAACCCAGAGGGTGGTTGGAGCCTGGAACAGACAGCCTGAAGAGGTGGTCGAGGCAGGAACCCTCACAACATTTAAGTATTTAGATGAGCACTTGAAACACCATAGCATACAAGGGTATGGCCAAATGCTGGAAAATGGGATTAGAATGGATAGGTGCTTGATGGCCGGCACAGACATGATGGGCCGAATTTCCTGTTTCTGTGCTGTATAAATCAGACTGTATGACATTGAAGACACACTGATGGTGATACAGGAGAGCAGAAGGATAAATCGAGTCTTCATACACACCACAGTGAAGTAAAATCACCCACCATGAACAGAGGATAGAGTAGGGAGAAACACAGCACAGGCTGGGAATGGAGCCTGGGATCTTCCTGTGCTCTGTATAGATTTCCCGTACATCTTGTGTCTTTGAACACATTTACATGAAGTGTGGTCAGCTGGATAAGCTCGAGCTGTACATTTTTGGAAGGGTTATTTCCAAAAGGTGTTTGGTTCAATGACACGTAATAGAATTCCCAGCAAAACCGCAGCCTATGGAATAAAAAGGAGAGATACAAAAAGGATAGGAAATGGGCTGAGTGAGAGGAAACAGAGTGTTGTGATGAACTGTTATTTAGACTGGAGGAAGATATATAGTGCAGTTCCCCAGGTACTGATGTTAGGATCAGTTATTAATGATCCAGGCAGGACATATTGTTAATATTCACACATGACACAAAGCTTGGAAATATTGTGAACTGTGAAGAGGAGAGGGAGAGTCTCACAAGAGGATATAGACAGGCTGGTTGGATGAACAGACACGTGACAGATGGAATTTAATACAGAGACGTGTGATTTGATTCATTTTGTTAGGAAGAACTGGGAGAGGCAATATAATATAAAGGATACAGTTGCAAAGGGTGTGCAGGAGCTGAGGGTGCACAGGGTATAGATACACAAATCATTGGAGGGCAGGTTGGGAAAGTGGTTATAACGGCAGATTGGATCCAGGGCTTTATCAGTGAGAGCATAGGGTACAGAACCCAGGATGTTATGGTGAACATTTATAGAACATTGTTTCAGCATCAACTGGGAGTATTGTGTTCAGTTCTGGGCACCACACTTTCGGAAGAATGTGCAGGCTTTAGAGAGGGTGCAGAAAAGATTTACTAGAATGGTTCCAGGGATGAGAGATTTCAGTTATGTGGATAGGTTAGAGAAGCTGTGACCTATCTCCTTAGAGAAGAGAAGATTGAGAGGAGATTTGATAGAAGTGTTCAAAGTCATGAGGGGGTCTCGGCAGAGGAAATAGAGAGAAACTGTTCCCATTGGTGGAGGAGCCGAGAACCAGTGGACATGGAGTGAAGGTGAATGACAAAAGAACAAGTGGTGACGAGGCAAAATCTACTTCTGCAGCGAGAGGTTAGAATGTGTAAGGAGCTGCCTGAGAGTGTGGTGGAGGCAGATTCAATCGTGGCTTTCAATAGCCAATCAGAATATTATCTGAAGATTAAACAATGGTGCAGGACTATGGAGAAATACTGGATAGTGTGTCTAACTGTGTGGCTCTTATAGAGGTAGCATGGACAGGAGGAGCTGAATATCCTCCATCTGTACTTTCGCCATTCTCTAGCGCTCTGATTCCAGGTGAGGTTGGGCCCTGGGATCTTCCTGCTCTGTCTATCACCCAGTTCACACTGGCTATGTACCTCTCATTGTGTGGGTCAAATTACTGCATCTCTGTCTTGCAGTTAGTTTGGGAATTCCTGACTTAGCAGAATGTCCTGTTCCTGTCCCAACATGAAACACCAGCAAGTTGGATGAGCGGCTGCATTGATGCAGGAGATTGAGGAGCCGAGCCTTCGATACACTCTGCAGTGAGGTAAGATCACCCCCTGAAAGCATAAAATAGAGCAGTGGGCCAACTCAGCATCGGTATGGAATGGGTCATGGAGCTGGTCTGCTCTTTGAGCATAGAGATCAAAACTACACAAATGAGGAGGGAGATGGAGCCTGGGATCTTCCTGATCACTGTTTGGGACAAAGTAACACAAGAGGTAAAAGCAGCTCAATCAACCCAGGCTGGGAATGGAGCTTGGGATTTTCCTGTTCACTGTGTGGGGCTGAGGACCATGCCAGGTGAGAACCGCTTAGTCATCACAGGTGCAGAGACTGCTCCAATGTTGATTAATGATCATTCCCTCAATATATAACTCAAAATGGTTTAACAGGAGATTTATGGACAGTTCCCTGTTCTTCAGATGGTGATTGTTCTGCAGGTGATTTACGGTCAGTCCTTTAATAATTGGACAGTGATTGTTCTGTAGGTGATTTACGGTCAGTCCTTTAATAATTGGACAGTGATTGTTCTGCAGGTGATTTACGGTCAGTCCTTTAATAATTGGACAGTGATTGTTCTGTAGGTGATTTACGGTCAGTCCTTTAATAATTGGACAGTGATTGTTCTGTCGGTGATTTACGGTGCGTCCTTTAATAATTGGACAGTGATTGTTCTGTAGGTGATTTACGGTCAGTCCTTTAATAATTGGACAGTGATTGTTCTGTAGGTGATTTACGGTCAGTCCTTTAATAATTGGACAGTGATTGTTCTGCAGGTGATTTACGGTCAGTCCTTTAATAATTGGACAGTGATTGTTCTGTAGGTGATTTACGGTCAGTCCTTTAATAATTGGATAGTGATTGTTCTGTAGGTGACTTCCGGTCAGTCCTTTAATAATTGGATAGTGATTGTTCTGTAGGTGATTTACGGTCAGTCCTTTAATAATTGGATGGTGATTGTTCTGTAGGTGATTTACGGTCAGTCAATAATAATTGGACAGTGATTGTTCTGTAGGTGATTTACGGTTAGTCCTTTAATAATTGGACAGTGATTGTTCTGTAGGTGATTTACGGTCAGTCCTTTAATAATTGGACAGTGATTGTTCTGTCGGTGATTTACGGTCAGTCCTTTAATAATTGGACAGTGATTGTTCTGTAGGTGATTTACGGTCAGTCCTTTAATAATTGGACAGTGATTGTTCTGTAGGTGATTTACGGTCAGTCCTTTAATAATTGGACAGTGATTGTTCTCTAGGTGATTTATGGTCAGTCCTTTAATAATTGGACAGTGATTGTTCTGTAGGTGATTTACGGTCAGCCGTTTAATAATTGTACAGTGATTGTTCTGTCGGTGATTTACGGTCAGTCCTTTATTGTTTGGATTGACATTTCTCTGATGAAGAATTGTGAACAGTCCCTTATCATTTAAATGCACGAATAATTCTCCCTTGGAAGTTTTTTGTTTAAGTGAGGATTTTCCTAATGTTGCTTTATAGACAATCCCTCATAACCTGTGATGGAAAATTCTCTTGAGTTTCTTTATGGACAGTCCCTTATTTGTGGTGACGTGATTTCCATTTCTGTGATTTGTGGAATCTCTTTGAGGCACATATACACAGATGTAAATCTATTTCTGTATCTGTGTGTCCATTATTCAGCTTAATAAAGAATGAGTTTGGAATAAGTTCTCATTTTGTGATACGTCATCAATATAAAGCAGGTCTTTTTTGGGAAGCAGCAACTTGTTTCCCACTGCAGTGAATTGAATTTTCATTATTGACCCTGACCCATGCAGTTAAACAGGTCAGTTTACCTGTCTCAGTGTCACCAATGTCTCATGGGAGTCCAGTCAGACAGTTTGATGTTTGAAGTGACAGGGATTGCATTATCTGTTTGTTCTGTCTGTCCCTCCTTCATATTTCTATTTTAATATACCGTGTTCTATTGATACTGTTGTGTTTATCTGACTCTCAGTAATATATGATGTTGTAAGGTGAGAGTCTCAGAGCAGGAATCCTTTGTTTGCAAATCAGGTGTCCAATGAACCGATCAGTGACTGCTCCATGACAACCTAAAATCATCATTTCTCATGGAAAATGAGGTCAGACTTTATAGTTTAATGGATTGAAAATGAATTCTACCTTATTAATGTCATAGAGTGATGGAGTTATTCCGCTCAGAAACAGGCCTTTCAGCCCATCGTGTCTGTGCCGGCCATCAAGCACCTATATGTTGTAATCCCATTTTCCAGCACTTGTCCTGTAGCCTTGTATACTGTGGCATTTCAAGTGTTCATCTAAAGACTTAAATGTTGAGTGTTCTTGCCTCGACCACCTCTTCAGGCAGTGTGTTCCAGATTCCAACCACCCGCTGGGTGAAAACATTTTGCCTCAAATCTCCTCTGTATCTCCTGCCCCTAACCTTAAATTGATATCCCCTGGTTGACACCTTATTGACACCTCCGCAATGGGAAAATGTTTCTTCCAATCTATCCTATCAAAGCCCCTCATAATTTTGTATACGAGAAGTCATTGGTGGATCGGATCAGGGAAAACCCTAAGGCTTTCTATAGGTATATCAGGAATAAAAGAATGACTAGAGTTGGATTAGGGCCAATCAAGGATAGTAGTGGGAAGTTGTGTGTGGAATCAGAGGAGATAGGGGAAGTGTTAAATGAATATTTTGCGTCAGTATTTACAGTAGAGAAAGAAAATGTTGTTGAGAATACTGAGATTCAGGCTACGAGGCTAGATGGGATTGAGGTTCACAAGGAGGAGGTGTTAGCAATTTTGGAAAGTGTGAAAATAGATAAGTCCCCTGGGCCAGATGGGATTTATCCTAGGATTCTCTGGGAAGCTAGGGAGGAGATTGCAGAGCCTTTGTCCTTGATCTTTATGTCGTCATTGTCGACAGGAATAGTGCCGGAAGACTGGAGGATTGCAAATGTTGTCCCCTTGTTCAAGAAGGGGAGTAGAGACAGCCCTGGTAATTATAGACCTGTGAGCCTCACTTCGGTTGTGGGTAAAATGTTGGAAAAGGTTATAAGAGACAGGATTTATAATCATCTTGAAAAGAATAAGTACATTAGAGATAGTCAGCACGGTTTTGTGACGGGTAGGTCGTGCCTCACAAACCTTATTGAGTTTTTCGAGAAGGTGACCAAACAGGTGGATGAGGGTAAAGCAGTGGATGTGGTGTATATGGATTTCAGTAAGGCGTTTGATAAGGTTCCCCACGGTAGGCTATTGCAGAAAATACACAAGTATGGGGTTGAAGGTGATTTAGAGCTTTGGATCAGAAATTGGCTAGCTGAAAGAAGACAGAGGGTGGTGGTTGATGGCAAATGTTCATCCTGGAGTTTAGTTACTAGTGGTGTACCGCAAGGATCTGTTTTGGGGCCATTGCTGTTTGTCATTTTTATAAATGTCCTGGAAGAGGGTGTAGAAGGGACGGTTAGTAAATTTGCAGATGACACTAAGGTCGGTGGAGTTGTGGATAGTGCCGAAGGATGTTGTAGGGTACAGAGAGACAGAGATAGGCTGCAGAGCTGGGCTGAGAGATGGCAAATGGAGTTTAATGCGGAAAAGTGTGAGGTGATTCACTTTGGAAGGGGTAACAGGAATGCAGAGTACTGGGCTAATGGGAAGATTCTTGTTAGTGTAGATGAGCAGAGAGATCTTGGTGTCCAGGTGCATAAATCCCTGAAGGTTGCTAACCAGGTTAATAGGGCTGTCAAGAAGGCATATGGTGTGTTAGCTTTTATTAGTAGGGGGGTCGAGTTTCGGAGCCACGAGGTCATGCTGCAGCTGTACAAGACTCTGGTGAGACCGCACCTGGAGTATTGCGTGCAGTTCTGGTCACCGCATTATAGAAAGGATGTGGAAGCTATGGAAAGGGTGCAGAGGAGATTTACTAGGATGTTGCCTGGTATGGAGGGAAGGTCTTACGAGGAAAGGCTGAGGGACTTGAGGTTGTTTTCGTTGGAGAGAAGGAGGAGGAGAGGTGACTTAATAGAGACATATAAGATAATCAGAGGGTTAGATAGGGTGGATAGTGAGCGTCTTTTTCCTCGGATGGTGATGGCAAACACGAGGGGACATAGCTTCAAGTTGAGGGGTGATAGATATCGGACAGATGTGAGAGGTAGTTTCTTTACTCAGAGAGTAGTAAGGGCGTGGAATGCCCTGCCTGCAGCAGTAGTAGATTCGCCAACTTTAAGGGCATTTAAGTGGACATTGGATAGACACATGGATGAAAATGGAATAGTGTAGGTCAGATGGTTTCACAGCTCGGCGCAACATCGAGGGCCGAAGGGCCTGTACTGCGCTGTAATATTCTAATCTCATGTCCCACCTCAGACTTCTCTGCTGGAAGGAAAACAACCCTCGCCTTTTCAGTCTCTCTTCATAGCTGAAATGTTCCAGCCCAGGCAACATTCTGGTGAATCTCCTCTGCACCTTCTGTTGTGCAATCACATCCTTCCTATAATGTGTTGACCAGAACCGTACACAGTACTCCAGCTGTGGCTTACCCAGAGTTTTATGCAGCTTCATGATAGCATCCCTGCTCTAATATTCTATGCCTCAGCTAATGAAGGCAAGTATCCCAGAAGCCTTCCTAACCATCTTATCTACCTGTGCTGTTGCCTTCAGTAATATATGGACAAGTACACCCCACTCCCTCTGGCCCTCTGTACTTTCTCGGGTCCTACCATCCATTGTATATTCCCTTGCCTTATTAGTCCTCCCAAAATGCATCACCTCACACTTCTCAGGATTAAATTCAATTTGCCACTGCTCTGCCCATCTTACCAGCCCATCTATATCGTCCTGTAATCTAAGGATTTCCTCCTCACTATTTACGACACCATCATTCTTTGTGTCATCTGAGAACTTACTGATCATACCACCTATATTCAGGTCTAAATCATTAATGTACACTACAAACAGCAAGGGTCCCAGCATCGATCCCTGTGGTACACCACTGGTCACAGACTTCCATTCGCAAAATCAACCCTCGACCATCACCCTCTGCCTCCTGCCACTAAGCCAATTTTGGATCCAATTTGAAATTCTAGTAAACAAGTGAGTGAATGTTTCTGAACAGTCTACAACTGTGTAAATTTTTATCGCATGTTATCACTGTTTCTCTCTGGCTGTCTGAGCATTCAGCTGCTTTGTTCTGAGCTCTTAACCTCAGTCAGTTTGTCTGTGTTGGGTTAGGTGCTCGTTCAGCACCGGTCAGGAATGGAGCCTGAGATCTTCCTCTGTGCGGTACGCAGTACCATACTCTGTGAGATCCGTTGACTCTGCACAGACTGGGATCTTGCTGTGCACTGTGTATGCATCTCAGCACCTGACTGGGTACATATCTTTAATTATATCTATCCAATTCCCGCCTCTCTCCCCTGCAGCCGGTCTGGGTGTACCTGAGTGAGCAGATTGATCTTCCCCATTCAGATATCTCACACACTGGGGGAACAGACAGGCGTTTCTGTGGCCGCAAATGAGACTCCAGGATTGTATGTTGCCTCCCTGGTGCTCGGGTCAAGGATGTCTCAGAGCGGCTGCTGGACATTCTGAAGGGAGAGGGTGAATAGTCAGAGATCGTGGTACACATTGGTACCAACGACATAGGTAGAAATAGGGATGAGGTCCTGCAACAAGAATTTAGGGTGCGAGGAAGCAGATTAAAAAGGAGGACCTCTAAGGTTGCAATCACTGGATTCCTCCCGGTGCCACGTGCTAATGACTTTAGAAATAGGAGGATAGAGCAGATGAATATCTGGCTGAGGAGATCATGCAGGAGGGAGGGCTTCAGTTTCCTGGATCACTGGGTATATTTTTGGCAAAAGTGGGACTTGTCCAAGTTGGACAGGTTGCACCTGAACTGGAATGGGACAAGCATCCTTGTTTGGAGGTTTGTTCGTTCCTTATTGGGGGGTTGGGGGTAGGCGGTTAAACTAATCGGCAGGGGGTTGGGATACAGAGCGGAGGTACAGTAGAGGGTAATGTGGAACAGAACGTGAGTCTGCTGGAAGGCAGAGCAAATATAGACCTGGTAAGGCAGAAGAGAAAAATGCAAGGTTGGATTGTAACTATTTCAAAAACAGGAGTCTCATTAGTAAGGTAGATAAATTGAGGTTGTTGATTAGCACATGGCATTATGATATTGCTATCACAGAGACATGGTTGTGGGCGGGGCAGGACTGGCAGCTCAATATTCCAGGGTATAGAATCTTCAATTGTGACAGTGGAGGGGGTAAAAGAGGAGGTGGCATTGCACTGTTGATCAAGGAGTCATTTACTGCAGTAAGAAGGGATGATATCTTAGAAGGTTCCTTAAATGAGGCCATATGGGTGGAACTTAAAAACATAAAGGGGGCAATCACTTGGCTGGGAGTGTACTACAGGCTGCCAAACAGTCAGAGAGAGATAGAGGATCAGATATATAGGCAAATCTCAGGGGTGCAAAAATAATAGGGTAGTTTTAGTAGGGGATTTCAACTTCCCTGATATCAACTGGGATAGTCTTAGTGCAAACGGCTTAAAGGGGAATGAACTCTTAAAATGCATACAGGAGAGCTTTTTGAGCCAGTACATCAGACGTCCTACAAGAGAAGGGGCAGTACTGGACCTAACACTAGGGAATGAAACTGGACAAGTGGTAGAAGTGTCAGTGAGGGAGCATTTCGGTGCTAGTGACCATAACGCTAAGATTTAAGGTAGTTATGGATAAGGACAAAGACAGACCGAAACTAAAGGGACTGAATTGGGGGAAGGCCGATTTTAAAATGATAAAACAGGATGGGGCCAAAGTGGACTGTGAGCAGCTACTTGTGGGAAAGTCCATATCGGATCAATGGGCATCATTCAAAGAGAAAATAGTGAGAGTTCGGAGCCAACATGCACCCGTTAAGGTGATGGGGAGGACTAACAGGTCCAGGGAACACTGGACGTCAAGAGATACAGAGGATTGGATCAGGAAAAAAAGGAAGCTTATTGCAGATTCAGAGTGCTGACAAACAGCGGAGGCACTAGAGGAGTATAGAAAGTGTAGGTGGGAACTTAAAAAAAAGTAATTAGGAGAGCGAAGAGGGGACATGAAAAAATACTGGCAGGCAAGAGAAAGGAAAATCCTAAAGCAATTTATCATTATGTCAAGGGCAAGAAGATAACCAGGGAAAGATTAGGGACCATTAGGCACCAAAGTGGCAACCTGTGTGTGGAGCCGGAGGGCACAGGTGAGGTTTTAAATGATTACTTTTCATCTGTGTTCACTATGGAGAAGGATGATGTAGGTGTAGAGATCAGGGAGTGGGATTGTGATATACCTGAACATGTTAGCATTGAAAGGGAGGAAGTATTAGCAGTTTTAGTGGGCTTGAAAGTAGATAAGTCCCCAGGCTCAGATGAAATGTATCCCTGGCTGTTATGTGAGGCAAGAGAGGCGATTGCAGGGGCTTTGTAACAAGTTTTCAAATCCTCTTTATCCAGAGCAAAGGTACCAGAGGACTGGAGGATAGTGAATGTGGTACCATTATTTAAGAAGGGTAGCAGGGATATGCTAGGTATTTACAGGTCAGTGAGTCTAACATCAGTGGTAGGGAAACTATTGGAAAAAGATGCGAGGGACAGGATTATTCTCCACTTGGAGAGGCAGGGATTAATCAGGGATAGTCAGCATAGCTTTTTCAGGGGGAGATCGTGTCTGACTAACTTGATTGACTTTTTCGAGGAGATGACCAGATGTGTAGATGAAGGTAAAGCAGTCGATGTAGTCTACATGGACTTCAGTAAGGGTTTTGTTAAGGTCCCACATGGGAGATTGGTTGAGAAGGTAAGAACCCATGGGATCCAGGGCAATTTGGCAAATTGGATCCAAAAGTGGCTTTGTGGCAGAAGGCAGAGGGTAATAGGCGAGGGCTGTTTTTGCGATTGGAAGCATGTGACCAGTGGTGTACCACAGGGATCGGTGCTGTGACCCTTGCTGTTTGTAGTGCACATTAATGACTTAGATGTGAATATAGGAGGTATGATCAGTAAGTTCACAGATGATACAAAAATTACAGTGCGCAATATTATGGCTAATTGTTAAATTAGATATCATCACTAATACACAGGTGATAATATTCCAGTTAATTGTTAAATTAGATGTCATCACTAATACACAGGTGATAATATTCCAGTTAATTGTTAAATTAGATGTCATCACTAATACACAGGGGATAATATTCCAGTTAATTGTTAAATTAGATATCATCACGAATACACAGGTGATAATATTCCAGTTAATTGTTAAATTAGATGTCATCACTAATACACAGGGGATAATATTCCGGTTAATTGTTAAATTAGATATCATCACTAATACACAGGTGATAATATTCCAGTTAATTGTTAAATTAGATGTCTTCACGAATACACAGGGGATAATATTCCGGTTAATTGTTAAATTAGAATTCATCACTAATACACAGGTGATAATATTCCAGTTAATTGTTAAATTAGATGTCATCACTAATACACAGGTGATGATATTCCAGTTAATTGTTAAATTAGATGTCATCACTAATACACAGGTGATAATATTCCAGTTAATTGTTAAATTAGATATCATCACTAATACACAGGTGATAATATTCCAGTTAATTGTTTAATTAGATGTCATCACTAATACACAGGTGATAATATTCCAGTTAATTGTTAAATTAGATGTCATCACTAATACGCAGGTGATAATATTCCAGTTAATTGTTAAATTAGATGTCATCACCAATACACAGGTGATAATATTCCAGTTAATTGTTAAATTAGATATCATCACTAATACACAGGTGATAATATTCCAGTTAATTGTTAAATTAGATATCATCACTAATACACAGGTGATAATATTCCAGTTAATTGTTAAATTAGATATCATCACTAATACACAGGTGATAATATTCCAGTTAATTGTTAAATTAGATGTCATCACTAATACACAGGGGATAATATTCCAGTTAATTGTTAAATTAGATGTCATCACTAATACACAGGGGATAATATACTGGTTAATTGTTACATTAGATTGTTCTTCTTCTTTGGTCTCATGATCTGGAGAGACAATGGATCAGCGCCTGGAGTTTGTCAGTGATTTGTGAAGCTGCACCTGGAGTGGCTGCAACGGCCAATTCCAGAGTGACAGGCTCTTCCACAGGTGATGCAGAGAAATTTGTTTGTCGGGGCTGTTACACAGTTGGCTCTCCCCTTGCGCCTCTGTCTTTTTTCCTGCCAACTACTAAGTCTCTTCGACTCGCCCACATTTTAGACCCGTCTTTATGGCTGTCTGCCAGCTCTGGCGAACGCTGGCAACTGACTCCCACGACTTGTGAACAATGTCACAGGACTTCTTTTCGCGTTTGCAGATGTCTTTAAAGCAGAGACATGAACGGCCGGTGGGTCTGATACCAGTGGCGAGCTCTCTGTACAATGTGTCTTTGGGGATCCTGCCGTCTTCCATACGGCTCACATGGCCAAGCCATCTCAAGCACCGCTGGCTCAGTAGTGTGTATAAGCTGGGGATGTTGGCCGCCTCAAGGACTTCTGTGTTGGAGATACGGTCCTGCCTCCTGATGCCAAGTATTCTCCGGAGGTAGCGAAGATGGAGTGAATTGAGACGTCGCTCTTGGCTGACATACGTTGTCCATGCCTCGCTACCATAGAGCAAGGTACTGAGGACACAGGCCTGATACACTCGGACTTTTGTGTTCCGTGTCAGTGCGCCATTTTCCCACACTCTCTTGGCCAGTCTGGACATAGCAGTGGAAGCCTTTCCCATGCACTTGTTGATTTCTGCATCTAGAGACACGTTACTGGTGATAGTTGAGCCGAGGTAGGTGAACCCTTGAATCACTTCCAGAGCGTGGTCGCTAATATTGATGGATGGAGCACCTCTGACCTCCTGTCCCATGATGTTCGTTTTCTTGAGGCTGATGGTGCGGCCGAATTCATGGCAGGCAGCCGCAAATCACACATACACAGGATATCACCGGTTTAATTGTTAAATTGGATGCCATCACTGATACACAGGGGATAATATTTTGGTTAACTGTTAAATTAGATATCATCACTAATATACAGTGTTTAATATCCTGGTTAATTGTTAAATTAGATGTCTTCACTAATACACAGTCTATAATTGTTTTATTGTTAAATTGAACATGATAGCTGATTTTGAGTGTTAAACGTTCCAGTTAATTGTTAAATATGATGTCTTCACTGATACGCAGGTTATAATATTCCGTTTAATTGTTAAATTAGATCTCATCACTGATACACAGGGGATGATATTCTGGTTAATTGTTAATTTGGACATGATAACTAAAACAGTGTCTAAAATATCCCACTTAATTTTTAAGTTACTTGTCATCCCTAATCCACAGGGGCAATATTTTGGTTAATTGTTACGAGCTATCATCCTGAAAACTAAGTTTACACATTCCAGATAATGGTTAAGTTAGATTGCATCTTTAATGCTTAGGGTAGAATATTGTGTTTAATTGCTCTATTGACATCATCCCTAATACAATAAAATTCGTGCCCTGATCCAACTGGATCTCAGCAGGCAGCTCATGTGGGTAAAGAATTGGTTTAACCCCTCCACAACTACCTTGGCAGAGATAGTTCTTCCGTGGAATGTCCTCTCCACATCCATAATGGTGAGTAGATACTGCTTGACTCCTTTTGTTTTCGGCAGGAGTCCCACACAATCCACCAGCATTCTGTTGAAGGGTTCCCCAAAAGCTGGTTTGGGAATTAGGGGAGCAGTTTTTATTGCAAGTTGGCGCTTCCCCACAACCTGGCACATGTGAACAGTTTTACAGAACTCCACCACATCTTTGTGGAGTTGTGGCCAGTCAAAATGCTGTCTTATGCAGGCTTGGGTTTTTCTAATGCCGTCATGTCCAGCCATTGGAATTCCTGGGTTATTCTCAGTATTTCCTTATGGTACCTGGGCAGAACCACTATCTGGTGAACCACTGTCCACTCTTCATTCACAGGTCTCTAAGGAGGTCTCCACTTCCTCATCAGCACCTCATTCTTTAAATAGTCACACTCTGGAACTCCCTCTGCTTCTGTTTAACTTCAGACAGTCTTTGCTAACTTTTTTAACATTGTGTCAGCTTGCTGAGCCACGACCAAATAAGATCTATTTAACACATTCTATTTGACCTCTAACTTCCCAAAGAAGGTTTCAGATAACTAGATAGGAGGGTCATCAGTCTGCAGTGCTAGTTCAGCCTCCTCTGACGGAGCTTGTTTGACCATGGACCATCACAACACAAAGGCAGGAAAAATGTCAGTGGTCTTCTCCTGTAACTGCTCTGTCTGCCTGATCTATTTCATTCTCTCTAAAACCACTGGGTAAGCTACCACCTTCACCCTTACCAGATCATTACCCAGGCACAGGTCACCCTGTCCATAGGTAAACTAGGGACAATCCCCAGGGTTACCAGTCCTGAAACAAAGCTGCACTCCATGTGTACCCAATATAGAGTCCTGGGCATTTACCTTCCCTGATACTGTTTATTAATACCTGAGCGTTCGGTGCCCTCTCTCGGGGAAAGTTCATGCATTTTCCCAGCAGGAGGGAATGGGTGGCCCCTGTATCCCAAGTATGGCTTTGGGCTTACTTGCCTTATTCGAGGGGTATGGGGTCACTTTTCCGTAGGATACAAAATCCTGGTATCTCTCAGGGATTTTGTTAAATTTTCCAGCACTCTGAGTGGTGGACATACTGGATCTTACTGCCACAGTTAAAGTCACAGCCTGGTATTCTGTGTTTTCCATCAGGGCCCCTTTTCCTGCACTGGTCTGGTGTATCCTGATTAATCCTCCAGCTTTTCACTGTAACGTCCAGCAGTCAGCTCGGAGGTGATGGGCCTTATTACAATGGAAACACACAGGCTTTGGCGATACTCCTGTTCTCAGCACCGTCTGCTCTGGCCGAAGGAGGAGCACCTGTGTTTACAACTCTCCCTTCTTGCTCAGGGCTATTTTATTTTCTTCATTCATGGGATGTGAACCTCGCTGGCTCGTCCAGCATTTATTACCCATCCCTAATTGCCCTTGAGAAGGTGGTGGGGAGCTGCCTTCTTGAACTGCTGCAGTCCATTTGGGGTAGGTACACCCACAGTGCTGTTAGGAAGGGAGTTCCAGGATTTTGACCCAGCGACAGTGAAGGAACGGCGAAGTAGCTCCAAGTCAGGATGGTGTGTGACTTGGCGGGGAACTTGCAAGTGGTGGTGTTCCCATGTATTTGCTGCCCTTGTCCTTCTAGTTGGTAGAGGTCGTGGGTTGGAAGTTGCTGTCGAAGGAGCCTTGGTGAGTTGTTGTGGTGCATCTTGTGGATGGTACACACTGCTGCCACTGTGCGTCGGTGGTGGAGGGAGTGAATGTGTGTAGATGGGGTGCCAATCAAGTACGCTGCTTTTTCCTGGATGGTGTCGAGCTTCTTGAGTGTTGTTGGAGCTACATACATCAAGGCAAGTGAAGAATATTCCATCACACTCCTGACATGCGCCTTGTAAATTGTGGACAGGCTTTGTGGAGTCAGGAGGCGAGTTCCTCGCCTCAGGATTCCCAGCCTCTGACCTGCTCTTGTAGCCACGTTATTTATATGGCTACTCCAATTCATTTTCTGGTCAATGGTAGCCCCTAGGATGTTGATAGTGGGGGATTCCGCGATGGCAATGCCGTTGAATGTCAAGGGGAGATGGTTAGATTCTCTCTTGATGGAAATGGTCATTGCCTGGCACTTGTGTGGCGCAAATGTTACTTGCCACTTACCAGCCCAAGCCTGGATATTGTCCAGGTCTTGCTGCTTTTCTACACGGACTGCTTCAGTATCTGTGGAGTCACGAATGGTGCTGAACATTGTGCAATCATTAGCAAACATACCCACTTCTGACCTCATGCTTGAAGGAAGGTCATTGATGAAGCAGCTGAAGATGGTTGGGCCCAGGACACTACCCTGAGGAACTCCTGCAGTGATGTCCTGGAGCTCGGATGATTGACCTCCAACAACCACAACCATTTTCATTTGTGTTAGGTATGACTCCAGCCAGCAGATGGTTTACCCCCTGATTCCCATTGACTTCAGTTTTGCGAGGCCTCCTTGACGCCATACTCGGTCAAATGCTGCCTTGATATCAACGGCAGTCACTCTATCCTCACCACTTGAGTTCAGCTCTTTTGTCCATGATTGAACCAAGGCTGTAATGAGGTCAGGAACTGAATGGCCCTGGCGGAACCCAAACTGAGCATCACTGAACAGGTTATTGCGAAGCAAGTGTCGCTTAATGGCACTGTTGATGACACCGTCCATCACTTTACCGATAATTGAGAGTAGGCTAATGGGGCGGAAGTTGGCCGGTTTGGACATGTCCTGCCTTTTGTGTACAGGACTTACCTGGGTAATTTTCCACATTGCAGGGTACATGCCAATGTTGTGACTGCACGGGAACAGCTTGGCTCGGGGCACTGCAAGTTCTGAAGCACAGGTCTTCAGTACTATTGCGGGAATATTATCAGGGCCCATAGCTTTTGCAGTATCCAGTGCCTTCAATCGTTTCTTGATATCACGTGGAGTGAATCGAATTGGCTGAAGTCTGGCATGTGTGATGCTGGGGATTTCAGGAGGAGGCCGAGATGGATCATCAACTCGGCACTTCTGGCTGAAGATTGTTGCAAATGCTTCAGCCTTTTTTTTTGCACTGATGTGCTGGGCTCCCCATCATTGAGAATGGGGATATTTGTGGAGCTGCCTCCTCCAGTTAGTTGTTTAATTGTCCACCACCATTCACGGCTGGATGCGGCAAGACTGCAGAGTTTAGATCTGATCCGTTGGTTATGGGATCGCTGAGCTCTGTCTATCACATGCTGCTAATGCAGTTTGGCACGCAGATACTCTTGTGTTGTGGCTTCACCACGTTGACACCTGGTTTTGAGGTATGCCTGGTGCTACTCCTGGCATCCCCTCCTACACTCTTCATTGAATCCCATGTGCTTTAATTTTACACGCTTATTTCTTGCGTGGGATCTTGTCAAAATCCTTCTGAAAGTCAAAATACATCACATCCACTCGTTCTCTCGTATCTATTCGTTGAGTTACATCCTCAAAAAATTCCAGTAGATTTGCCAAGCATGATTTCCCTTTCGTAAATCCATGTTGACTGTGTCCGATCCTGTCATTGTTTTGCGTGTGCTTTGTTATTACATCTTTTATAATGTACTCTAGCATTTTCCCCACTACTTATGTCAGGCTAATTGGACAATAATTCCCTGTTGTGCCTCTATCTCCGTTTTTAAATAGTGGTGTTACATTAGCTAACCTGCAATCCATTGGAACTCTTCCAGAGTCTATAGAAATTTGAAGACTGCCCAGCAATTCATGTACTATTTCTAGAGTCACTTCCTTAAGTACTTTGGGATGTAGATTATCAGTCCCTGGGGATTTATCAGCCTTCAATCCCATCAATTTACCCAACACCATTTCCCTGCTAATACTGATTTCATACAGTCCCTCCTTCTCACTATACCCTATGTTCCCCAACATTACTGGGAGGTAATTTGTGTCCTCCTTTGTGAAGACAGAACCAAAGTATGTATTTAATTGGTCTGCCATTTCTTTGTTCCCCATTACTTCCAAGCAGAATTCGATGAAGTGTCATTTAACAGGCTTGTCAATGAAGATAAAGCCCATGGAATAAAAGAGACAAAGTTGTCTGCATGAACAGAAGCAGAGAGAGGGGGTGAAAGGTTGTTTTTAGACTGGAGAAATTTTCCCCAGGGGTCGTTGCTGGGTCTGCTACTTTTCATGATATATATTAAACACTTGGACTTGAGTGTAAATGGAACAATTTCAAAATTTACACTTGGCACAAAATTTGGAAGTGTACTGCGCAATGAGGATGATAGTAACAGACATCAAGTGGATGTAGACAGGTTGGTGGAATGGACGGACACGTGGCAGATAAACTTTAACAGAAGCGCAAATTGATACATTTTCATTGGACGGAGAGGAGAGGCAATGGAAAATAAAGGGTGTAATTTTAATGGGGGTGCAGCAACAGAGTAGATGGATGTGAATAGTTCAATGGCAGGACATGTAGATAAGCTTGTTAAAAATGACATGCTGTGTGACAGTTACAAAGACAAGCTATCCCTCCTTGTCCTTCACAAACTTACTGCAGTCTGTGACAATGTTGGTTGCACCATCGTCCTCCCACAGCTCTCCACTTTCGTCCAGCTGGATGGAACTGCTGTTACCTTTTTATTAATTCATGGAATGTGGGCATCGCTGTCTAGGCCAGCATTTATTGTCCATCCCTAATTGCCCTTGAGAAGGTGGTGGTGAGCTGCCTTCTTGATCTGCTGCAGTCCATCTGATGCGGGTACACCCACAGTGCTGTTAGGAACTGAGTTCAGGATTTTGACCCAGCGATAGTGAAGGAACGGCGATATAGTTCCAAGTCAGGATGGTGTGTCACTTGGAGGGGAACTTGCAGGTGGTGGTGTTCCCATGCATTGTTGCCCTTGTCCTTCTAGTTGGTAGAGGTCGTAGGTTTGGAAGGTGCTGTCTAAGGAGCCTTGGTGCGTTGCTGCAGTGCATCTTGTAGATGGTACACACTGCTGCTACTGTGTGCTGGTGGTGGAGGGAGTGAGTGACACCCCAATCACAACAATCAAGCAGGCTGCTTTGTCCTGGATGGTGTTGAACTCCTGGAGTGTTGTTGGAGCTGCGCTCATCCAGGCAAGTGAAGAGTATTCCATCACACTCCTGACTTGTGCCTTATAGATGGTGGACAGGCTTCGGGGAGTCAGGGGATGAGTCACTTGCCGCAGGATTCCTAGCCTCTGACCTTCTCTTGTAGTTTCCATTCAGTTTCTGGTCAATGGTAGGCCCTAAGATGTTGATGGTGGGGGATTCAGCCATGGTTATGCCATTGAATGTCAAGGGGAGATGGTTAGAATCTCTTTTATTAGAAATTATCATTTACTGCCACTTTTGTGGCATGAATATTACTTGCCACTTATCAGCTCAAGCCTGAATGTTGTCTAGGTCTTGCTGCATATGTCTGTCTTCAGTATCTGAGCAGTTGTGAATAGTGATCATCATTGTACAGTCATCAGTGAACTTTCCCACTTCTGACCTTATGATTGAAGAGGGTCATTGATGAAGCAGCTGAAGATGTTTGGGCCTAGGACACTACCCTGAGGAACTCCTGCAGTCATGTCCTGGAGCTCAGATGATTAACCTCCAACAACCACAACCATCTTCCATTGTGCTAGATATGACTCCAACCAGCGGAGAGATTTCCCCCTGATTCCCATTGACTTCTATTTAGTGAGGTTCCATTCATATCTAAAATAACAGAAAATGCTGTAAATACTCAGCTTGTCTGGCAGCATCTGTGGAGAGAGAAACAGAGTTAATGTATCATGTTGATGAACTATCATCGGAACCGACAATGGTTCGAAATGTAAATGGTTTTGAACATGTGAAAGGTGGGGAAGAACAACAAAAGGGAAGGTCTGTGATAGGGCCGAGGATGGGGAGTTTAAATGACAAAGAACAAGGCAAAGGGAGTGGTAACATTTGTTCTAAGACAAAACATTTGTCCAGGGAGAGTGTTAATGGCTGAATAATGAACTGCTCTGTCCAAAAGCAAGAGCATGAAAAACAAATTTAATACCAGGTGACGGTGTGAAATTGTTCAACTCCGTGTTGAATCAGAGGCTCTAACGTGTCTCAATGGAAGATGAGGTTCTGTTCCTCAAGCTTGTATTGAGCTTCACTGGAACACTGCAGCAGGTCGAGGACAGAAATGTCAGTATGGGAGCAGAGCAGTGAATTAAAGTGGCAAGTGATCAGAAGATCGGGGTCGTGCTTGTGGACTGAATGGACAGGTTCCACAAAGCGGTCACCCAATCTGTATTTGGTCTTCCCAATGTTTTTTTTAAATCGTTCATGGGATGTGGGCGTTGCTGGCTAGGACAGCATTTATTGCCCATCCTTAATGTAGTGGAGACTGCATTGTGAACAGCAAATACAGTAAACTAAATTGAAAGAAGTACTAATAAATCGCTGCTTCACATGAAAGGTGTGTTTGGGGCCTTGGATAGTGAGGAGAGAGGAGGTAAAAGTGCAGGTATTACACCTCAAGAGATTGCAGGAGAAGGTGTCCTGGGAAGGAGGCAAGGTGTCTGGTGTGATGGGGAGTGGACCAGGCTTTCACGGAGGGAAGAATCCCTTTGGAATGCTGACAGGGGAGGGGAGGGGAAGCTGCATTTAGTAGTGGCATCACGCTGGAGGTGGCAGATATAGATGGGCTGGTAAGATGGGCGGAGCGGTGGCAAATGGAATTTAATCCTGAGAAGTGTGAGGTGATGCTTTTTGGTAGGACTAACAAGGCAAGGGAATATACAATGGATGGTAGGACCCTAGGATGTACAGAGGGTCAGAGGGATCTTGGTGTACTTGTCCATAGATCAATGAAGGGAGCAGCACAGGTAGATAAGGTGGTTAGGGAGGCATACGGGATCATTGTCTTTATTAGCCGAGGCATAGAATATAAGAGTAAGGAGGTTATGATGGAGCTGTATGAAACACTAGTTAGGCCGCAGCTGGAGTACTGTGTACAGTTCGGGGCACCACACTATAGGAAGGATGTGATTGCACTGGAGAAGGTGTAGAGGAGATTCACAAGGATGTTGCCTGGGCTGGAGCATTTCAGCTATGAAGAGAGAGTGAAAAGGCTAGTGTTGTTTTCCTTAGAGCAGAGAAGGCTGATTGGGGACCTGATTGAGATATACAAAATTATGAGGGGCATAGATCGTGTAGATAGGAATAGACCTTTTCCCTTAGCGGAGGGGTCAATAACCAGGGGGCATAGATTTAAGGTAAGGGGCAGGCGTTTTAGAGGGGATTTGAGGAAAACAAATTCACCCAGAGAGTGGTTGGACTCTGGACCACACTGCCTGAAGTGGAAGTGGAAGCAGGAACCCTCACAACATTTAAGAAGTATTTAGATGAGCACTTGAAACGCCAGAGCACACAAGACTACGGGCCAAGTGTTGGAAAATAGGAATAAAATAGATAGGTGCTTAATGGCCATCACCGATGCGATGGGCCGCAGGATCTGTTTTTATGCTGTCTAACTTGGACTCTATGAAGTGAGTGGAGTTGAAGGAGAAGTTGTTCAATGTGAGAATAGGTTCAGCCAGGTGGAGGAGGTTGGTAGTGCATGGGGACCGCTTGGGCCTCTGTTCGAGGAAGAAGCCGAGAACCCTAAGACCGTCCTGGTGGGGGATAGGAGGTGCAGAGAGATTGGACGTCCATAGTCAAGAGGAGGCTTTTAGGGCCAAGCAACTGAATTTTCAAAATGACGTAGAGCGTCTGAAGAGTCACAGATGTAAGTGGAAAGAGACTTAACCAGGGGGAAAAATCGAGTCAAGATAGGAAGAAATAAGTTCAGTGAGGCAGGAGCAGGCTGAAACAATGTGTCGACCAGGAAAGCCCTGTTTGTGGATTTTGGGGAAGAGGTAGAAGCGAGCTGTCCGGGGCTGTGGGACTATGAGGTTGGAAGCTGCAGAGGGAAGATCCCCAGAGGAGATGAGATCAGTGACCATTCTGTGAAAAGTAGCTTGATGTTCTGTGGCGGGATCATGGTCCAGAGGGAGATAGAAAGAAGTGTTTGAGAGTTGGCGTTCACCGTCTGCAAGGTAGTGGGCAGTATGCCAGACAACAACAGCACCACCCTTGTCTGCAGATTTGATCACAATGTCGGGATTAGACCCGAGAGAACGGAGTGTGGCAATTTCAGAGGGGGGCAGGTTAAAATGATTGAGGGGGCAGAGAAATTGAGATGGCCGATGTCTCACCGACAGTTCTGAATGAAAAGATCAAGAGTGGGTAAGAGGCCAGAGGGGGAGGTCCAGGTGGAGGGAGAATACTTGAGGTGGGTGAGTGGGCCTACTGGTCGGGGAGAGGAGTGCTGGTCAAAGAGGTGAGCAGGAGGCCTTGGCGATGGAAAAGAACTCAATGTCATGCCATGCCCGGAATTATCAGAGGTGGGGGCATATGGCATAAAACTGAGTCATTTGTTAAGTACAGATCATTCAGTGACAGAGAGGGGAAGACGCCATTGTTTAAAAATAAGGGGTCACCCATTAAAACAGAGATGAGGAGAGGTGTTCCCTCTCAGAGGGTCGAAAGTCTTCCTCAAAAGACAGTGGAAGCAGAGAATTTTTAATGCAGAGCTGGATAGATTCTTGATATGCAAAGGGGTGAAAGGTTACCGGGGGTAGCTGGAAATGTGAAGTAATCAGTTCAGCCAGGAACTTATTGAATGGTGGAGCAGGCTCGAAGCGTCGAGTGGTCTACTCCTGCTCCTAATTAGTATGTTCGTATATAAATATATGTTTTTGTTATTGATGACTTCGGAACAGCACTGTATACTTCTCCACAGCCTGACAAACAATATATTTTCTATGCCTTAGCCAATTGGATGTTCACACAACCACTGCCCCTTTGATCCATTGAGTTCAGTTTTCCTAAGAAGTCTATTAAATGACACTTGATCAAACGCCTTTTGAAAGTTTATATACATAACACCATCTGTGACACCCTCATCAATTCCCTCCAATACTTCATCAAATAAATCCTTCAAGTTTGTTAGATACAATTTGCCTTTAACATGTTCATGGTAGTTGACATTTATAAACCCTTGCTTTTCAATACAGCAGATATCTTTGTCCAGGTTTAGGGTTGAAGTTTCCCCACTGGTGTTGTCACACTGACTGGTCAGTAAATACAGGGTTTACTCCATTTCTCCTTTTTTAAACAGGGTGTAACATTTACAATCCTCCAGTGCACTGTCATCACTCCCATGTCCAAGAAGGATTGGAAGATTCTGGCCAGTGCCTCTGCTATTTCCACCATTCCTTCCCTCAGCAACCCTCAGACATCCCATCCAGAATGGGTAAATGTTCTACTTTGTGCTACAAAAAGTGTTGGATTGCAAGGTATTAACTGAACCTGTTTGTTCAGTGACTGTAATGAATGTCTGTCTCCATGGACCCTAATTGTGTCACTGGAGAGCTTTTCTCTTATATTAATAATGGGCTACTTTCAATGTGTTATCACATTGTGTCAGTAGGAGCATCAGCCCCAGCACTAACAGATCAGCAGCTCCAGAGAGAGGGAGAGGAGAGATCAGAATCTGAGAATAGACTGGAATGTTACAACAATGGGTCAGAATCTAAGAACAGTAGATTGGAATGTTACAACAATGGACAGGAGTTTATCCGATTGGTTTTACTATCTTACTGCGGATTATTATTGGTACACATTAGCGGATCGGATCTATTATGCACTGAGGATGATTCAACACATTTATTATCCAATCCTCGCTATTGTTGGTGTCCCTGGTAAGTTTCGCTATCCAGCTATTAATTCTATAAACCATGATTAACTGTTTTACTGTTCTTAACATCGACCACCTCCAAAATATCATCCTCTATGTGAGCCCATTTGCAACAAAAACTCTGATCATTGCCTTTGTCAAATTTACTATTCCAATGCTGTCCTGGTTACCCTCCCTGTTACAAACCACCATAAACAACAGTCAATCCAAAATTCTGCTGCCCATATCCTAAATCACACTAATTCTCATTCACGCAACATCCCTGTGCTCAGTGACTTACAATAGTTTCTGTCGGACAGAGTATACAGGAAGAAATAAATGGGGCGTGTAAGAACGGTACCACAATAATCATGGGTGTCTTTAATCTGCGTGCAGATTGGACAAATCAGATTGGCCAAGGGAGCCTGGAAAATTAGTACATAGAGTGTATTCAGGACAGTTCTTAGAACAGCACGTTCTCGAGTCAACCAGAGTGCAGGCTATTCTAGAACTGGTAATGCACAATTGGACAGGATTAATCAAGAACCTCCTGGGAAAGCAGACACTGGGCGACAGTGATCATAACACGATAGCATTTCAATGTTCAGATTGAAGGGAAAACTGTGTGTCTAAGACTAGTTTTTTTAAACAAAAATAAAGGTAATTTTAAGGATATGAAGGCACAGCTAGCGAAATTGAACTGGGAAACTAGATTAAAAGTTAGGACAGTCGAGATGCAGTGGCAGACTTTGAAGGAGTTACTTAACTTAGCACCGCAGCCTCACAGCTCCAGGGACCCGGGTTCAATTCTGGGTACTGTCTGTGTGGAGTTTGCAAGTTCTCCCTGTGTCTGCGTGGGTTTCCTCCAGGTGCTCCGGTTTCCTCCCACCGCCAAAAGACTTGCAGGTGATAGGTAAATTGGCTGTTATAAATTGCCCCTAATGTAGATAGGTGGTAGGGCATATGGGATTATTGTAGGGTTAGTATAAATGGGTGGTTGTTGGTCGGCGCAGACTCGGTGTGCCGAAGGGCCTGTTTCAGTGCTGTATCTCTACTACTACTAACTCTCAGCAAAGAATTACTTCAGTGAGAAAGAAAAACTCTTGTGGACGGTTGCATCATACGTGGTTAAATAAGGAAGTTAAGGATAATATTAAATTGAAGGAAACACTGTACAAATCTGCAAAGATTGTTGGTGGGTGAAAAGATTGGACAGATTTTAAGAACCAGCAATCAATGATAAAAAAAGGAAAAGGTAGAGTGTGGGAGAAAGCTAGCTAGTAATATAAAAACAGAATAAGAGTTTCTACAAGTATTTACATTGGAAAAGAGTAACGAAAATTAGTGTTAGTCCAGTAGAGAGTGAGTTTGGTGAATTAATAATGAGAAACAAGGACATGGCGGAGGTGTTGAACAGGTATTTTGAGTCTGTTTTCACTGTGGTAGAGTTTGAAAACCTTCCAAGGATACTTAAATCAGGAGGCAAAAGGAAGTGAGGAACTAAAAACAATCACCATGACCAGAGAAAAGATGATACAGGGAAAACTATTACACCTAAAGGCTGACAGGTCCCACCATCCGTGATTAACTAACGCAGCTAAAGATAGTGTCAAACTTAAAGATAAAGCATATAACGGTGCAAAGCTGGGTGACAGGGCAGAAGATTGGACAGAATATAAAAAGCAGCAAATAACAACTAAAAGATTAATACGGTGGGAAAAAAAAAACAAGAGTACGAGGGAAAGCTAGCTAGAAATATAAAGACTGATAGGAAGAGTGTCTACAGATATTCGAACAAGGGAAGAGTTAACAAAGTGAGTATTGGTACGACAGAAAGTGAGTCTGGGGAATTCATAACGGAAAATAAGGAGATGGCAGATGAATTGAGCAGCTATTTTGTATTGGTCTTCACTATTGAAGATACAACTAACATCCTAGTGTTAGCTGTAAATCAGGAAATGGAAGGGAGGGAGGAACCCTAGACAATTACAATCACCATGGAAGTGGTATGAGCAAATTGTTGGACCTGCGGGCTGACAAGTCCCGATGGACTTCTTAAAAGAAGTGGTGAGTGAGATAGTTGATACATTGGTTTTGATTTTCTAAAATTCCCTTGATTCGGGGAAGGTTCCATTAGATTGGAAAATAGTGAATGTAACTCCTTTATTCAAAAAGGAAGGGAGACAGAAAGCAGGAAACAACAGGCCAGCTTAACATCTGTCCTAGGAAAACGTTAGCAGCTATTATTGAAGATGTAATAGCAGGGCGTTTGAAAACGCCAAGGTAATCAGGCAGAATCAACATCGTTTTGTGAAAGGAAAATCATGTTTCTCCAATTTATTGGAGTTTTTCGAAGAAGTAACATGTGCTGTGGAGAAAGGGGAGTCGGTGGATGTACTGTACTTAGATTTCCAGAAGGCATTTGATAAGATGCCACATCAAAGGTTATTGCGGAAAATAAAAGCTCATGGTATAGCGAGTATCATTTTGGCATGGATAGAAGATTGACTATCTAACAGGAAACAGAGAGTAGGCAGAAATGGGTCATTTTCTGGTTAACAAGATGTAACGAGTGGTGTCCCACAGGGATCAGTGCTGGGGTCTCAACTTTTTTACAATTTATAGAAATAACTTGTTTGAAGGGACTGAAGTTATGGTTGTTAAATTTTCTGATGTGACAAAGATAGGTAGGGAAGTAAGTTGTAAAGAGGGCGTAAGGAGGGATAGAGATAGGTTAAGTTAGTGGGCAAAGATCTGGCAAATGGAGTACAATGTGGGAAAATGTGAAATTGTCCATTTTGGCAGGAAGAATAAAAAAGAAGCATATTATCTAACTGATGAGAGATTGCAGAGCTGTGAGTTGCAGAGGGATCTGAGTGTCCTAGTGCATGAATACCAAAAGGTTAGTGTGCAGGTACAATGAGAAATCAGGAAAGCTAATAGAATGCTATTATTTATTGCAAGGGTTATTGAATACAAAAGTAGGGAGATTTTTCTACAGTTATACAGGAAATTGATGAGACTACATCTGGAGGACTGTGTACAGTATTGGTCTTATTTAAGGAAGGATGTAAATGCGTTGGAAGCAATTGAGAGAAGGTTTACCAGACTAATACCGGGAATGGGAGAGTTGTCATATGAGGAAAGATTGGACAGACTAGGCTTGTATCTGCTGGAGTTTAGAAGAGTAAGAGGCGACTTGATTGACACAAACAAGATCCTGACGGATTTTGATAGGATGGATGTGGAAAGGATGTTTTCCCTTGTGTGAGAATCTAGAACTCGGGTTCACAGTTTAAAAATAAGGGTTCGCCCATTTAAGACAGAAATGAGATTTTATTATCTCTCTGAGGGTCATGAGTCTTTGGAATTGTCTTCCTCAAAAGGCGATGGAAGCAGAGTCTTTGAATATTTTTTAAAGCAGAGGTAGATAGATTCTTGATAAGCAAGGGGGTGAGAGGTTATTGGGGGTAGGCAGGAATGTGGAGTCGAGGTTACAATCGTATCAGCCATTATCTTATTGAATGGTGGAGCAGGCTCGAGGGGCTGAGTGGCTTACTCCAGCTTCTACTTCTTATGTTCGTATAACAAGTCCCCAGGACCAGATGGCCTGCATCCTAGGGCTTTAATTTCAGTGGCTGCCGTGACAGTAGAGGCATTGGTTATAATCTTCCAAAATCACTTAGACTCTGAAAGGGTCCCAATGCATTGGTTAATAGAAAATGTAAGGCATTCATTCAAGAAGGGAGGGAGACCGAAAACAGGAAACGATAGGCCAGTTAGCCTAAAATCTGTCCTAGGGAAATTGAGAGAATCCATTAATAAGGATGTGGAAAACCATCATGGGATCAGACAGAATCAAACATGGTTTTGTGAAAGGGAAATCATATGCAACTAATTTATTAGAGCTCTTTGAGGAAGTGAAAAGCAAGGTGGATAAAGGGGCACCTGTAGATGTGGTGCACTTGGATTTCCAAAAGGCATGTTGTAAGGGATAACATATTCACATGGATAAAGGATTAGCTAGCTAACAGGAAAAGAATGGGATAAATTGATCTTTTTGTGTTTGCAACCTGTAATTACTGGAGTGCCACAGGGATCAGCGCTAGGGCCTCAACTATTTACAATATATATCAAAGACTTGGCCTGAAGGGACAAAATGCATGGTAGCTAAATTTGTCGATGACAGGAAGATGGGAACGAAGGTACCTTGTCAAGTGGAGGTAAAGAGTTTACAAAGAGAAAGAAATAGGTTAAGTGAGCTTGCAAATCTTTGGCAGATGGAGTACAATGTGGTAATATGTCAACTTTTCCACTTTGGCAGGAAGAACAGAAAAACAGTATACTATTTAAATGTAGAAAGATTGAAGAACTCGGTAGAACAGAGGGATCTGGGTGTCCTGGTACATGAATCAGAAAGAATTTGTATTCAGGGACAGCAAGTGATTAGGAAGGCAAATGGAATATTAATGCTTATTGCAAAGGGAATCGTGTATAAAAGTGGAGAAGTTTTACTGCAGCTGTGCAGGGCCTTGGTGAGACCACATCTGGAGTATTGTGTACAGTTTTAGTCTCCTTACTTGATAAAAATGATATAGTTGCATAAGAGACAGGTCAACAAAAGTTCACTTGACCCAATCCCTGAATGAAGGGCTTATTGTATGAAGAAAGTTTGAAGCGGTTGGGGTTTAGAAGAATGAGAGGTGTCTTATTGAAACCTATCAGATCCTGAGTGGGCTTGATAGTGCCGATACTGGGAGGATGCTTCCTCTTGTGAGGGAGACTAGAACAAGGGGATCAAGTTTAAAAATAACAGATCAGCCATGTTCTTATCGAATGGTGGAGCAGGCTCAAAGGCCTAATGGCCTACTCATGCTCTTGAGTACGATGTTCTTGTGTCCAGTGACACCTCAAATTTTAATATTTTCACTCGTGCGATCAAATCCCTCCATGGCGTCACCCTCTGGTTATCCAAATCCACTGTCCATTTCCAATATTCATCATCTAATTCCCTTTTTAAAGTGAGTTTCTTTCCCTCTCTCTCTCTCCCTGACCACACATTTCATCTCTCCAGCTCTACTGGTGCTGTGGAAGTTTGGATCCATAAAATGGTGTGAGCTGCACTGATGGTCACATCCAGCACATTGTACAGGACACCCAGGCTGACCGGGGTGCTAGCGTGTGTGTAACGTGTGTGTGTCTCCAGTGTGAGGAGGGTCTGAATATGGCGTCAATCAGTCATTCCAGCAGCTTTAATGTACGTCTTTGAAACTTGGTCTTTGCATGTCCACTGACTACCTGTGTTAGTCACTCTCAGCTGAACATACATTCAGCAGCACGAGGAACCCCCTCTAGTGTTATTTAAAAGGACCAGGCGTCCAACTTACAGGTGAGGGGCTTTTGACTTACTTCTGCTATTGTAAAGTTAGTGGAGGTGCTGTGGATGGTTTTCTGGAGGTTGTGTTGTGAGCTGCTGCAGACATTCAGGGAGGACAGAGGATTTGGTGACCCAACTCTGGACGAGGTATGGGGACTGTAGTTACAGTGTCTCTGGGTCTGTAACATGATCAACAAATGGAGCAGAGGCTGCAGAGAGGGGAAGCACTGCAAAGAGCGAGGAGGAGGTGGGGGCTGTGCCCTACCCACCCCGGGTTTTCCAAAAGCAAAAAGAGCAGTTGTCCTAATGCCGAGCCCTAGGGAACACCACTGTATACTCCCATCGAGTCTGAACAACAACCTTTCACCACTTCTCTCTGTTTACTGTTCATTAGCCAATGTTATATCCACACTGTCACTGTCCCTTTAATGCATAGGGTTCAGTTTTCCTAACCTGTCTATTGAATGTCACTTGATCAAACACCTTTTGAAAGTCCATATATATAACTTCAATCACACCACCCTCATCAACTCTCTCCATTGTTTTATCAAAGAACTCCATCAAGTTTACCTCACCACCACCTCTCTCCACTCCTCCACTGTTGTTTAATTATCAGACTGCTTATCCGACATCCAGTACTGGATGAGCAAATATGTCCTCCAATTAAATATTGGGAAGACTGAAGACATTGGGCTGGATTTTGTTGAGTTCTGACGTCAGGTTCCGTGGTGGGGATGCAGAAGATCGGAGTGGCAGCGGCTGCCATTGAGCCGGACATCGGGATTGCTGGGCCTGATCTTCCCGTCACGGAACCAGATGTTGGGAATGCTGGACATGATCTTCCTGTCATGGAGTCGGGCATCGGGAATGCTGGGCCTGATCTTCCCGGCGATGTGGAGGTTCCGAGGTGTGCCGACCTCCATCGCTCGGTGACGGGACCCTGCTTTAAATATTTCAATAAACTCTATGCATGTATTTCAGTCCAATTCACTGGGATCTTACCAACTGCCCGGAATCTTCCATGCAGCAGCTGGCACTCTCACACCTTCACTTACCTGTCCAGGGAAAGCTGGTGCCACCGAGTTGGTGAAGGGGGAAAGTCGGATTTTTAGTGCAGTGTGGTGGCTGACGGTGTCAACTCTGCATTAATAGTGTTGGGGGAGAAGGGGAGAAATCTACACTTTGTACAGTTGTTGGGGTGGGGGAAACTCGGCAGGTTAAGAGTTTTGGGGGGCGGGGAGAAGGCAACTGTACACTATAAGTGTTTTGAGGGAAAGGGTTATCATTTTATTTGCAGTGCATTCGGGGAGAGCGGTACGGGGTCAAACGTTGCACTTTTTGTGGCAGGTCGGGCAGCCCTTTAAAAATGGCTCCAGTGTCTGTGCAGAGGCAGCTGACAGAACTGCTGGTGTCGCTGAGGCCATCCCTGCCACGTGATTGGAGTGGGGCTTGTGACCCGCCCACCATATTAAAATGAGCCACCGCACACTACATCACAGCAGCACGGCGACACGTGGACTGCACACATGGGCCGACAATTCTTTGCATGCCACTGGGGAGAATAACATTTAGTCCATTTTTCGTACTTCCTGGTCCTAGCTCTGTTCCCTAGCTAGCAATTCTGTATCTCTCCCTAGTAACAGTCTATGATTAATATTGTCTGTTCACAACATTGGTGTCAATTTGACTACAAGATGAGCTTCCAACCTCAAGTTGGCGCCATCACTTTGACCGCCTATTTCCAGCTGAGGCCCTGCCTCAGCTCAGCTGCTGCTGAAAACCTCATTCAAGAAAACAGTCGCTGCTAGACCTTGTACTTGGGAATGAGGTGGGCCAAGTGGATCAAGTATCAGTAGGAGAACATTTTGGGGATAGTGATCATTGTGTCATCAGGTTTAGGCTGACTATGGAAAAGGAGAAACAGCAATCCAGGGTACGAATAATTAACTGGGGGGAGATCAACTTCAATGGGATAAGAATGGGGCTGGGGCGATTAAGTTGGAGTCAAAAGCTGGCAGGAAAACCGGTCGATGAACGATGGGCTACCTTCAAAGAAGAGATAATTCGGGCACAGTCAAGTTATGTTCCTTCGAAGGGGAAAAGTGGAGCAAACAAATACAGAGCTACCTGGATGACAAAAGAGGTAGAGATTAAGATAAAGAAGGAAAAGTGTGCTTGTGACAGATGCCAAGTAGAAAATACTATTGAGAACCAGGCTGAATATAGAAAGTCCAGAGTAGAAGTGAAAAAGCAAATAAGAGAAGCAAATAGAGAGCATGAAAAGAGACTGGTAGCTAACATAATGGTATTCCAAAGTTTTCTATAGACATATAATTAACAAAAGGGTGGTAAATGGAGGACTAGGGCTGATTAGAGACTAGAAAGGGGATATATACATGGAGGAATAGGGCATAGCTGAGGTACTAAATGAATTCTTTGCATCTGTCTGTACCAAAGGATACGATAGACCCACGAGGAGTTAAGTCGGATGCTAGAAGTTGCTCAATTTGATAAAGAGGATGCATTAGATAGGCTGTCTGTACTTAAAATGGACAAGGCACCAGTGCTGGCTAAGATACATCCAAGAATACTGAGGGAAGTGAATGTGGAAATCGCAGAGGCACTGGCCATAATCTTTTAATCTTCCTCGGACTCTGAGGTGGTGCTAGGGGATTGGAGAATTACAAACGTTACATCTTTGTTCAAAAAAGGGTGTAATGATAAACCCAACAACTGCAGGCCAGTCAGTTTGGTGGTGGGGAATCTTCGACAAAAATAATTCTGGACAAAATTAATAGTCAATTGGATAAATGCGAGTTAGTTCAGGAAAGCCAGCATGTATTTCTTAAGGGAAAATCATGTTTAACTAACCTTCTGGACTTTTTTGAGGAGGTAACAGAGAGGGCTAATGAGGCCACTGCTGTTGATGTGGTGTATATGGACTTTCAAAAGGTGTTTGATACAATGTCACACAACAGACTTGTGAGTAAACTTGTAGCTCATGGAATAAAAGGGATGGTAGCAACATGGATATGAAATTGGCTGAATGACAGGAAAGAAAGAGTAGTGGATAATGGATGTTTTTTGGACTGGAGGAAGGATTGTAGTGAAGTTCCCCATGGATCAGTGTTGGGACCCATGCTTTTCCTGATATATATTAATGACCTAGACCTTGTTGTGCAGGGTACAATTTCAAAGTTTGCAGATGATGTGAAACTTAGAAGCACAGTGAACTTTGAGTTGGATAGTGTAGAGCTTCAAATGGACATAAAGCAAGTTGTTGGAATGGGCAGACAGGTGGCAGACCAAGTTCAATGCAGAGAAATATGAAATGATTCATTTTGGTAGGAAGAACATAGAATTAGAATTAGAACATTAGAACATTGCAGCGCAGTACAGGCCCTTCGGCCCTCGATGTTGCGCCGACCTGTGAAACCATCTGACCTACACTATTCCATTTTCATCCATATGTCTATCCAATGACCACTTAAATGCCCTTAAAGTTGGCGAATCTACTACTGCTGCAGGCAGGGCGTTCCACGCCCTTACTACTCTCTGAGTAAAGAAACTACCTCTCACATCTGTCCTATATCTATCACCCCTCAACTTGAAGCTATGTCCCCTCGTATTTGCCATCACCATCCGAGGAAAAAGACGCTCACTATCCACCCTATCTAACCCTCTGATTATCTTATATGTCTCTATTAAGTCACCTCTCCTCCTCCTTCTCTCCAACGAAAACAACCTCAAGTCCCTCAGCCTTTCCTCCTAAGACCTTCCCTCCATACCAGGCAACATCCTAGTAAATCTCCTCTGCACCCTTTCCATAGCTTCCACATCCTTCCGATAATGCGGTGACCAGAACTGCACGCAATACTCCAGGTGCGGTCTCACCAGAGTTTTGTACAGCTGCAGCATGACCTCGTGGCTCCGAAACTCGACCCCCCTACTAATAAAAGCTAACACACCATATGCCTTCTTAACAGCCCTATTAACCTGGTTAGCAACCTTCAGGGATTTATGCACCTGGACACCAAGATCTCTCTGTTCATCTACAACATGGAGAGACAATATAAAATAAAGGGTAAAATTCTAAAGGGGGTGCAGGAGCAGAGGGACCTGGGTGTATATGTCCATAAGTAATTGAATGTGGCAGGACAGGTTGAGAGAGTGGTTAATAAAGCATATATATCCTGGGCTTTATTAATAGGTACATAGAATGCAAGAGCAATGAGGTTATGTTGAACTTGTATAAGACACTAGTTCAGCCTCAGCCGGAGTATTGCGTCCAGTTCTGGGTGTCTGTCATGCAGAATCCCCACCTGCAAAGAAAGAGGCACATGAATGTTGTCATGAACATTGAATTTAAACTGTTTTCTGGAGTGAGGAAATGACTTGTTAAACAGATCAGCCATGGCTGGAAAAGACATTTGCATACCAACAGACAGTGCTTGGAAGGACAAAGGACCATTCCCTGACACATTCAACTCCCAATGGATTATGATCACCAGGTATTATGTGTAAGAGGAGCATTCCAGAAATTGCTGAGGTAATACAATCCAGGACTGGTTAGACCAGCTGCTGATATGACTAACTGGCTATTCCAGAGTTTTTATTCTGAACTAACCAGAGTGTTTAAACTCAGGAGGAGTGTTTTCTCCTGGACTGAGCAGATTTCTCCTTTCTGCTCCCATATCTTTATCACGGTAGTCCAATTCTACTGAAACCCCATGCGAGAAAAATCTCCAACAGCGAACAAAGTTTAAGAAAAATGCTGGGCCCCAAGGAAAAGAAAGATCAACCTACAATCAAAGAACCTACAGTGAGCTCAAAGAACCGTAACAAAAGTACTGTCAGTTATTGCCTCAAACGTGTACACTTTATTTCTTCTACTCTTTTTCTGTCTCTATTTGTATGTATCACATATGCATGCTAGTGTGGGTGTATCCTTTATTCGTACGCAATAACTGAATTGGAGTTTAAGAACAAGTTTAATACATTTCAACCGTTCTTCTTTAAACCTAAGAAAGCCTGTTTGTGCTGGTTTCTTTGCCTTATAATTGGAAAGCAGTGAACCAGGATTCACCAAGAAGGAGCTTAAAACATGGTGTGTTTAACATTAAACCGTTGCGGTAAAACCAGGTGAAGGCTGAAAGGGAACCCTAGACCCCTTTCTCACCTGGTCGTAACAATGTCACACTTTAGGAAAGACTTGAGGAGCATTGGACAGGTCGCAGAAAAGATTCACGAGAATGGTTCCAAGGATGAGGAGCTTCAGTTATGAAGATAGATTGGAGAAGTTAAGGCTGTTTACCTTGGAGGAGAGAAGGCTGAGAGATGATTTGATAGAGGGATCACAAATCATGATGTGTCTGGACAGAGTAGATAGAGAGAAACTGTTCCCACTCGTGAAAGGATCGAGAACGAGAGGGCACAGATTTAAATTATTTGGTAAGAGTAGTAAAGGCGACATAAGGAAAAACATTTTCACGCAGATAGTGGTTAAGGTCTGGAATGCACTGTCTGAGAATGTGGTTAAGGCAGGTTCAATTGAAGCATTCAAAAAGGAATTAGACTGTTAAATGAGAAGGAAGAATGTGCAGGGTTATGGGGAGGGGGGAATGGCACTAGGTGAATTGCTCTTTCGGAGAGTCGGTGCAGACATGACGGGCTGAATGTCCTCCTGTGCTGTAACAATTCTGTAATTCTGTGATTCATGCCTTTGTCACCTCTAGATGTGACTATTCCAACTCACTCCTGGCTGATCTCCCACATTCTACTCTCTGTAAACTTGAGGTCATCCAAATCTCTGCTGCCCATGTCTTAACTCGCACCAGGTCCCGTCATTGTCTGCGAGTCAAGCAATGTCTTGATTTTAAAATTCGCATCCTTGTTTTGAATCCCTCCATGGCCTCGACCTCCATATCTCTGTAATCTCCTCCAGTCCCACAATCCTCTGTGATATCTGCACTCCTCTAATTCCGGCGCCTTCTACATTCCTGATCCTCATCACTCCACCACTAGCGTCTGCACCTTCAGTTACCGATGCCCCAAGCTCTGGTACACTCTCACTAAACCTCTCCACCTCGCTTTCCTCATTTTAGACACACCTTAAAATCTATCTCTTTGGCCAACCTTTTGGTCATCTGACCTAATATCTCCTGTTGTGTCTTACTGTCACACTTTGTTTTATAATGCTCCTGTGAATCACCTTGGGGCATTTCATTCGATTAAAGGGGCTATATAAATATAAGTTATTGCTGACGTTTGCCAAACATGATTTGTCATTAGCAGACCCCTGCAGTATGCTGTTTATTATCCCATGTTTTTCCAAGAAATGAATATTCTTGTCTGGGTTGCAACCCAAAGAAATTTCCTTCGTAGTGACTTCAGACTGACTGGCCTTTAGTTACAGGATTTACACCATTTCACCTTTTTAAACAGGGTGAAACATTTACAACCCTCCAGTCCTCTGTAATCACCCCTATATCCAAGGAAGAGTGGAAGATTCTGGTCAGTACCTCTGCTATTTCCACTGTTCCTTCCCTCAGTAATCCTCATACATCCCATCCAGACCAGGTAACTGTTCTACTTTATTGTGGTACAATAAGTGTTGAATTGAAAAGTGTTAACTGAACCTGTTTGTTCAGTGACTGTAATTAATGTCAGTCTCCATGGAGCCTAATTGTGTCACTGGAGGGTTTCCCTCTTCTATTAATAAGGGACTTCTTTCAATGTGTTATCCCATAGTGTCAGTGGGAGCATCACGCTCGGCACTAACAGGGATCTGCTGCTGCAAAGAGGGGAAGCGGAGAGATCAGAATCTGAGACCAATACATTGGAATGCTACAGCAATGGGTCAGAATCTGAGAACAATAGATTGGAATGTTACAACATTATATCAGAATCAAAGAACAATAGATTGGAATATTACAACAATGGACAGGAGTTTCATCTGGGAGTTTGACTATCTTTCTATAAATTATGATTGGCTATCATTAACATCTCGGATCAGATACACACCTTTGATCATTCAACACATTTACCAGCCCATCCTTGCTATTGTTGGTGTTCCTGGTAAGTCTCTCTGTCCAGCTATTAATTCTATAAACCATGTTTAACTGCATTACTGCTCTTGTTATTTATTCTTCCCTCCTTGCTGCTGTTGTTACTCCTGGTGAGTCTCTGCTACCTGATATGGACTCTGAAAAACTGTTGTCAACTGTATTCCTGTACCAGTAATTTACTCTCTTAATGTTGCTGCTGTTGGTGTTCTTGGAATGTCCCTGTGTCGAGCTATGAGATCGTAAACAACTTTTTCACTGCATTACTTTTCTTGTAATTTTACTATTTGGTCCTCATCACAAACTATGCACCCCATCTATGGACTCCATCTCCCTCTCCACTTAATATCTGAGGCTGAATGAGACTGTTCACAATCTTGGTGATACTTTTCACCCTGAGTGAGTTTGGATCTATATCCTCTCCTGTATCAATCCTGTCTACTGCCAGCTCTATAATATTGTCCCCTTCCACAATCCATCAGCTGCAGAAACACTTATCCCGCCTTTGGAAAATTCACTGCCCTAATGTTACCCTTGTCAGCCTCCCAGTTATAAACTTTCAGAGACCACAGCCCATCCAAAGCTCTTCTGCCTAACTCTCAGTGAATCCTATTCACCCCATCTCCCTCGCACCCATCTCATCTACATTGGCTCCTCATCTGGGAGTATTTTGCCTTTTATATGATCACATCCCCAATTTCTCTCTGAGTTTCCCACATCCCTACGCATTCCCCATAAAGTAAATTTCTGTCCCTCTGTCTCTCTCCCTGGCCGTGATTTTGGGCTCAGTTGAGCCACTGGTGTCAGTGCTACAAAGCCAGAAACTGTACAATGGTGTGGGGAATGCTGCTGGTCACTTCAAGCGTGTCTCACATGGAGCTGCATTTTGGGCAGGGCACCTGGCAGCTTTGACACACATTTTAGAAACTTGGTCTGGGCATGTGCACTGACCACCTGTGTTAGTCACTCTCAGCTGAACATGTATTCAGCAGCATGAGGAACCACCACTCGCCTCCCCTATCGTTACAGAGAGAGGTGAATACATCATTTTCTGCCTCAGCAGGGAGAAGACAAATCAGAGTTCCCGTGGCTTTGTCAGGATAGCGGGATTCCTGATGGTGTAGGTAGCTCTGCGGGGCCTCCATGTCAATGGGGAGAGGTACAGGAACTGAAAGATGTACAGTTGGTGTGTGAGCATGCTCAGTACATCATATTGGCAGCAGCCAGGGTAAGTTCAGTCTGAAACAGTCAGCCAGTCCCAACATCTTCAGGACTCCACTGAGAACCTGAATGTGCCGTCTTGGAGAAAAAGGTCTGCCTCCTCTAAACACAACTCAAGTTTATAAATCCTGGAACCAGCCAACCAAATGTTACTCTGCATCTGACCCTGTTTTTGTTTTCCTTAGTGTTGTGCCTGTCATGGGAGTGTTTAAATGAACAATGTAGAGGGGCTTTATTCTGTATCTACACAGTTTGTTTTTTACCTAACTAAGTTTTTTTTTGTTTTTGTTTGTGGCCTTTATTGCTGAGGCCCAATTTTTATACAATTTTTGAAATAACGTTATGGAAAACAGATAAATAAAACAAAAACACATATTAAAACAGCATTGTCCGCATTGATGATGCACTCCAGCCCTTGCGGTGCCCACCAGTCAGAGAAGGCCTCAAGCGTACTGGTGGACACCGCATGCTCCTTCGCCAGTAACCACGGAAGAGGGGCAGGCTATCAGGGCGGACGGACCCACAGATGGCCCGCAACCTGGATCTGTGAATTGCCACCTTGGCCGGGCCTAAGAACAGAGTGACGAGGAGATTCTCCTCATGGCCCATGCATCTCTGGACAAAGATCAGCAGAGTGGGGCTGAAGTGCAGCCAGAACTTGAGAAGCAGTTCCTTTAAATATGCAAACAGGGGCTGCAACCTCACACATTCCATATAATCATGGAACACAGACCCATCCAGGCTGCAGACATTACAGGCAGCCTGGGAGACCGTGAATGTGCTTAAGTCTCTCTTGCACGGGACTGCCCTGTGCAGCACCCTCCACCCCAGCTCCTCGAAGTAAAGCGGAAGAATTCCACGGAGAGAGACATCCACCGGTATTTTTCTTGCCACCAGAAGGCAACACAGACTACCACGGCGTGTCCGGGTGGGTGACAAGGGCGAGGATGTGGAGAGTGTGTAGGAGCAGCCCATACAGGAAACCCCTCCACGCTGTGTAGAATGGCAGTGGGGGGGGGGGGGCATTTTCCAGAGGTGGCTCAGGTTCTGCAGCACAGGCTCCTGAGGAGAGTTTTGGGGCTTGGGTCTGACGAGCAGTTCCAGCCAAATGGGGGTCAGCTCGGCCGGGAGCGCTTCGTAATCCTGAGCCCACATTGTCACCAGCAGTGAGGGGCGTCTCAGGGGCTTCAGCTAGACTTCTGCCCGTCAGTCCATTCCCGGAGCCTGCCGCCGGAGAGCCGATGTGCTCTCCTCCGCAGGCGGGGAAGCACCCTGACTGGAGGCGACCATGTTCTGGACACTGAATAGATCCCAGTGAAACAGAGGCAACTCGCTCAAAGAGGTTTGGCTAATGCTCTGTGCCGGGAGCTGCATGTTATCTTAGAGGCAGTAAAAAAATACATCTGCAGTGTGCTTCATCTGGGAGGATGCTCGATGTACAAGTATCTCTGCAAGGTATCTCCGAAGATAGAGAGTCCCACCAGTGACTGCCGCCCAGAAGAAATCAATGCGTTTCTTCTTGATCTTGTTGACAAAAGCAGGGGGTGCAGCCAAAGTGATCAACCGATACGGCAGCATCGAGGCCACCACTTGGTTTGTGACCATGTAGGAAAACACTTGGAACAGTGCTGTCAAGGCGAGTCGTAACTTTCGCCTCCAATCCCTGCCTGTTTGCCAACCAGGCTTCCTCAGCAGGCCTCAGGTGGACTCCCAGACAAAGGTATGCGTGGTACTACATGTAAAAGGTGTTAACTGCTCCCGTAGGGAGTCCACCCACGACTGACCCACCAGTGGCGCAGAGGTTAGCACCGCAGCCTCACAGCTCCAGGGACCCAGGTTCAATTCTGGGTACTGCCTGTGTGGAGTTTGCAAGTTCTCCCTGTGTCTGCGTGGGTTTTCGCCGGGTGCTCCGGTTTCCTCCCACATCCAAAGACTTGCAGGTGATAGGTAAATTGGCCGTTGTAAATTGCCCCTAGTATAGGGAATATGGGATTACTGTCGGGATAGTATAAATGGGTGGTTGTTGGTCGGCACAGACTCGGTGGGCCGAAGGGCCTGTTTCAGTGCTGTATCTCTATAAATAAATAAAAATAAATAACACTTCTCCCAATTGATCCTCACGGAGGATGCAGCAGAAAAGGTCTGCTGGCACTCATGCATCCTCCACAAGTCAACGGGATCTGTGACCATGAGGAGCACATCATCGGCATAAGCCGAGAGGACGACCAACATGCCTGGACCGCGCAGAGCCAACTCTGTCAACCTCCTGCGAAGCAGGCACAGGAAAGGCTCCAAGCAGCTGGTATACAATTGGCCGGACAAGGGGCATCCCTGAGGCATTCCTGTCCAAAGTTAAGGGTCGCCGTCAAGGACCTGTTAACTTTGACCAGACACCCTGCTGCAGGTATAAAAGTCGGGCACGGCCATAAAATTTGGCCCGAGTCTGAATATGTGCAGAGTCCGGAAAAGAAATTTGTGACCCATTCCGTCGAACGCCTTCTCCTGATGGAGGGAGAGAAAGGCGACCGACAGACCAGTCCTCTGGGAATGATGGATCAGGTCCCAGACCTGGTGGATGTTGTCCTGGATGGACCGGCCCGGGACCATGTAGGATTGGTCGGGGTGGATCTTGTGGGCCAGCACGGAGCCTAGTCGGGTAGACATAGCCCGGTCATGCATTTTACAATCCGTGCCGAGGAGGGAGACCGGACGCCAGTTTTTAAGCATGCGGAGATCGCCCCTCTTTAGCATCAAGATGATCACGTCCCTGTGCCACGAGACGGTCATCTCCCCGGCCGCCAGTCGTCCCCCAACGTCCCACGCATAATCGTCCCACAAGATGTCCTAGAATGCCCTGAGGAACTCCAGGGTCAGTCCTCCCAGCTCTGGCGATTTTTCACTCGAGAGCTGGTTGAGGGCACTGGTCAGCTCTGCCAATGTGAGCGATGCCTCCGATCATTCTGCACCCTTCGGGTTGACCTTCAGACGGTCCTCCACAAAATTCTGCGCGCGTCCTCGCTGGACGGACGCGGAGAGAACAATGCACTGTAATAAGTATGGAGCAGGTGGCCCATTCCCTCCCGATCCGTGATGGAGAATGCATCTTCGGCCAGAAGCTCAACGAGCTGCTTACAGACCTCCCGGAATTTTTTCCAGAGTGTAGAAGAAGGGTGAGGTGCGGTCCGAATCTTCCAGGATCTGGATCCGTGCCCTCGCGTACACGCCTCAGAACGCTATGAGCTGCTGGTCCCTCAGCGTGCCTTTCTTCTCTTTGTATGCCTGCCACAGGGCCGGGTCCGCGACGGCATGACCGAGGCGGGACTCCAAGTCGAGCACCTCCCTCTTTTAGTACCCGAGCACAGCTTCCCGCGGCTTGGTCGACCCCTTCACGTACTCCTGACAGAAGACACGGATGTGAGTCTTGCCCACATCCCACCTTGCCCTCAAGGAGGGGAAGTCCCCCTGCTTCCTTCTCCAGTCGTCCCAGAATCGACGGAATGTATCTGGGAATCACTTGTCCTCCAGCTGCCGGTTGTTAAAGTCGAAGTACATGGACGCCGCCTGTGTGTGGAGCGGAGTGAACTCTACCCATATCAACTGGTGGTCCGAGGTCCTGCCACATGGACGCCGCCTGTGTATGGAGTGGAGTGAACTCCGCCCACACCAACTGGTGGTCCGTGCTCCAGCCGCATGGAGGCCGTCGAGACGCGGGATTCGTACGCCTGTGAAAAGTAGAGGTGGTCGGTTCAGGACCCTCCTCCAGACCTCCATGTGAAGGCGCTGGAGTCGGTTTGGAGATTCCGCCAGACGTCCACCAGGTTGAGGGAGCTGATCGGTACTCTATAATTCTCCATCAATGATTGGCCACGCTGGGGATCGGAGCGATCCCCCACCTCGAGGATACAGTTAAAATCCACCCTCCCCACACCGAGGATGATGCACTTGGTGTTATCGACGCAGCTCAAGAGAATGGACACTTCTTCAAAGATGCGTGCCTGCAACGCGCCGGGCCTGGGTGTGTGCACGTTCACAAAGTGGAGAGGCACGCTGCCCAGGTGAACAGCGAGGTGGAGCGAGCAGCCTGGCACTAGCTCCTTCACCCCCAAGATACCTGGCTGAAAAGTCGGGCCAACAAGATAGCCACCCCACTAGAAATAAGGGTGAGGCGATTCATGTAGACCCCACCCTGCCACTCCAGAAACCAGCTTGCTTCGTCTCCCAGAACCGTGTGGATTTCCTGCAGAAAGCTCACCACGTATCTCCCTTCCCTGAGGACTGAGAGATTGTGAAATCTGTGGTGAGACCCTCTGCTGCCGTTGATGCTGAGGCTGGCTATGGTTATCTTCATGTCAAAGGTATTTAGAACCGTCACCAACACTTCACTGTGAGGTGGAAGCAGAAGTGCACCTCGCCTTCCACTCCCACAGCAACCCATTAAGAAATGCATTAAATCGGTTGCTCTCATCCAGTTTGACGCCCTCACACTTTCCCGCTTTCTTGAGGACGGCAGGGACGGACTGGATGATCAACGCCAGATTCGACCAATGGCCGAGGGACAGATGAGCTTTATTGCAGCAATCCCTGAATGCCGCGAGGAAATCCTGGAGTTCTGCCACGGGGATGAGAGGAAATGGCGTGCGCGGCACCAGGGACTACACCACCTCACTGGTGATGGCATCAAGGTTGTCCTCTGTGCTCCACACACAGTTCCCATCCTCCTCCGGGTCATCGCCACAAGTGGCCTACGCACATCCCACACATTGTGGGTTGGATTTCCCGAACACGCCAGCTGGTCCCGCCTCCGTCAAGATGGCACCCCCGGGATCGATGGCTGAGGAGTTCTCTCTGCGTTCTAGAATGGAACTGGAGCCTGTGGGCGCCCGCGGTTCAGTACACCCCGTACACCCCTCCACCTCCATCTCCAGGCCAATGAGTGGACCAGGGGAGATGGAAGTGCCCGACTCCGCATATCCGGCCGGAGCCAGGATCAGAGGTGGAGAGAGGATGCCATCTCCTGTCCCGTCAGCGCCCACAGGACCAGCAGACTGGGAATTACACAGATTGACCTCAGGGTCGGGTATATCCCGTGCGGCAGTGTCAGGCTGTTGGGAGGGCTGCCCCTCACAGGTCTCGCTCACACCCAGGGCATCCAACCCTGAGGCCAAAGGAATGATTTCTCCCATCCTTTCCACAGATTCCCCGACCAAGGGCGGGCCTCAACCTCATGAGTTGACAAGATCACAGGGGCATCTCCCCCACCTCCGTTCCGAGGAGTGGAGGGTTCCTGCCCAGGGCTCGAGGCCCTGATCATGCTGGTAGCAGGCGGAGCCTGAGGAAACATGCCAGCAAATGGACCCCTTGGTTAAGTAAAAGCAAAATACTGCGGATGCTGGAAATCTGAAACAAAAACAAGAAATGCTGGATTCACTCAGCAGGTCTGGCAGCATCTGTGGAAAGAGAAGCAGAGTTAACGTTTCGGGTCAGTGACCCTTCTTCGGAACCTTGGTTAAGGCCTTCTTCAGAGGAGGGATGTCACCTCCTTATTTTCGGAAGGGCGTGGATGCTCAGTGACCACCATGTCATCAGGGGCCTCTGCCTGTGCATTCACCTTTTCACTCGTCACCCTGGGCCTGAGACCAGCCCTGGGGCAGTTGGATTCCCTGGGAGCAGGCCTTGGGCTGAGCTCAGGCTCGGGTTGTGTCATGGTGTCCAGGAGACGTGTCTCTCGATATTTATTTTTCTTCCACGCCTTCCTTCCACTTGGATGGGCAGTCCCCTCCCAGCTGGATGCCATGAAAAGCACAGCCTCCGGCACTGACTGAATGGTATTTGGAGGAGGTGTAGGGGGGTGCGAGGAGGTGCAGTGGCGCCATCCTGGGCTGCCGAGGTAGAGTTGGCAGCCGGGAGTTTGGGGCAGTTCTTGTGCACATGCCCCACTCCCTTGCAGACATGGCACCGTGACACGTCCAAGGTCCAGAACACCGTAGACCATCCCCTGGAACTCTTTCTTGAAATGGCCCTCTGTGACGTCCTCCCGCGCCAGCTGCATGAATAGCTGGCGGTGGCAGGCGTCAACATGCTGCAGGCTGTTCTCCCGAAGACCGAACAGGACTGGGGTGAGCCCCGTCTTTACCTCCCCCAGATGGTGCAGGTGGGGAAGGAGGAGCTTACCAGGAATGAAGGGCGGGACATTTCACAAAGTGATTCGTTGCACAGTGGCCTCCAGGGAGTCCACAGGCAGAAAGGTCCCGCCCACGGTGAGCCCCTTGCTCAGAGCCAGGGACACTGCCCGCTCGGTCTTCAGGAAAAACAGCACCTTCCCGTACATTTTAGAGGCTGCAACAATGACCGATGGGCCGACAACCACTGTCATTGCATTTACGCATGCCTCTATCGTCATGCTTAGATGGACGTAGATCTTGACCCCATGCTTTGATGTTATTAGTGCAAACGGTGACGGGGCAACAGCTGCAGTAGCCACAGCAGGAACCGTGCGAGAAGGCTCCGCCACCGGTGAAGAGGTATTTGCCATGGGTTCGCAGAGCCACTCCCACACTTAAGAAATAAACTAACAGTTTTTAAAGTAAAGAAATATAATGGGAGAGGTGGGGGTAGAGGAGAAGAGGGCTGCAAAGAAAAAGGACAAGGAGAGGAGAGGATAGACAGCTGAGTGTTGGAAGGGAGAAATGAGCTGCGAGGGTGTTGCTGTGTTCGGTAGTTGGGGCACCTTACTTCAGAGTTCACAGTCCTGTCTTCCAGTTAGGGGAGGGTTCTTCACCCGGGTCGGTTAGAACCACCAGGTTCTCTCAACTGTTCCGTAAAGACTATGAAGACTTTCTTCAGCCAGGCAGCTCCAGCCGTGCTGAGCCACATAGTTGGGGGTGGGGAGGGAGCCCCTTTTGTGCAGAATGCCAAATAAACACAAGAGCAAATTCAGGGTTCCGAAGAAGGGTCACTGACCCGAAACGTTAACTCTGCTTCTCTTTCCACAGATGCTGCCAGACCTGCTGAGTGAATCCAGCATTTCTTGTTTTTGCAGCAAATTCAGGGGCTCCCTATAGAATTTGGCATCCCCACCCCTGGATCTTCTGGTGTCTCTTCCCTCCCCCAACAGTCCAAACAACAAACAGTTCTCTGATGCTCAAACACCCACCTCTCCAAAATGACCTGCAGGTCTTCTTAGTCTTGAAAAAGTGCAACAGTTCCACAGTAAATGCAGCTGTCTCCACTCTGCAGTCATTTCTTTGCAGTTACTCCACTCTGCTGTCTCCTCTCCAGTTATTCCACTCCAGTTCCAGTTGCAGCAACACAGGTGCAGCTGCTTCCCCTGATTGCAGGCAGGAAGTGCTTCCCAAATTGGCCAGCCAATCCCAGTGCTGTACCTGACCTGGGAGTGTTTGATCGGGACAGTGTAGATGGAGCTTTACTCTGTATCTAACTCCGTGCTGTACCCGACCTGGGACTGTTTGCTGCGGACAGTGTAGATGGAGCTTTACTCTGTATCTGACCCCCGTACTGTACCTGTCCTGGGAGTGTTTGATGGGAACAGTGTAGAGGGAGCTTTACTCTGTATCTAACCACGTTTTTATTTTTCGTTTTTTTTTTCTATATAACCCTGTTTTTTTTTATTCAGTTCAGTGATAAGTGCACAATATACTGAAGTGTCAGGTAGTGTCGAGGGAGCTTTACTCTGTATCTACCCCCCGTTTTTTTTTTTTTCGAGGGGGCCTTTATTCCTCAGGCCCCCTTTATATACACACTTATATTTTTAAAATAACTTCATTAAAACCAGATAAATAAACAAAAAACTCAAATTAAAATGCCATTCTCGGCGCTGACAATGCACTCCAGTCCCTGCGGTGCCCACCGGTCGCGGAAGGCCTCAAGCGTACCGGCGGACACCGCATGCTCCTTTTCCAGGGACACCCGGGCGCGAACGTAACCGCGGAAGAGGGGCAGGCAATCGGGGAGGACGGACCCCCCGACGGCCCGCAACCTGGACCTGTGAATTGCCACCTTGGCCAGGACCAGGAGCAGACAGACGAGGAGATCCTCCTCCCGGCCCAAGCCCCTCCGCACCGGGTGCCCAAAGATCAGGAGCGTGGGACTGAAGTGCAGCCAGAATTTGAGGAGCAGCCCCTTCAGATACTCAAAGAGGGGCTGCAACCTCGCACACTCCGTATAAATGTGGAACACGGACTCGTCCAGGCCGCAGAACGTACAGGTGGCCTGGGAGTCCGTGAAACTACTTAAAAGCCTATAGCACGGGACTGCTCTGTGCAGCACCCTCCACCCCAGGTCCCCGATGTAAAGGGGGAAGACTCCCGCGTAGAGAGACCTCCATCGGGGTTTCCCCTCGCCGCCAGATGGCAACGCGGACCGCCAGGGCGTGTCCGGCCGGCTGACGAGGGCGAGGAAGTGGAGAGTGTGCAGGAGCAGTCCGTACAGGAAACCCCTCCGCGCCGATTGGAATGGCACGGAGGGCATTTCCGAGAGGCGGCTCGGGTTGTGCGGGACCGGCTCCCGAGGAGGGTTTCGGGGCCTGGGTCCGATGAGCAGTTCCGGCCGAGCGGGGGTCAGCTCGGCCGGGATCGCTCCAAACTCCCGAGCCCCCTCGCCACCCGCAGTGAGGGACGTCCCGGGGGTTTCGGCTACTCCTCCGCCCGCCGGACCGTGCCCGGAGTCGGCCGCCCGGACAGCCGAGGCGCTCTCCTCCGCCGGCGGGGGAGCGCCCTGACTGGAGGCGACCATGTTCCAGACTCGGAAAAGATCCCGGTAAAAGACAGGCAACTCCCTCAGAAAGGCGCGGCTAACGGATTCCACCGGGAGCTGTGTGTCGTCTTGAAGGCAGTGACACTGGCGGAAAAAATACGTCGCCAGCGCACACCATCTGGGAGGACGCTCGACGTACAGGTATCTCTGCAGGGTCCGAAGGCGGAGAGTCGCAGCCTGGGTGCGGACGCACACCAGCGACTGACCGCCCTCCTCGATCGGGAGACTCAGGACCGCGGCAGAGACCCAGTGTTTCCTCTTGCCCCAGAAGAAATCGACGAGTTTCTTCTGGATCTTGGTGGCAAATACAGGGGGCGGGGCCAAAGTGACCAACCGGGACCACAACATGGAGGCCACCAGTTGGTTTATGACCAACGCTCGGCCCCTGTAGGAAAGCACTCGGAGCAGTCCTGTCCAGCGCCCCAGCCGAGCGGTGACTTTCGCCTCCAACTCCTGCCAGTTTGCCGGCCAGGCTTCCTCAGCGGGGCTAAGGTGGACTCCCAGATAGAGGAGGTGCGTGGTGCTCCACGCAAAAGGTGTCATCGCCTCCAGCAGGGAGTCCACCCGCCACTGACCAACCAGGAGTCCGGAACATTTCTCCCAATTGATCCTCGCGGAGGACGCGGCAGAAAAGGTATGCTGGCAGTCGCGCTTCCACCGCAAGTCAACGGGATCTGTGATTGCGAGGAGCACGTCGTCGGCGTAAGTCGAGAGGACGACCCGCATGGCCGGCTCGTGCAGAGCCAATCCCGTCAACCTCCTGCGAAGCAGGCACAGGAAGGGCTCCACGCAGATGGTATACAATTGGCCGGACATGGGGCACCCCTGACGCACTCCTCTCCCAAATCGAAGGGGCGCCGTCAAGGACCCGTTAACTTTGACTAGACACTCTGCGGCGGCGTATAAAAGTCGGACCCGGGCCACGAAATGCGGCCCGAGTCCGAAAGCGCGCAGAGTCCCGAAAAGGTAATCGTGATCCACCCTGTCGAACGCCTTCTCCTGATCGAGGGGGAGAAAGGCGACCGACTGACCAGTCCTCTGGGAAAAATGGATCAGGTCCCGGACCAGGTGGATGTTGTCCTGGATGGACCGGCCCGGGACAGTGTCGGACTGGTCGGGGTGGATCATGTGGGCCAGCACGGAGCCCAGGCGGGTAGACATAGCCCGGGCAAAGATCTTATAATCCGTGCTGAGGAGGGAGACCGGACGCCAGTTTTTAAGCAGGCGGAGATCGCCCCTCTTCGGCAGCAGGACGATGACTGCCCTGCGCCACGAGAGGGGCATCTGCCCGGACGCCAGGCTTTCCCCCAGGACCCGCGCGTAATCGTCCCCCAGGACGTCCCAGAACGCCCTGAGGAACTCCACGGTCAACCCATCCAGCCCTGGGGATTTGCCCCTCGAGAGCTGGTGGAGGGCACCAGTCAGCTCCGCCAACGTGAGCGGAGCCTCCAATCCTTCGGCGCCCTCCGGGCTGACCTGCGGCAGGTCCTCCCACAAAACTCTGCGCGCATCCTCGCTGGACGGATCCGGAGAGAACAACGCACTGTAATAAGTCCGGACCAGGAGGCCCATTCCGTCCGGATCCGTGATGGAGGATCCGTCTTCGGCCAACAGCTCGACGAGCTGCTTACGGACCCCCCGCCATTTTTCCAGCGAGTAGAAGAAGGGAGAGGCGCGGTCCAAATCTTCCAGGATCTGGTTCCGCGACCTCACGTACGCGCCTCGGGACCCTATGAGCTGCAGGTCCCTCAGCGCGCCCTTTTTCTCTTTGTACGCCTGCCACAGGGCCGGGTCCACGACGGCATGACCGAGGCGGGACTTCAAGTCGAGCACCTCCCTCTCAAGGCGCCCGATCTCGGCTTCCCGCCTCTTGGTCGACCCCTTCGCGTACTCCTGACAGAAGACGCGGATGTGAGTCTTGCCCACATCCCACCATAGCCTCAAGGAGGGGAAGCCCCCCTGCTTCCTTCTCCAGTCGGCCCAGAATCGACAGAACGAGTCACGAAATCGCACGTCCTCCAGCAGCCGGTTGTTAAAGTGCCAGTACGCGGACCCCGCCCGCGTGCGGAGCGGAGTAAACTCCGCCCACACCAGGCGGTGGTCCGAGCACGGCACCAGCCGCATGGAGGCCGCCGAAACGCGGGAGACGTACGCCTGCGAAATTTAGAGGCGGTCGATTCGCGACCCCCCTCCTCCAGACCTCCACGTGAAGGCGCTGGAGTCGGGATGGAGATTCCGCCAGACGTCCACCAAGTTAAGGGAGCTGATCAGTCCCCTCAACTTGTCCACCGACGCTTGGCCGCGCTGGGGACCGGAGCGATCCCCCACCTCGAGGGTGCAGTTAAAATCCCCCCCGAGGATGATGCACTCGCCGCTATCGATGGAGCTCAAGAGAGCGGACACTTCTTCAAAGAAGCGCGCTTGCAACGCGCCGGGCCTGGGCGCGTACACGTTCACAAAGTGGAGCGGCACGCTACCCAGGCGAACGTCGAGGTGGAGCAAGCGGCCCGGCACTAGCTCCTTGAGCACCAAGATCTCCGGCTGAAAAGTCGGGGCCAACAAGATAGCCACCCCACTAGAAATAGGGGTGAGGTGACTCATGTAGACCCCACCTTGCCACTCCAGGAGCCAGGTGGCTTCGTCTCCCGTAACGGTGTGGGTTTCCTGCAGAAAGCTCACCGCGTATCTCCCTTCCCTGAGGACTGAGAGATTGTGAAATCTGCGGTGAGCCCCTCTGCTGCCGTTGATGTTGAGGCTGGCTATGGTTATCTTCATGTCAAAGGTACTTAAAACCCGTCACCAACAGCTCACTGTGAGGAGGGAGTGGAAGTGCACCTGGCCCTCCACTCCCCCAGCAACCCATTGAGGAACACATTAAAACGGCGCCTCTCAACCAGTTTCACGTCCGCGCGCTTGCCCGCTATCTTAAGGGCGGCACGGACGGACTGGATGATCAGCGCCAGATTCGACCAACGGTCGAGGGCCAGCTGAACTTTATTGCGGCAACCCCTGCAAGCCGCGAGGAAATCCCGGAGTTCCGGCGTGGGGATGAGAGGAGATTCGGTGGGAGGCACGAGGGACTCCACCACCTCACTGGCGATGGAATCAAGATCATCCTCCGTGCCCCGCACCGAATCCCCATCCTCCTCCGGGTCGTCACCGCCAGCGGCCGACACATCCACCACACACTGTGGGGCGGACGTCCCGGCCGCGCCAGCTGGTCCCGCCTCCGTCACGATCCCACCCCCAGGATCGATGGCGGAGGAGTCCTCTCTGGGTTCTATTGTGAAACTGGAGCCTGTAGGCACCAGCGGTTCAGGACCCCCCTCCACCTCCATCCCCAGGCCAATGACTGGTCCAGGGGAGACAGAAGTTCCGGACTCCGGGAAACCAGCCGGAGCCGAGACTGGAGGCGGCGAGAGGAGGCCATCTCCCGCTCCGCCAGCACCCACAGGCCCAGCAGATGGGGCAGCATTCTCAGTTATAACTGGGTCGGGTGTCTCCTGGTTGGTGGTGGACTCCGGCTGGGAGGCCCGACCCTCTGGGGCCTCGCCCTCCCCTTCATTCAGGACACCCGACCCAGTCGCAGTGGCGGAATGGGCGGTTTCCCCAGGCTCCCCCACCACAAGCAGGGCCCCACTTACTCCTTCAGGAGGGGCCTCACGCACCGGGGCCATCCCCTCCCCTCCATCCTGAGGAATAGGGAGCACCTGCCCGGACTTTGCAGCCTTGGTGGTGGCGGTAGGGGGCACCTGAGGACCAGAAACAGGAGGCAGCTCCCCTCCAACAGATGGGCCCTGCATCTCAGGGCCCTGTGTTATTTCTGTGGAGGGGTGCCTTCTCCTCTTTTTCGCACTTGGGCGCGGAGACTCAGAGACCTCCATGTCATCAGAGGCCTCCGCCTCCGCACCCTTTTTTCCTTTTTTAGTCACCCTGGGCCTGAGCCCAGCCCTGGGACAGGTGGATTCCATGGGAATGGGCTTTGGGCTGAGCTCAGGCTCGGGTTGAGTCAAAGTGTCCAGGGGACGCGCCTCACGATGTTTCTTTTTTCCCCGCGTCTTCCTTCCGCTCGGACGGACGCTCCCCTCCCCGCCAGAGGCTGTGAAAACCACAGCCTCCGGAACCGACTGAGCGGTGTCTGTTGGATGTGCGGGGGGAGTGGGAGGAGGTGCTGTGGAACCACTCTGGGCCGCCGAGGTGGAGCTGGCGGCCGGGAGGTTGGGGCAGTTCTTCCGAACATGCCCCACCCCCTTGCAGACGTGGCACCGCGCCCCGTCCGAGGTCCAAAAGACGCGGTAGGCCGTCCCCTGGAACTCCACATTAAATTGGCCCTCCGTGTCCTCCTCCCGCGCCAGCTGCATAAATAACTGGCGGCGGAAGGAGTAGACATGTTGGAGGCTGTGCTCCCGAAGACCAAGCCGGACTGGGGTGATCCCCGACCTCACCTCCCCCAGATGGTGCAGGTGGGGGAGGAGAAGCTCACTGGGAATGAAGGGTGGGACGTTGGACAACATTATCCGATGCGCAGTGGCCCCCAGAGGGTCCACTGGCAGGAAGGTCCCCCCCACAGTGAGCCCTTTACTCAGGGCCAGGGACACCGCCCGCTCGGTCTTCAAAAAGAACACAGCCTTCCCATACATCTTTGAGGCCGCAACAATGGCCGAGGGGCCGACAACCACGGCCATTGCCTTAACGCAGGCCTCAATAGACATGTTGGGGTGGGGATAGCTCTTCACCCCATGGCTGCATGTCAATAATTTAAAGGGTGACGGGGCCACGTGGGCAGCCACAGAAGCTGCAGCTGCGTAGGTAGTAGAGGGCCCCGCCACCGGTGATGAAGGGCTTGCCATGGGTCCAAGAGCTAAACCCACCCCAAATTGTGGACTTGCACACTAAATTACAGATTCACAGAAAAATTTGAAAAGACAAACAAACAAACAACAGGTTAGTGGAGAGGCTGAGGTAAGAGAGGAGAGGCAAAGGCAGGCTGGAAGGGATGACTTGCTTTCTGGAGGTGGTGCTCACAGTACACTTAAAACAGTCTTTGAAGTTGGTCTTCCGGTCTTCTGGTTGGGGGAGTCGTCTTCACCTGGGTCAGCTGAAGCTGCCCAGGCACTATCTATCCCCTTCCGTCTGTTTAGCTGGGCAGCTTCAGCTGACCCAGGCTTGGCAATTGGGGTGGGGAGGGAGCTTTCCTGTGTGCTTTTGCAGCAGCACAGATTCCTGTTGAATTGGCAGCCCCACCCCTTGTTGTTCCAGCCACTTGTTCCTCCCCCAACAGTCCAAAGTAAATTACTGGTGTTCAGCACCCACCTCCAGACAAAGCCTTGTTTCCACAAAATGTCCCTTTCTTCTCTTTAATGGAGACTGTTGTTGGAGTTTTCCACTGCTTGTTGGTAGCTGCTCTCCCTTGCTCAGTGCAGCTCCTCTCTCCACCTCTGCAACCTCCAACTGCCACCAGCACTCTCAGCTGCACCTCGTTGATGCACTCAGGCTCCCAAATCAGTGGGCAGCCAATCCCCGTGCTGTACCTGTCCTGGGAGTGTTTGATCGGGACAGTGTAGATGGAGCTTTACTCTGTATCTAACTCCGTGCTGTACCCGACCTGGGACTGTTTGCTGCGGACAGTGTAGATGGAGCTTTACTCTGTATCTGACCCCCGTACTGTACCTGTCCTGGGAGTGTTTGATGGGAACAGTGTAGAGGGAGCTTTACTCTGTATCTAACCACGTTTTTATTTTTCGTTTTTTTTTTCTATATAACCCTGTTTTTTTTTATTCAGTTCAGTGATAAGTGCACAATATACTGAAGTGTCAGGTAGTGTCGAGGGAGCTTTACTCTGTATCTACCCCCCGTTTTTTTTTTTTTCGAGGGGGCCTTTATTCCTCAGGCCCCCTTTATATACACACTTATATTTTTAAAATAACTTCATTAAAACCAGATAAATAAACAAAAAACTCAAATTAAAATGCCATTCTCGGCGCTGACAATGCACTCCAGTCCCTGCGGTGCCCACCGGTCGCGGAAGGCCTCAAGCGTACCGGCGGACACCGCATGCTCCTTTTCCAGGGACACCCGGGCGCGAACGTAACCGCGGAAGAGGGGCAGGCAATCGGGGAGGACGGACCCCCCGACGGCCCGCAACCTGGACCTGTGAATTGCCACCTTGGCCAGGACCAGGAGCAGACAGACGAGGAGATCCTCCTCCCGGCCCAAGCCCCTCCGCACCGGGTGCCCAAAGATCAGGAGCGTGGGACTGAAGTGCAGCCAGAATTTGAGGAGCAGCCCCTTCAGATACTCAAAGAGGGGCTGCAACCTCGCACACTCCGTATAAATGTGGAACACGGACTCGTCCAGGCCGCAGAACGTACAGGTGGCCTGGGAGTCCGTGAAACTACTTAAAAGCCTATAGCACGGGACTGCTCTGTGCAGCACCCTCCACCCCAGGTCCCCGATGTAAAGGGGGAAGACTCCCGCGTAGAGAGACCTCCATCGGGGTTTCCCCTCGCCGCCAGATGGCAACGCGGACCGCCAGGGCGTGTCCGGCCGGCTGACGAGGGCGAGGAAGTGGAGAGTGTGCAGGAGCAGTCCGTACAGGAAACCCCTCCGCGCCGATTGGAATGGCACGGAGGGCATTTCCGAGAGGCGGCTCGGGTTGTGCGGGACCGGCTCCCGAGGAGGGTTTCGGGGCCTGGGTCCGATGAGCAGTTCCGGCCGAGCGGGGGTCAGCTCGGCCGGGATCGCTCCAAACTCCCGAGCCCCCTCGCCACCCGCAGTGAGGGACGTCCCGGGGGTTTCGGCTACTCCTCCGCCCGCCGGACCGTGCCCGGAGTCGGCCGCCCGGACAGCCGAGGCGCTCTCCTCCGCCGGCGGGGGAGCGCCCTGACTGGAGGCGACCATGTTCCAGACTCGGAAAAGATCCCGGTAAAAGACAGGCAACTCCCTCAGAAAGGCGCGGCTAACGGATTCCACCGGGAGCTGTGTGTCGTCTTGAAGGCAGTGACACTGGCGGAAAAAATACGTCGCCAGCGCACACCATCTGGGAGGACGCTCGACGTACAGGTATCTCTGCAGGGTCCGAAGGCGGAGAGTCGCAGCCTGGGTGCGGACGCACACCAGCGACTGACCGCCCTCCTCGATCGGGAGACTCAGGACCGCGGCAGAGACCCAGTGTTTCCTCTTGCCCCAGAAGAAATCGACGAGTTTCTTCTGGATCTTGGTGGCAAATACAGGGGGCGGGGCCAAAGTGACCAACCGGGACCACAACATGGAGGCCACCAGTTGGTTTATGACCAACGCTCGGCCCCTGTAGGAAAGCACTCGGAGCAGTCCTGTCCAGCGCCCCAGCCGAGCGGTGACTTTCGCCTCCAACTCCTGCCAGTTTGCCGGCCAGGCTTCCTCAGCGGGGCTAAGGTGGACTCCCAGATAGAGGAGGTGCGTGGTGCTCCACGCAAAAGGTGTCATCGCCTCCAGCAGGGAGTCCACCCGCCACTGACCAACCAGGAGTCCGGAACATTTCTCCCAATTGATCCTCGCGGAGGACGCGGCAGAAAAGGTATGCTGGCAGTCGCGCTTCCACCGCAAGTCAACGGGATCTGTGATTGCGAGGAGCACGTCGTCGGCGTAAGTCGAGAGGACGACCCGCATGGCCGGCTCGTGCAGAGCCAATCCCGTCAACCTCCTGCGAAGCAGGCACAGGAAGGGCTCCACGCAGATGGTATACAATTGGCCGGACATGGGGCACCCCTGACGCACTCCTCTCCCAAATCGAAGGGGCGCCGTCAAGGACCCGTTAACTTTGACTAGACACTCTGCGGCGGCGTATAAAAGTCGGACCCGGGCCACGAAATGCGGCCCGAGTCCGAAAGCGCGCAGAGTCCCGAAAAGGTAATCGTGATCCACCCTGTCGAACGCCTTCTCCTGATCGAGGGGGAGAAAGGCGACCGACTGACCAGTCCTCTGGGAAAAATGGATCAGGTCCCGGACCAGGTGGATGTTGTCCTGGATGGACCGGCCCGGGACAGTGTCGGACTGGTCGGGGTGGATCATGTGGGCCAGCACGGAGCCCAGGCGGGTAGACATAGCCCGGGCAAAGATCTTATAATCCGTGCTGAGGAGGGAGACCGGACGCCAGTTTTTAAGCAGGCGGAGATCGCCCCTCTTCGGCAGCAGGACGATGACTGCCCTGCGCCACGAGAGGGGCATCTGCCCGGACGCCAGGCTTTCCCCCAGGACCCGCGCGTAATCGTCCCCCAGGACGTCCCAGAACGCCCTGAGGAACTCCACGGTCAACCCATCCAGCCCTGGGGATTTGCCCCTCGAGAGCTGGTGGAGGGCACCAGTCAGCTCCGCCAACGTGAGCGGAGCCTCCAATCCTTCGGCGCCCTCCGGGCTGACCTGCGGCAGGTCCTCCCACAAAACTCTGCGCGCATCCTCGCTGGACGGATCCGGAGAGAACAACGCACTGTAATAAGTCCGGACCAGGAGGCCCATTCCGTCCGGATCCGTGATGGAGGATCCGTCTTCGGCCAACAGCTCGACGAGCTGCTTACGGACCCCCCGCCATTTTTCCAGCGAGTAGAAGAAGGGAGAGGCGCGGTCCAAATCTTCCAGGATCTGGTTCCGCGACCTCACGTACGCGCCTCGGGACCCTATGAGCTGCAGGTCCCTCAGCGCGCCCTTTTTCTCTTTGTACGCCTGCCACAGGGCCGGGTCCACGACGGCATGACCGAGGCGGGACTTCAAGTCGAGCACCTCCCTCTCAAGGCGCCCGATCTCGGCTTCCCGCCTCTTGGTCGACCCCTTCGCGTACTCCTGACAGAAGACGCGGATGTGAGTCTTGCCCACATCCCACCATAGCCTCAAGGAGGGGAAGCCCCCCTGCTTCCTTCTCCAGTCGGCCCAGAATCGACAGAACGAGTCACGAAATCGCACGTCCTCCAGCAGCCGGTTGTTAAAGTGCCAGTACGCGGACCCCGCCCGCGTGCGGAGCGGAGTAAACTCCGCCCACACCAGGCGGTGGTCCGAGCACGGCACCAGCCGCATGGAGGCCGCCGAAACGCGGGAGACGTACGCCTGCGAAATTTAGAGGCGGTCGATTCGCGACCCCCCTCCTCCAGACCTCCACGTGAAGGCGCTGGAGTCGGGATGGAGATTCCGCCAGACGTCCACCAAGTTAAGGGAGCTGATCAGTCCCCTCAACTTGTCCACCGACGCTTGGCCGCGCTGGGGACCGGAGCGATCCCCCACCTCGAGGGTGCAGTTAAAATCCCCCCCGAGGATGATGCACTCGCCGCTATCGATGGAGCTCAAGAGAGCGGACACTTCTTCAAAGAAGCGCGCTTGCAACGCGCCGGGCCTGGGCGCGTACACGTTCACAAAGTGGAGCGGCACGCTACCCAGGCGAACGTCGAGGTGGAGCAAGCGGCCCGGCACTAGCTCCTTGAGCACCAAGATCTCCGGCTGAAAAGTCGGGGCCAACAAGATAGCCACCCCACTAGAAATAGGGGTGAGGTGACTCATGTAGACCCCACCTTGCCACTCCAGGAGCCAGGTGGCTTCGTCTCCCGTAACGGTGTGGGTTTCCTGCAGAAAGCTCACCGCGTATCTCCCTTCCCTGAGGACTGAGAGATTGTGAAATCTGCGGTGAGCCCCTCTGCTGCCGTTGATGTTGAGGCTGGCTATGGTTATCTTCATGTCAAAGGTAATTAAAACCCGTCACAACCACCTCACTGTGAGGAGGGAGTGGAAGTGCACCTGGCCCTCCACTCCCCCAGCAACCCATTGAGGAACACATTAAAACGGCGCCTCTCAACCAGTTTCACGTCCGCGCGCTTGCCCGCTATCTTAAGGGCGGCACGGACGGACTGGATGATCAGCGCCAGATTCGACCAACGGTCGAGGGCCAGCTGAACTTTATTGCGGCAACCCCTGCAAGCCGCGAGGAAATCCCGGAGTTCCGCCGTGGGGATCAGAGGAGATTCGGTGGGAAGCACGAGGGACTCCACCACCTCACTGGCGATGGAATCAAGATCATCCTCCGTGCCCCGCACCGAATCCCCATCCTCCTCCGGGTCATCACCGCCAGCGGCCGACACATCTACCACACACTGTGGGGCGGACGTCCCGGCCGCGCCAGCTGGTCCCGCCTCCGTCACGATCTCACCCCCAGGATCGATGGTGGAGGAGTCCTCTCTGGGTTCTATTGTGAAATGGAGCCTGTAGGCACCAGCGGTTCAGGACCCCCCTCCACCTCCGTCCCCAGGGCAATGAGTGGTCCAGGGGAGACAGAAGTTCCCGACTCCGGGAAACCAGCCGGAGCCGAGACTGGAGGCGGAGGGAGGAGGCTATCTCCCGCTCTGCCAGCACCCACAGGCCCAGCAGATGGGGCAGCATTCTCAGTTATAACTGGGTCGGGTGTCTCCTGGTTGGTGGTGGACTCCGGCTGGGAGGCCCGACCCTCTGGGGCCTCGCCCTCTCCTTCATGCAGGACACCCGACCCAGTAGCAGTGGCAGAATGGGCGGCTTCCCCAGGCTCCCCCACCACAAGCAGGGCCCCACTTACTCCTTCAGGAAAGGCCTCATGTACCGGGGCCATCCTTTCCCCTCCATCCTGAGGAATAGGGAGCACCTGCCCGGACTTTGCAGCCTTGGTGGTGGCGGTAGGGGAAAACTGGGGACCCGAAACAGGAGACAGTTCCCCTCCAACAGATGGGCCCTGCGCCTCAGGGCCCCTTGTTACCTCTGTGGAGGGGTGCCTTCTCCTCTTTTTCCCAGTTGCGTGCGGAGGCTCAGAGACCTCCATATCATCAGAGGCCTCCACCTCCACACTCTCCTTTTTTATTCACCCTGGGCCTGAGCCCAGCCCTGGGGCAAGTTGACTTCCCGAGATCGGGCCTTGGGCTGAGCTCAGGCTCGGGTAGTGTCACGATATCCAGGGGACGCGCCTCTCGATGTTTATTTCTCCTCCGCGCCTTCCTCCCACTTGGACGGTCACCCCCCTCCCTGCCGGAGGCCGTGAAAACCACAGCCTCCGGTACCGACTGAATGGTATCTGGTGGTGGTGTAGTGGGGGTGGGAGGAGGTGCAGCGTCGCCACCCTGGGCCGCTGAGTTGGAGTTGGCAGCCGGGAGGTTGGGGCAGTTCTTACGAACATGCCCCACCCCCTTACAGACATGGCACCGCACCCCGTCCAAGGTCCAGAAGACGCGGTAGGCCGTCCCCTGGAATTCTACATTGAAGTGGCCCTCTGTCACCTCCTCCCGCGCCAGCTGCATGAATAACTGGCGGCGGAAGGAGTACACGTGTCGGAGGCTGTTCTCCCGAAGACCGAGCGGGACTGGAGTGAGCCCCGTCTTTACCTCCCCCAGATGGTGCAGGTGGGGAAGGAGGAGCTCACCAGGGATGAAGGGTGCGACATTGGATAAAATGAGCCTTTGCGCAGTGGCCTCCAGGGGGTCCACTGGCAGAAAGGTCCCGCCCACGGTGAGCCCCTTGCTCAGAGCCAGGGACACCGCCCGCTCGGTCTTCAGGAAAAACACTGCCTTCCCGTACATTTTAGAGGCTGCAACAATGGCCGAAGGGCCGACAACCTCGGCCATTGCTTTCACGCATGCCTCTATAGTCATGTTCGGGTGGACGTAGCTCTTGACCCCATGCTTCGTTGTTAATAAAGCAAACGGTGACGGGGCAACAGGTGCAGCTGCAGCAGCCGCAGCAGCATATGAACGGGAAGGCCCCGCCACCGGCGAAGGAGGGCTTGCCATGGGGTCTAAGAGCCACGTCCACCCCCAAGAAACAAAACAAATTTACACAATTTTTAAAAAAAGCCAACTTTAAACAAGGTGGAGTGGGAGTAGAGGAGGATGGCGTAGGATGGTAAAGGAAAAGGGGAGGATAGGTGATTGAGGCGACTGAGTGGAGGAAGGGAGAGAAAGGCTGAAAAGGATGTTTGTTCCAACTGCCAGTTGGAGCACCTTTATCACAATTAGTCCAAACTTGTTTGTTGTCTTCCAGTTGGGGGAGGCTTCTTCGCCCGGGACAGCTGGAGCCGCCCGGTACTCTCCTCTTCTGATTTTAACAAGACAGTCTTCACCCGGGCAACTCCAGCTGTCCCGAGCAGGCAGTTGGGGTGGGGAGGGAGCTCCCTGTGTGCAAACACCAATACAAACACAGGGGCCCCTACTGGATTTGGCTGCCCCACCCCTGAGTCTTCAGGCCTCTTCTCCCTCCCCCAAACAGTTTAAACTTAATAGTCTTTCAGGTGCCCTGACACCCACCTCTCCAGAAAAATTGCAGCCTTCCTTGATGGTTTCCCTCCACTCTGTATTCACCTTTCTCCAGTCTCTCTCTCCAGTTGCTGCAGTCTCCACTCTGTATTCACCTTTCTCCAGTTGCTGCAGTCTCCACTCTCCACTCTGCAATTGCTGCAACACAGGTGCAGCTGCTCCCCCTGATTGCTGGCAGGAAGTGCTCCAAATTGACCAGCCAATCCCAGTGCTGTACCTGTCCTGGCAGTGTTTGATGGGAACAGTGTAGAGGAAGATTTAGTCTGTATCTAACGCCATTTTTTTCTTTTTTACCCCGTTTTTTTCTCCAACCCTGTTTTTTTTAATCTAACCCCCGAGCTGTACCTGTTCTGGGAGAGTTTGATGGGGGCAGTGTAGAAGGAGCTTTACTCTGCATCTAACTCCATGCTGTACCTGTCCTGGGAGTGTTTGATGGGGCAGTGGAGAGGGAGCTTTACTCTGTATCTAACCCCATGCTGTACATGTCCTGGGAGTGTTTGATGGGGACAGTGGAGAGGGAGCTTTACTCTGTATCTAACCCCATGCTGTACATGTCCTGGGAGTGTTTGATGGGGCAGTGGAGAGGGAGCTTTACTCTGTATCTAACCCCATGCTGTACATGTCCTGGGAGTGTTTGATGGGGACAGTTTAGAGGCAGCTTTATTCTGTATCTAAGCCGTGCTGCCCCTGCCATAAAATTCAGCACAAATAAAATTCCCATCCAAACTCGCACCAAGATAAAGGCCTGCTCAAGTCACAAACAAAAACCCGGCCCGAACCCGACAGAACGACATGGGAGCAGATCCAAGCCCAAAGGTCGCGTTCGGAAGAGTGGCCCGACACATGTCATCGGGTCCCATCGGGTTCGGATCGGGTTACAGGCCTTTACACCAAGTCCCGTTCATCCCTCACTCCTGTGCTCACTGACTTACGTTGGTTCCTTATCCAGTAAAGCCTCGATTTTAAAATTCTCATCCTCGGTTTCTGACCCAACTCATTCCGAACTACTCAGTAATGAAACTGCCTCCTCAAAATCTAGATGTTAGTTTGTTTGAGGGAAAACCTTCACAACACAGACTGCAGTGGTTCAAGATGAAGGCCCACCATTTTTTCATGGTAACCAGGGATGGGGAAGTAATGCCAGCATTGTCAGTATCACCCATATCATGAGAACAAATAGACAAGAAATAAAATAGCAATAAAATCAATGAGTTTGTCATTGACTGATTGAAACCAGGCGAGGTCTGTGATCAGAGAGAGACGTCATAACCCAATAAACAAATTGTCAACACAATTTACCTCACCAGCTCCTTGTGTTTGTCTTTCTGTTGTTGTCTTCATCAGAAAACAAGTAACGATTAATCTCGGGATTAAAAACTACTGAATGTTAATTGTACACGTGAGATACGTACTCAATGGTTTCTGTTATCAGACAGTCAGAGAATCACACAGCACAGGAGGAGACTATTTCACAAATCGTACCAGTTCCAGCTCTTTGAAGGAGATTTCCAATTATTCCTCTCCCCTGTTCTTTTCTCCCAGTCCAGTAAATCACCCTGTTAGTATTGATCCAATTCCTGACTGAAAGTTTCTGTTAAATCTGCTTCCACAACCCTTTCAGGAAGTGAATTCCAAATCATAAACACTCGCTGTGTGAAGAAATGAAAATCTGCTCATCTCTCCTCTGTTTGTTTGTTAATCAACATTAAACTGTGTTCTCTGGTTACTGAACCTTCATCCAGTGAAACCAGATTCTCCTTATTTATTCTAGAAAAACACATCATCATTTTGAGCCCCTCGATTAAATCTCCCTTTTATCTTCTCTGCTCTAAGGAGAACAATCCCAGCTTCTCTCCACATAACTGAAGTCCCTCATCCCTGTTACCATTCCAGTATATCACCTAGGCACCATATCCAAGGCCTTGGAATCCTTCATAAAGTGTGGTGTCCAGAATGAGACACAATATTCCAGCTGTGGCTTAAACAGTCTTTTATCTATTCTTAGCAGAATGTTATTGTGTTGTTTTTTTTTATTCTTTGCTTCGAGTTATAATTCTAACGATCCCCTATGCCTTTTTAAATCCTTCACCACTTGTCCAGCCACCATCGAAGATGTCTTTACATGCACACCCAGACTCTGTGCTCCTGTACCATCTTTTAAATGGTACAGTTCAGTTTCTATTCACTCCCCTTATTATCCCTGCCAAAATAACCACTTCCCCAATTCTATGTGTTAGATTTCAGTCACCTTGTGTATTCTCATGTCACCACCAGACTGTCCATGTCCTCCTTAATACTGCTACTGTCGACCACACTAATGACAGCATTTATGATTTACATGTCATCTGCAAGAGTTGAAATTATGTTTTTGTTTTACTCTAAGTCTATGTCATTTATATATTTATCTATATGTCAGGACGAGCACTCGTTTATCTAATCTCTCCTTTTCAAAAGAGGATGTAACATTTACAACACTTCTGGCCAGTGCCTTTGCTATTTCCACCATTCCTTCCTTCAGCAACCCTCACACATCCCATCCAGACCAGCGAAATGTTCCACTTTATTGTGGTACAAAAGTACTGGATTGAAAGGGGTTAACTCAACCTGTTTGTTCAGTGACTGTAATTAATGTCAGTATCTTTGGACACTAATTGTGTCACTGGAGGGTTCCCCTCTTCTATTAATAAGGGTCTTCATTTAATGTCTTACCCATAGTGTCAGCTGGAGCATCAAACCCGGCACTAACAGGGATCAGTGGCTCCAGAGAGAGGGAGACGATAGATCAGAATCTGTGAGCAGTTGATTGGAACGTTACAACAATGGGTCAGAATCTGAGAACATTAGATTGGAATGTTATAACAATGGGTCAGAATCTGAGAACAATAGATTGGAATGTTACAACAATGGACAGCAGGACTTTCTCCTTTTGGTTTGGTTTAGTTACTGCAAATTATACTCGGCGAACATTAGTTCTGCGGATCTATTATGCACTGAAGATGATTCAAACAATTTACTATCCCAGCCTAGCTATTATTGGTGTCCCCAGTAAGTTTCTGTATCCAACTAATAGATTCATAAACCATATTTCACTGAATTAGTGTTCTTGTCATTTAAATCGTGAGAAGACTGAATCCATTGTCTTCACTTTCTGTCACAAACTCTATTCCCTCTCCACGATCTGCAATCCCCTCACTGAGGCTGAACCAGGAAGTTTACAGCCTCTGGGATCTTTAATGCTGAGCTCAGTTCACCCCCATATTAACTCCATCTCCAACCCTTCATATTGTTACAGCCAGGTGAGGAGGGGGTCACAGTCCTTCCTCTTAATTGACCGCAATAGTGTTTGGTCTTTTTTAACCTTGAATGTATTTACCATTTTTGTGATGTTTTACTTTTTACCTTTGGTGTGATAGTGAAGGAACCAATCGGAAAGGTTTTCTTGCGTTTAAACATGAAAGAGGTGAGTTTAATACACTTAACATCTAAACCCGATCAAAATAAAATAATAAAAATGTAAGTTATACAGTTATGCTGCCACTGACACAAGAATCTCACGTACACAAATATATTACAGAATGAGAAGTAAAATCGTGGCTGGATTAGAGTCCAGAATAAATCAAAACATAATATGCAGTCTGTGAGGTTTTATAATTCCCTGATCTTCCGGCTGAAGTTGTACTCTTGAAGTCTTTGGCTGGTCGAGGTGCCCATTGTGGCTGATCCACATGGCTCAGGATTTTCTTGAAGGCAGACTGGTAGGTGGCCTTTTTCCCCTGGTGCCTCAGTCTGTAGCAATCTGTAGGTTTGGAGGGTCCACAGTCGCAAATAGTTTTCAAACTTGTGATGTCATCTGAAGAGAGACAGAAAGAGAACGGGGCTTGGGGTTGGTTGGGAGGGGGCGCGGGTGCGGTGGTGCTAGGGGTGGGGGGAAGGAAACCAACCTTCTGCTTCTTCCATTTTGAATCACTGGCTTGTCTGTCTTTGTCCAGGGGAAACTCCCAGCTTTCACAGAAATGGTCAGACAATCTCATGGCTGCCTCAATATATTTTCTGGAGCCTTCTAATGAGATTCAAGGTGAGGAATTACCATCTCCCCAGGGCTCAGGATGCCATTATTTACACTTGGAGTAGTTTACGCTTTCAATAGTCAGTGTGTCAGGATGTCCTTGAATTCCATGCTAATGAATGCAATCTTCGCAAATTCATTCTCAAGAGCAAGCCATTATTTTGGGTCCAGGCTCATCAGACACGTGTCTCCTGTTGGAGACGTTGGAAAGTGAAAAGGTGCTTCAGATACAAATTGCAGTGGCCATCTTGGCTGCCAGTTTTTTGCAGGATATTTTCCATTAAAACTTTAATGTAAGTTTCCAACTGATGAATTAAAATTCCTCATTGGCATATTGTGTTTCCTTGACATGAATAACACCTCTGTAATATCTGCCTCAGCCTACCAGCTGCATAAACCCTCATCGTATCTTTGTTAAATCCACACTTGACTCTTCAAATTATATCCTGGCCGCCCTCCAGTTATAAATCTCCATAAACCACAGCCCATCCAGAACTCTGCTGCCTATATCTATCTCACACCAAATACCGATCACACATCACCCCTGTGCTCACTGATCAACAGTGCCTTTCGGTCTGGCAGCACCTTAATTTTAATATTCTCAGCCTTGTGTATGAATCCCTCCGTGTCCTCACCTGTCCAATTAATCCCATTCCCCTGTCCATTCCCCATAGTCTTGTAAATCTTATGCCTTTGAGTCTGCTACTAATTCCATTTTTAAAGTGAGTTGCTTTCCCTCTCTATCTCCGCCAGCTGTGGTTTTCACTCTGCGGTCCCACCGGTGCCATCATTACAGAAACCTAGATCCATAAAATGATGTGAACTGACAGCTGGTCACTTATAGTGTGGTCAGCACAGTGTCCCATGTTGGGCAGGGATCTAGCCTGGGTGCCATGGATGCATTGTTAGTGTGAGGAGGGGCTTGTACTGATGTCAATCAGCCACTTTTGCAGCACTGATGTACGATTTTGAAACTTGGTCTGTGCATGTCCACTGACCACCTGTGTAAGTCACTCTCAGCAGAGCATAGATTCAGCAGCATGAGGAACCCCCACCCCACCCTCCCCCACTGACATCCCCGAAAGTTATTTCAAAGGATCAGGCATCCAACTTGCAGGTGAGGACCTTTTGACTTACTTTTGCCATTGTCAAGTTAGTGGAGGTGCTGTGGATAGTTTTCTGGAGGTTGTGTTGTGAGCTGCTGCAGACATTCAGGGAGGGCAGAGGATTTGGTGAACCAACTCTGGACGAGGCATGGGGACTGTAGTTACAGTGTCTCTGGGTCTGAAACATGACCAACAAATGGAGCAGAGGCAGCAGAGAAGGGAGTCTCTGTAAAGAGGGAGGAGGAGGGGGCTTTGTCCTTCCAACCCGGTTTTCCCAAGGGCATTTTTTCTACCTACACCTAATCCAGGAGCAGTGTGTGAGTTGACTCTGATTCAATAAGGAAGTGGTCACAGAGCTGTGTCACCTCCTGTAACACGACCTGGAGCCTCACACCAGGGTGAGGACGGAGCTATCGGTGGCTGTTTAAGTCACAGTTTTATTGATCTACACTGCATCCGGATCTTTCCCCAGGCAGGAGTGGGCGGCGTATCCAACATAGTCACAGAGAGTCATAGAGTCATTTACGACACAGGAGGAGACCAGTCGGACTCTCCATGTGTCTCTCTGTGTAACAATCCAGTCGGTCCCATTCCCCCACTCAATCCTCGGATCCCTGCAAGTTCATTTCCTTCAGGTGCCCATCCAATTTCCTTTTGAAATCATTGATTGTCTTGGCTTCCATCACCCTCATGGGCAGTGAGTTCCAGCTCATTACCATCCACTGTGTAAAAAAGTTCTTCCTCATATTCCCCCTGCATCTCTTACCCAAAACCTTCCATCTGTGTCCCCTATTCCGTGTTTCATCAGTTAATGGGAACAGTTTTTCCTTGTCTATCTTACCTAAACCTATCATAATCTTGTACACTTCTTTCAAATCTCTCTCAATCTCCTTTACTCCAGGGAGAGCAACTCCATCTTCTCCAAACTAACCTTGTAACTAAAACACCCCAATCCCTGGAAGCATTCTTTTATTCTAGTAGAATCACATAAAGTTAAGGCACAGATATCGGCCACTTGGCCCATCTTGTCTGCGCCAGCCAGAAAACGATCCACCTATTCTAATCCCACCTTCCAGCATTTGGTGCGTGGAGCTGCAGATTACAGCACTTAAGGTGCATATCCAGACTATTTTTGAATGAGTTGAGGGTTTCTGCCTCAACTATCCTTTCAGGCAGTGAATTCCAGACCGCCACCACTCTCATCTCCCCTCTGATCTTTCTACCAATCACTTTAACTCTATTCCCCCTCTTCGATGTTATGGTGAATAGAGTCTTCACCTCCTCTCGATCCAGGCCCGTTATAATATTGTACATTTCAATCAGATCACCCCTCAGCCTTCTCTGTTCCAAGGAGAACAACCCCTGTCCATCCAATCTTTCTTCATAGCTGCATTTTTCTATTCCTGGCAACATCCTCGTAAATCTCCTCTGTTCCCTCTCTAGTCCAATGACATCCTTTCTGTACTGAGGAGACCAGAGCTGTACACAGCACTCAAGTTGTGGCCTAATCAATGAGTTATACAGTTCCAGCATAACCTCCCTGTTCTTGTATTCTGTACCTGGGCTAATAAAGGAAAGGATTCCATATGCCTTCCTAAACACCTTATCGATCTCTGCTGCGACTTTCAGGGATGTGTGGACATTCAATCCAAGGTCCCTCACTTTCACTACACCTCGCAGTATTTTGACATTATTCCTGTATTCCTTGTTTGACCTCCACAAATGCATCACCTCATATTTCTCCAAGTTGAATTCCATTTGCCACGTTTCTGCCCATCTGACCAGGCCATCAATATATTTCTGCAGTCTACAGCTATCCTCCTCGCTATCTACCACACGGCCAATCTTCGTGTCGTCTGCAACCATCTTGATCATACCCCCTACATTTACGTCCAAATCGTTAACTTGCACCACAAAAAGCAGGGGACCCAATACTGAGCCCTCTGGAACGCCACTGGAAACAGCCTTCCAGTCTCTAAAACAGCCGTCAACAATTACCCTTTCTTTCCTGCCACTGAGCCAATCTTGTATCCACCTTGCTGCATTTCCCTGGATCCCGTGGGATTTTATTTTTTGAACCAGTCTGCCATGTAGGACCTTGTCAAAAGCCTTGCTAACATCCAAGTAGACCACATCAACTGCACTACCCTCATTTATCTTCCTTGTTGCTTCTTCAAAACATTCGATCAAGTTGGTGAAACAATATCTTCCCTTAACAAATCCATACTGACTATCCTAAATTATGTAGAGGTGGTGAGTCCAGAAGAAGGCAAGTTATGCCAAACCTTTATAAAGCTCTGGTTCGGCCCCAACTGGAGTACTGCATCCAGTTCCATTCACCATAGTTTAGGAAGGATGTGAGGGTCCTTGACAGGGTGTAGAGGAGATTTACCAGAATGGTTCCAGAGATGGAGGATTTTAGCGACAAAGTTAGTTTGGAAAAGCTGGGATTGTTTTTCTTGGAGTAAAGGAGGTTGAGGGGAGATTTGATAGAGGTATACAAGATGATGTCATGTTTGGATAAGGTAGACAGGAAAAGATGTTCCCGTTAGTTAATGGTACAAGGACTAGAGTTAAGGTTGTGGCAAGAGATACAGGGGGATGTGAGGAACAACTTTTTTACAGAGCGAGTGGGAATGGCCTGGAAATCACTGCCTCCGAGGGTGGTGGAAGCGGAGATGGTGAATGATTTCAAAAGGATATTGGATGAACACTTGAGGGAAATCGACTTGCAGGTATATGGAGACAGAGCTGGGGAATGAGACTGACTGGATTTATCTACAAAGCTGGCATGGACTCGAAATGATTATGACTCTCTGACAGGGGATTACTATTACTACTGCTTTCCTACACTTGGAAAATTTATAACGGACTGGACAGTATCACCCTGTTGAACCCCATAATGTAAGTGAAATGTTTGATGTCCCAGAACGTGGTTAACAAATGTCCTTCACAAACAGAGTAAATCAGTTCAGTCCCACTCACAATTCTGGATCATTCACAATGGGGAGTAATTTCTCCTGGTTTTCTTTACATAGGACAGCAGCCAGGCTTTTCACAGTGTCCCCTACCTCCATGTGGAAAGTCTTGTCAGGGATAGGTGAGATCAGACACGTTACCGAGGCGACAGCTTTCTTCAGTTGTGTTGCTGCTTCTGTGCTCTCTTCAGTCCAACCGGGTTAAAACTGGTCATCATCACCATTAGGTAGTTCATAAAGAGGAGTCACAGTCTCTGCAAATCGAGGGATGAGGGTCCGCTGATACCCCACCCGCCTGAGAATAGGACACAGGGCAGTCTTTGAGGTGGACAGGGGTAGACACTGGATGAGGGTCTGCTGATACCCCACCAGTCTGAGGATAGGACACAGAGCAGTCTTTGAGGTCGACAGTGGTAGACACTGGATGGGGGTCCACTGATACCCCACCAGCTTGAGGATAGGACACAGGCCAGTCTTTGAGGTGGACAGCGGTAGACACTGGATGGGGGTCCGCTGATACCCCACCAGCCTGAGGATAGGACACAGGGCAGTCTTTGTGGTGGACAGGGGTAGACACTGTATGAGGGTCCACTGATACCCCACCAGCTTGAGGATAGGACACAGGGCAGTCTTTGTGGTGGACAGGGGTGGACACTGGATGAGGGTCCACTGATACCCCACCAGCTTGAGGATAGGACACAGTGCAGTCTTTGTGGTGGACAGGGTAGACACTGTATGAGGGTTCACTGAAACACCACCAGTCTGAGGATAGGACACAGAGCAGTCTTTGTGGTGGACAGGGGTAGACACTGTATGAGGGTCCACTGATACCCCACCAGCCTGAGGATAGGACACAGGGCAGTCTTTGAGGTGGACAGGTGTAGACACTGGATGAGGGTGCACTGATACCCCACCAGCTTGAGGATAGGACATAGGGCAGTCTTTGAGGTGGACAGGAGTAGACACTGGATGAGGGTCCACTGATACTCCACCAGCCTGAGGATAGGACATAGGGCAGTCTTTGAGGTGAACAGGGGTAGACACTGGATGAGGGTCGGCTGAAACACCACCAGCTTGAGGATAGGACACAGGGCAGTCTTTGTGGTGGACAGGGGTAGACACTGGATGAGGGTCCACTGAAACACCACCAGTCTGAGGATAGGACACAGGGCAGTCTTTGTGGTGGACAGGGTAGACACTGGATGAGGGTCCGCTGAAACACCACCAGTCTGAGGATAGGACATAGGGCAGTCTTTGAGGTGGACAGGGGTAGACACTGGATGAGGGTCCACTGAAACACCACCAGTCTGAGGAAAGGACACAGGGCAGTCTTTGTGGTGGACAGGGTAGACACTGGATGAGGGTCCGCTGAAACACCACCAGCCTGAGGATAGGACACAGGGCAGTCTTTGAGGTGGACAGGGGTAGACGCTGGATGGCCTCGACCTGATGTTGGTATGGGCTGATGCTGAATGATCCAATCTGGACACCTAGAAACGTGACACGATCTTGCACCAGCTGGGCCTTACGTGGATGGTCTTTTAGACTAGGTCCCAAAGTAGCTGCAGAAGTTCCAGTAAAAGGGTTAAATGTGTGGACACGGTCTGTGGGAATGAGGAGGCGATCATCAATGTATTTCAGCAAGCAGGAAGACTGTGAAAAGCTCATAAGGTCCCCGGCCATACGTTTGTGTAAAATAGTGCGGTTATTGTGGCATCCCTTGTAACAGACATATCCAGGGGTATCTTTGGACCTCAGAAGTGAATGTGAATTTAAATTGTTTCTCTAGTTTTACTGGGATACTCCAATAACCATTAGAGATATCCATGGTGCTGAAGACAGTCCTGCCGCTGGGAATCCGGGTGAGTCGGGTGGGTGTCTATCAGACAACCGGGTTCACACAGGGGTGGCTGTGTTGAGTTTGTGGTGGTCAACAGTCAGTCTCCAGCTACCATCCCGTTTTCTAACTGGCCAAATGGGGCAGTTAGTTAGTAGTGAATGTGTCTTTGTGAACAACACCCTGGTATAACAATGACCGGATAGTGTCTGGAATATATGATATAATCTCAGCTCGGTATGAATACTGCTTCATGGATCATGCAATGGTCAGTTAATTTCTTCAGGTCAGCTCATGTTTCCACAGTCATCTTTATGGGTTGTGAATACACTCAGCACCGACTCGAGAATCGCCTGTACCTCAGGGTGATCAGAGGTGTCTGGTACCCACTCCTCTGATATTTTAATCTGGAATATTGAGGGTGCACTGGACACCAGAGTAGGGGTATGTTTTAATGTTCCATAATATACAAATATAGGGATAATCAATTACTGCTGATAACCTTTGAGCACATTACTGCCCAGTAGTCCCTGTCCATTATACAGGATCATATAAAAGGGAGTCAGGACTTTGAAATGAACTCTGTTCCCTCTCCTACACCCCTGTAAGATGTGATCAAGGGTCACAGATTAACCAAAAGGAGGTCGAAGAGTCACAAGCAGTTTATTGCAGGGAAACTATTGGAAAATATTCAGAGGGACCGGATTAATCTCCACGTGGAGAGGCAGGGATTAATCAGGGATTGTCAGTATGGCTTTGTCGGGGGAGATCGTGTCTAACTAACTTGATTGAATTTTTTCGAGGCATTGACTAGATGTGTAGATGAGGGTAAAGTAGTTGATGTATTCTACATTGACTTCGGTAAGACATTTGATCGGGTTCGACATGTGAGATTGGTTAAGAAGGTAAGCGCCCATGGGATCCAGGGCAAGTTGGTAAATTGGATCCAACATTGGCTCAGCAGCAGGAGGCAGAGGGTGATTGTCAAGGGTTGTTTTTGCGAGTGGAAGCCTGTGACCAGTGGTGTACTGCAGGGATCGGTGCTGGGACACTTGCTGTTTGTAGTGTATATTAATGATTTGGACGTGAATATAGGAGGTATGACCAGTAAGTTCGCAGCTGACACGAAAATCTTTGGTGTTGTAAATAGTGAGGAGGAAAGCCTTCGATTACATGTCGTTTTAGATGGGCTAGTAAGATGGGCAGAGAAGTGGCAAATGGAATTTAATCCTGAGAAGTGTGAGGTGATGCATTTTGGGAGGACTAAACAGGCAAGGAAACATACAGTAGATGGTAGGACGCTAGTATGTACAGAAGGTCAGAGGGACCTTGGTGTACTTGTCCATAGATGACTGAAGGCAGCAGCACAGGTAGGCAATATGGTTAGGAAGGCATTTGGGACACTTGCCTTTATTAGCTGAGGCATAGAATATAAGAGCAGGGAGGTTATGATGGAGCAGTATAAAAATCCAGTTAGGCCACAACTGGAGTACTGTGTATAGTTCTGGTTGCTGCACTATAGGAAGGATGTGATAGCACTGGAGGCGGAGCAGAATAGATTCACCAGGATGTTGCCTGGGCTGGACAATTTCAGCTGTGAAGAGCGACAGAAAAGTCCAGTGTTATTTCCCTTAGAGCAGAGAAGGATGAGAGGGGTCATGATTGAGGAATGCAAAATTATGAGGGGCATTGATAGGTTAGATAGGAATAATCTTTTTCCCTTAGCGGAGGGGTCAATAACCAGGGGCATAGATTTAAGGTAAGGGGCAGGAGGTTTAGAGGGGATTTGAGGAAAAGAATTTTCACCCAGAGGGTGGTTGGAATCTGGAACACACTGCCTGAAGGGGTGGTAGAGGCAGGAACAGTCACAACATTTCAGAAGTATTGAGATGAGCACTTGAAACGCCATACCAAACAAGGCTGCAGGCCAAGTGCTGGAAACTGGGATAGGAATAGTTAGGTGCTTGATGGCTGGCACAGTCACAGTGGGCCGAAGGTCATGTTTCTCTGCTGTATATCTCTATGACTCTATTGAGAGCTAACAGTTCAAATACCGCACAACATCAGAATAAATATAGTGGACATACGACCTGTGGCAGGTGAGAATGGCTTTCTGGCTATGGATCAGATGTTAGAAGCTATTATTAAAGACGTTATAGTAGGGCAGGTAGAAACATTCAAGGTGATCAGGCAGAGTCAACATGTTTTTGTGAAAGGGAAATCATGTTTAACCAATTTATTGGAGTTCTTTGAATAAGTAACATGTGTTGCTGGTAAAGGGGAACTGGGAGATGTTCTGTACTTAGATTTCCAGAAGACATCTGATAAAGTTTCACATCAAACGTCATTGTGGAAAATAAAAGCTCATGGTGTATTGGGTAACATATTGGCCTGGATGGAAGATTGGCGAACTAACAGGAAACAGCGTAGGCATAAATGGGTCATTATTATGGCTGGCCAGATGTAACGTGTGGTGTGCCAGAGGAGTCAGTGCTGGGGACTCAACTTTTTACAATTTATATAAATGATTTTGATGAGTGGACCGAAGGTATGCTTGCTAAATTTGCTAATGATTCCAAGATAGTTAAGAAGATAAATTCTGAAGAGGACATAAGGACGCTACAAAGGGATATAGATAGGTTAAGTGAGTGGTCAAAGATCTAGCAAATGGAGTATAATGTGGGAAAAGGTGAAATTGTCCATTTTGGCAGGAAGGTTTGACTGTCACCTCGAGACTTGACTATTCTAACACACTCCTGGCTGCTCTCCCACATTCTACTCTCTGTAACATTGTGATCATGCAAAGCTCTGCTGCCAACTTCTAATTTACACCAGATTCTGTTCACCCAACATCCCTGTGCTCACTTACCTACATTGGCTGTTGGACCAGTAACACTTCAATTTTAATATTCTCACTCATGTGATCAAATCCCTCCATGGCCTCAGCCCTCTGATTATCCCAATCCCCTGCCCATTTCCAATATTCCTGAAACGTGTTCATCTTAAAATCTTTATCTAATTCCATTTTAAAGTGTGTTCCTTCCCTCTGTCTCTCTCTCTGATCACACATTTCATCTCTCCAGCTCTACTGGTGCTGTGGAAGTTTGGATCCAGAAAATGGTGTGAGCTGCACTGCTGGTCACATCCAGCACATTGTACAGGAAACCCAGGCTGGCCGGGGTGCTAGCGTGGGTGCAACGTGTGTGTGTCTGGAGCGTGAGGAGGGTCTGAATATGGTGTCAATCAGCCATTCCAGCAGCTTTGATGGACGTCTTTGAAACTTGGTCTTTGCATGTCCACTGACCGCCTCTGTTAGTCACTCTCAGCTGAACAGACATTCAGCAGCACGAGGAACCCCCTCTAGCGTTATTTAAAAAGACCAGGGATCCAACTTACAGGTGAGGGGCTTTTGACTTACCTCTGCTATTGTAATGTTATTGGAGGTGCTGTTAATGGTTTTCTGGAGGTTGTGTTGTGAGCTGCTGCAGACATTCAGAGAGGACAGAGGATTTGGTCACCCAACTCTGGACAAGGTATGGGGACTGTAGTTACAGTGTCGCTGGGTCTGTAACATGACCAACACATGGAGCAGAGGCTGCAGAGAGGGGAATCTTTGTAAGGAGGGAGGAGTATCGGGCTCTGCCCTACCCACCCCTTGTTTTCCAAGAGCACAAAGAGCAGTGGTCCTAATACCGAGCCCTGGGGAACACCACTGTATACTCCCATCGTGTCTGAACAACAACCTTTCACCACTTCTCTCTGTTTACTGTTCCTTAGCCAATGTTATATCCACACTGTCACTGTCCCTTTAATCCATTGGGTACAGTTTTCCTAAGCTGTCTATTGAATGTCACTTTATCAAACACCTTTTGAATGTCCATATATATAACTTTAATCACACCACCCTCATCAACCCTCTCCATTGTTTTATCAAAGAACTCCATCAAGTTTACCTCACCACCACCTCTCTCCACTCCTCCACTGTTGTTAAATTATCAGATTGCTTATCCGACATCCAGTACTGGATGAGCAGAAATTTCCTCCAATTAAATATTGGGAAGGTTGAAGCCATTGTTTTCACTCCCCACTCCAACTCTGTCCCCTTGCTATTGATTCCATCCCTCTCCCTGGTAACAGTCTGAGATTCAGAAAGTCTGTTTTCAACCTTGGTGTCACAGTTGACCACAAAATGAGCTTATAACATAATATTCAGTCTATCACTACGACCGCCTGTTTCCACCTCAGTAACAGCACGCAACATCACCCCTGTCTCAGCCCATCTGCTACTGAAACTCATTCATGCCTTCATTTCCCCTAGAAATGACTATTCCAACAAGGTCCTGTCTGGTCTCCCGCATGCTACTCTCTGTTAGCTTGAAGTCCTCCAGAACTCTGCTGCCCATGTCCTAATTCGCAGCAAGTGCCATTCACATATCACTGACCGACATTGACTCCTGATCAAATAATGTCTTTATTTAAATTCTCCACCTTGTTTTCCCTCCAGGACCTCAACTGCCGTCCTGTATCTGTAATATCCAGCCCCACAACCCTTCAATATATCTGTGCTCCTCTAATTCAGGCCTCCTCTTCGTCCCTCCTTATTGCTGTTGTTATTCCTGATGAATCTCTGTCTCCAGCTATTAGCTCTACAACCATTGCTAACGGTATTATAGTTCTTGTAATTTACCCTCATCTCTCCTGCTGTTACTGCCCCTGGTAAGTCTTTATTTCCACATATAAGATCTGTAAACCCTGGTTCACTGAAATACTGTTCAAGTAATTTAGTTTGTTTTTTTCGAAGAATGAAGCCAGTGTTATTGGTCTCCATCAGAAATTCAGTCCCCTATCTGTGAACCACATACCCCTCCCTGCCCAATGTCTGAGGCGGAACCAGACAGTTTGCAACCGCTGTGTTCTATTTAAACCTGAGCTGAGTTCATCTCCATATTCTCTCCATCACAAACCCTGCCTACTCCACCTCTGCCTCGGCCCATCTGCTGCATAAACCCTCATCTGTACCTTTGTTAAATCTACACTTGACTATTCCAATTCTATCCTGGTCATCCTCCCAGTTATAAACCTCCATAAACTACCGCCCATCTAGAACTCTGCTACCTGTTTCCTCACTCACACTAAATCCCGATTATCCATCACTGATATATATTGGCTCCCAGTCTGGTGGCACCTTAATTTAAATATTCTCATTCTTGCGTTAGAATCCCTCCATGTCCTCACCCCTCCAATTAGTCCAATTCCCCTGTACATTCCCATATTCGAGAAAATCTTTCGCCTTCAAATCTGTTTCCATGTCCCCCTTTAAAGTGAATTTCCTTCCCTCTCTATCTCTCCCTGGTGGTGATTTATGGCTCTACAGCACCACTGTTGCCCACACAGTGGAAGCAAGGATCCACAAAAGGATGTGATATGAGTTACCAGCCACTTCCGGTGTGGTTTTCACACTGCCCCGTGCTGTGCCCGGGTGTACATTGTGTGTGCTAGTAGCATGAGGAGTTGTGGAATGTCACGTCAAACTTCTGTTCCAGCAGCTTTGATGTATGTCTTTGAAACTTGGACTGTGCATGTCCACTATAAATGTTTGTTGCTTGGAAAAGCATAGCATAATAAATTTCAAGCAGCACGGATATGCTAATGACAAATCCTGTCTGGAAAACTTCAACAAGAACTTATCCCAAGGCACTTCACAGCAGCATTATGAAACAAAGTATGACACAGAACCACAAAGGAAGATATTAGGTTAGGTTTCCAAACGCTTGGTCAAAGAGGCAGGTTTTAAAGAAGTGTCTTAAAGGATAAAAGCGAGGTGGAGAGGTGCAGCTGTGAAGGGAGGATATTCCAGAGTTTGGGGCCGAGGCAACTGAAGGTGTGGCCACAAATGGTAGAGTAATTAAAATCAGGGATGCACAAGAGGCCAGAATTAGAGGAGCAGAGATATCTCAGAGGGTTGTGGGGCAGGAGGAGATTACAGTATTCGTGAGGGGTGAGGCCATGGAGGGATTGGAAAACAAGAATGGGAATTTTAATATCAAGACATTGTTTGACTGTGAGCTGATGTAGATCAGTGATCGGGGAATAGGACTTGTTGTAAGTTAAGACACAGACTGCAGAGTTTTAGATGACTTCAAGTTTACAGATAGTAGAATGTGGGAGAATGAGTTGGAACAGTCTAGTCTACAGGTAATGAAAGCATGAATGAGAGCTTCAGCAGCAGATATTTTGAGACAGGGGTGAAGTTGGGCAATGTTATTGATGTGGAAATAGGTCGTCATAGTGATGGCACGAATATAAGTTTGGAAGCTCATTTTGTGGTCGATTGCCATGGAATCACAGAATTGTTACAGCACAGAAGGTATCCATTCAGTCCATCGTGTCTGTACTGGCTCTCCAAAAGAACAATTCGTCTGGTGTCACTCCCCTGCCTTCTCCCTGTAACTCTGTACAATCTTCCTTTTCAGATAACTATCCAATTTCTTCCTGAATGCCTCGATTGAAGCTGCCTCCACCACACTCTCAGGCAGTGCATTCCAGACCTTAACCACTCACTGTGTGAAAACGTTTTCCTCATGTCACTGATGCTTCTTTTACCAATTACTTTAATTATTTACCCTCTCGTTGTCGATCCTTTCAGGAATGGGAACAGTTTTTCCCTATCCACTCTGCCCAGACGCATCATAATTTTGAATACCTTTTTTCAAATCTCCTCTCAGCCTTCTCTTCTCCAAGGAAAATGTTCCAACTTCTCCAGTCGATCTTCAGAACTGATATTCTTCATCCCTGGAACCATTCTTGTGAATGTTTTTTCACACTCTCCAATGTCTTCACGTTACCTAAAGTGTGGTGCCCAGAACTAGACGTAATACTGCAACTGAGGCCGAACTAGTGTCTCGTACAAGTTCAAAATAACCTCTTTGCTCTTGTATTCCATGCTGCTGTTAACAAAGCCCAGGATACTGTATGTTTCATTAACTACTCTCTCAACTTGTCCCGCGCCCTTTAATGACCTATGCACATATACATCCAGGTCCCGCTGCTCCTCACCCCCTTCAGAATTGTACCCTTTATTATACATTGTCTTTCCATGTTCTTCCTACCAAAATGAATCACTTCACATTTCTCCACATTGAACTTCATCTGCCACCTGTCTGTCCATTCCACTAACTTGTCCATGTCCGTTTGATTTTCTACAATTTACTCCTCACAGTTCACAATGCTTCCAAATTTTGTATCATCTGCAAACTTTGAAATTGTGTCCTGTACACCGAGGTCTAGGTCATTAATATTTGTCAGGAAGAGAAAGGGTCCCAACACTGATCCCTGGGAAATTCCATTACAAACCTTAAATAAAAACAAAAAGTGCTGGAAAGACGCAGCAGGTCTGGCAGCATCTGTGGAGAGAAAAGCAGAGTTAACGTTTCAGTTCTGTGACCTTTCATCAAAATTGGCAAAGGTTAGAAATGTAATAGGTTTTAAGCAAATAAAGCAGGGGTGGGGCAAAAGAGAACAGAAGAGCTGTTGATAGAACAGAGGGTCGGAGAGATTAACTGACCAGGAGGTCATGGGGAAAAGGCAAAGAAAGTGTGCTAGTTGTGCGGCGAAAGACAAAGCATTAGTGTAGTGAGGGTGTTAAATGACAGAATAATGAACAGCCCTAGCAAAAAGCACCAACATAAAAAAATCAGTTTAATGCTGGCACATGGCAAAAAATGATAAAACAAAATAATCGTTGAACTCAGTGTTCAGACCGACAGGCTGTAGAGTGCCTAATCGAACAATGAGGTGATGTTCCTCGAGCTGGCGTTGATGTTCTCTGGAACACCGCAGCAGGCTAAACGCAGATTGGGTGACCGCTTTGTGGAACACCTCCACTCAGTCCAAAAGTGTGACACCGAGCATCCGCTCGCTTATCATTTCAACACCCTCCATCCCCCACCCCCGCTCTAATGGTCACATTTCTGTACTTGTGTTTCCCCCAAAACCCCCACTTTGCCAGTTCTGATGAAAGGTCGCCGACTTGAAACATTAACTCTGCTTCTCTCTCCACAGATGCTGAGTATTTCCAGCACTTTCTGTTTATATTTCAGATTTCCAGCATCCGCAGTATTTTGCTTCGATTCCACTACAAACCTTACTCCAGCCCTAAAAGCATCCATTAATCACTTCTCTCTGTTTTCCCGTCACTCAACCAGCTTAGTTTCATGTTGCTACTGTTGGTTTTATTTGATGAGCTATAACTTTGCTCATAGGTCTGTTGTGTGGCACTTTCTCAAATGCCTTTTGGAATTCAACTTATACCACATCAACAGCATTGCCCTCATCAAACTTTCTTTTTACCTTTTCAAAAAACTCCAGCCATTTAGTTAAACACAATTTTCCCTTAATTAACACCCATTTGTCCAAGTGCCCATTAATTTTATCCCAAATGTGACACCAAGGTTGCAATTAAACTGTCTGACTCTCAGACTGTTACCAGGGAGAGGGATGGAATAAATAGCAAGGTAACAGAGTTGGAGTGGGGAGTGAAAATAATGGCTTCAGTCTTCCCAATATTTAATTGGAGAAAATTTCTGCTCATCCAGTACTGGATGTCGGATAATCAGTCTGATAATTTAACAACAGTGGAGGTTTGGAGAGAGGTGGTGGTGACAGCACATGACAGTACATGACTGACAGTACATGGGTTCCCGCAACTCCTTTTTGTAAACAAGGTGTAAAATTTACAGCCCTCCAGTCCTCTGTCATCACTCTCATATACAAAGAGAATTGACAGATTCTGTCCGATGCCTCTGCTATTTTCACCATTCATTCTCTCACGAACCCTCATAATTCCCATCCAAACTGGATAAATGTTTAGTTTATTGTGGTACAAAAAGTGTTTGATTGAAAGGGATTAACTAAACGTGTTTGTTCAGTGACTGTAATTAATGTCAGTCACCATGGGCCCTAATTGTGTCACTGGAGGGTTTCCCTCTTCTATTAATAAGGGACTCCTTTCAGTGTGGTATCCCATAGTGTCAGCAGGAGCATCATCCCCGACACTAACAGGGATCAGCAGCTCCAGAGAGAGGGAGAGGATAGATCAGAATCTGAGAACAATAGATTGGAATGTTACAACAATGGGTCAGAATCAGAGAACAATAGATTGGAATGTTACAACAATGGTTCAGAATCTGAGAACAATAGATTGGAATGTTACAACAATGGGTCCGAATCTGAGAACAATAGATTGGAATGTTACAACAATGGTTCAGAATCTGAGAACAATAGATTGGAATGTTACAACAATGGGCAGGAGTTCCATCTGGGAGTTTGACTTTCTCTCTGCAAATTATGATTGGCTGCCATTAAACAGTCGGATCCATTACGCACTGACGATTATTCAACACATTTACGATCCCATCCTGGCTATTATTGGTGTCCCTGGTAAGTCTCTCTATCCAGCTATTAATTCCATAAATCATGTTTAACTGCTATTACCGTTCTTGTCATTTACTCTGCCCTCCTTTCTACTTTTGTTATTCTTGGCAAATCTCCAGATATTAATTTTATAAAACTACGTGCATTGGAGTTCTTGTAATTTACTCTCTCATCTGTACTGCTGTTGCTGTCCCTGGTAAGTCTCTACTTCCTGCTATGAGATCTGGAAACCTTGTTTCACGGAAATAATGTTCTTGCAGTTTTAATTTTGGGAAGAGTGGAGCTAGTGTGATTGGTCTCCATAAGCAATTCTGTCCCCTATCCATGAACCACTTCCTCCTTCCTGGCCAATGTCTGAAGCTGAACCAGACTGTTTACAGCCTCTGTGTTCTATATAAACCTGAGCTGAGTTCATCTCCATATTCTCTCCATCATCAACCCTGCCGAATACCACCTATGTAACATCACCCGTCTCCACCACTGCCTCATCCCATTTGCTGCATAAACCCTCATCTGTGCCTTTGTTAAATGCACACCTGACTATTCCAATTTTCCAAATCTATCCTGGTCACCCTCCCAGTTATAAACCTTCATAAACCACAGCCCATCCAGAAATCTGCTGCCTGTGTTGTAACTCACACCAAATCCCGATCTACCATCCCCCCTGTGCTCACTGATCTACATTGTCTCCTGGTCTGGCACCACCTTAATTTTAATATTCTTATTCTTGTGTTTGAACATCCTCCATGGCCTCACCCCTCCAATTCCCCTACAGATTCCTATATTCCTGCCAATCTTTTTCCATGAAGTCTTTTCTTCAATTTCTCTTTTAACGTAACTGTTTAAAAAGGCACTGTTTGAAAATTAGCGATCGCACTTTTAGGGCAGAGATGAGGAGATATTTTTTTTCCTCTCAGAGGGTTGTGTGACTTTGGAACACTCTGCCTCTGAAGCTGGTGGAGGCGGTGGCATTGAATATTTTTAAGGCAGAGGTAGGTAGATACTTGTTAGGCAAGGGAATCAAAGGCTATCGAGAGTAAATGGGAGTGTGGAATTTGAGACAGAAACAGATCAACCATGATCATATTAAATGGTGGAGCAGGTTCGACGGGCTGAATGGCCTACTTCTGCTCCTAATTCAAACGGTAGTTTGGTCTTCCTCTCTGTATCTACTCCTGGAAATGACTTTCAGTTCTTCAGCATCACTGGGCCCAATGCCATGGAAGCTTGGATCCATAAAATGGTATGAGCTAAGCTGCTGGTCTCTTCCAGTGCTCAATGCTGCACAGGGCTCTAGCTCCAGTTCACCAAGCATGTGCTCGTAGTGTGAGGAGGGATTTGAATGTGACATCAATCAGCCATTCCAGCAACTTTGATGTATGTCTTTGAAACTTGGTCTGTGTATGTCCACTGACCGCATGTGTTACTCACTCTCAGCTGAACATACATTCAGCAGCACGAGGAACCCCCTCTAGTGTTAGTTAAAAAGACTAGGCATCTAACTTACAGGTGAGAGGCTTTTGACTTACTTCTGCTATTGTAAAGTTAGTGGATGTGCTGTTGATGGTTTGTTGGAGGTTGTGTTGTGAGCTGCTGCAGACATTCAGGGAGGACAGAGGATTTGGTGACCCAACTCTGGACGAGGTATGGGGACTGTAGTTACAGTGTCTCTGGGTCTGTAACATGACCAACAAATGGAGCAGAGGCTGCAGAGAGGGGAAGCTCTGTACAAAGAACAAAGACAATTACAGCACAGGAACAGGCACTTCGGCCCTCCAAGCCTGCGCCTGTTTCATCAGTTAATGGAAACAGTTTTTCATTGTCTAAATTATCTAAACCTGTCATAATCTTGTCACCTAACCTTGTAACTAAAATCCTCCATCCCTGGAACCATCCTGTTAAATTTCCTCTGCACCATTTCAAGGACCTTCACAATCTTTCGGAAGTGTGTGGCCAGAATTGGACACAATAGTCCAGCTGAGACCTAACCAGAGATTTCTAAACGTTCATCATAACTTCTCTGCTTTTGTATTCAATACCTCTATTTTTGAAAAGTACAATTGTATGTGTTTTACTAACCAATCTCTCAATATGTCCTGTCACCTTTAACGATCGATGCCCTCACAGGTCTCTCTGTTCCTGCACACTGTTTACAACTGTTACCATATTGCCTTCCAATCCTTTCTGTCAAAATGCATCACCTCACACTTGTCTCACATTTCTATCTGCCACGTGTCTGCCCATTCTACTCACTATCTTTGTCCTGTCGTAAGTGGTTCTGAACATCCTCACTGTTTGTCACAGCTTCAAGTTTGGTATCAGAGACAGATTTTGAAATTCTACTCTGTATTCCAAGATCCAAGTTATTTATGCACAGCAAAATAAAACAGTGGCCCGAGCACTGACCCTGGGGGAACACTCACTGTCTAACATCTGAAAAACAGCCATTTAATATGACACACTGTTCTCTGTACATTATCCATCTTTTTTATTCTATTGGACACTGACTCACCCATTCCATAAGGCTCAACGTTGACAATTAACCTTTTATGTGGTATTTTATCAAACGCATTCTTCAAACCAATATAGACAACATCCATCACATTCCCTTCATCAACCTTCTCTGTTACATCATTAAAAATTCAATTATATTTGTCAAACATGACTTTCCTTTGGTAAATCTATGCTGGCTATCCTGAATTAACTCAAACTTCTCAAAATGCTTGTGGTTTTATCCCTGATATTGTTCTAAAACCTTTACCACCACTGATTTTGGACTAACTGACCTGTGGTTGTGAGGACTGTGTGTTGTCCATTGATATATCTGCTGTGTGATGGAGGCCATCTATGTCGGGTGAGGTGAATAATACTGTCTGCTCTCTTAGCAGGGAGAAGTAGGATGAGCGATCCCGTGGCTTTGTCAGAATAACGGCATTCCTGATGGTGTACGTGTCTCTGCGGGGGGCCCATGTCAACGGGGAGAGGTACAGGAACTGAAAGAACTCTCACTCCATTAATGTACAGTTGGTGTGTGAGCATGCCCAGTACATCATGTTGGTGAGTGTCCACTATCCTGTCAGCAGCCACCAGACCTTCATTTTGAAGCAGTCAGATATTCCCATGACCGTCAGGACTCTGTAGAGAAAAAGTATGTGGCTCCTCGGAGACAATGATTACCCCAATCTTTCCATGACATTGGCACCAGGAATACGGAGGCAACCTCAGGAGGAGGAAAGGAGGATATTGCCTGGATGCCTTCGACCCGGACAGGCTGTTGGAGAGTGTCGACCAAGATACCGGTTCCCATCGGACAACTTCCCTTTCCCACCATGGATCCTCCATTCTCCACCATTAAATCCATCTGAGACGCCCCATCACAATGTCCCCTTGGTCACCATCCTGCAATAAAGAACAACAACAAAAACCTTTTCATTAAAATATTTATCAAACAACACATCCAATGATACAAACAAAACTGAACTATTCACCCTTGTGTATTCCCTTAGTGCCTGTCTTGTGGGTTCCCTTGACTTGCCTAGTGCTCCTACACAGCGTTTCCCCAGTGGCTGCAGCATGGCTGGTGGAAGGCTGCTGACCTTTACTGGGGAGACTGCAGATGACCTTGCAGGACGTCCTCGAGCAGCTCTGGGCCTAGAGGGCTCGGATTCAGACTGCACCACCTCGACATAGGCGGCAGCAGCCTGGGCTGGCTGAATGGTAACAGCAGGACATTGGAGGAGTGACAGTGAAGGGAGAACAAATACTATCATCCTGAGAGAGGACAGCAGGTTCATGCTCCACGGAGACACTGTCACTGCCACGGGGTGACACCTCAGCAATGCTAGTAATCTACTGGATCACAGATTGCTGGACTGCTGTGAGAGCCTGCAAAATCCTTTGAACACTGAGATCCACAGCCATGATGGCAGCAGTCTGATCCTGCATGGCAGCAAGCAATCTGAGTCTGAGTTTCCACTACAGCACTGAGACGTTGGGTGTCTGCCGCCTGTGCTGCAGTGGAAGCTGAGACAATGGTCACCAACAATTGTATCACAGCTGGGTCCGCTAGTGCTGTCATGGAGTTAGTGACCACTTCCACATGGGAAAGAATGGGCTTCAAGCTCTGTGCAATGTCCTGTGCCATGTTGGAGCCAGACTCCTCCATGTTCCGAGACAGTGATGACAGACTGTCTGACAGGCCTGTCAATGGACAAAGTATTTCAGTGTACATTTCCATCAGCATTCTCTTGTCTGCTGTTCCAGAAATGTTAACATCTGAGTCCTGTGTATTATAACTCGTTTGTGACCTCACCCTCCAGTGATCTGACACATGAACTATCCTTTCCCCCTGGCCTGGCTGCAGCTCACTCGTGCTCGGTGACTCACCACGTGCATATTCCGACTCTATACCAACCTCTAAGGTACACAAAGCGAAAGTATTTGATCTGGTGACTGTGTGTTTCAGACCAAGTGATGGGGCTTCACTATCAGTGCTGTGCTGCTGCTCTCTCTCTCTCTGTCTCCTGAAGCTGCTGTGACTGGGAAACTGGCTGTTTTGGGTTATATTGGAAAGTATAAAATCAAAAGGGGAGGGTTGTGGAGAGGGATTGGGGGCGGGATGGAAAGCAGGAGGTCCATGGTCCCACCATCTGTAGCTTGTACATCATCCCAGACAGCAGGATGAGGGGAAGGTGGGAGTTAAGAAGGGACATAAGGCAGGAATATAGCATCATCCTGAATGCTCTCGGTGATGCCGGATGCCACGGGCTCAGTCAAAGCCGGTCCTATTATATGGAGAACCATCTCCTCCCTCAGGCTCAGGGGATGAAGGTATGCCTGGCCCTCGCCGGAACACTGCTGCTCCCTGTGTTTATGGGCCGCCCTGTCCTATAAGAGAGAGGGCAGAATGTCAGTGATTGTGTGGCACTGTGTTTGGGTGATAGTTGAAAAGCTGGTGAATGGGGAGGCAGTGAGAGGTGGGTGTGAGGCTGGTATCAGTGGAAGGTATGTGAGGGTGAGGTGGAGTATGTGAATGTCAGGTGTGAGTCCTGAGTGTTAGGGACTGCTGATGGGTGAGCGATGAGGGTGTGGTTTATTGAGCAGTGTGAGAGGTTGGTGATGTTGGGGGTAGGAGATGCCATGTGGAGATGAATTCACTGACATTGATCACCCGTGTGAACTCATTAAACTTCTTCTGGCTCTGCTGCCAGGTCCTTGGGGCCAGAATTCTTGCATTGACCTCCCTGGCTGCCTGCTCCCATTCCCTTCGGAGGCAGTTCCTTAAGGGACTCCACCCCACCTCACGGAAACATGACCTTTCTGCTCCTGTCACCCTCCATGACTAAGGCCTCCAGCACCATATCCGTGAACTGCAGAGCCGTGTCTCCAGTCCGTGTATTACATTTACCTTGTCTCGAATTGCAACATTCACAGTCAGCAGCAGCAGCAGCAGCCTTCTGTGATTCAGTGCAGCTTCCCTTTAAGAGGGACAGACTGCATTGAAGAGCTGAATGCTGGCTGAAACATGAGCCAGTCTCACACAGAGTTAGGTCCCTGTTAAGCGTGCAGACAGACAGCAGTGCGGGTCACCCTGGGCAGCAAGTAGAATTCATGGAAATGAGGAGAAAGCAGGAGCTTTGTGTGTCACCTGCCTCAGCAAGAGCGGGCACGGGCAGATCATGAATCACAAACCCTACGCACAGAAGGAGGATATTCTGCCCATTGTGTCAGTGCAGTCTCTTTGAAAGAACTATCTAATTAGTTACTCTCCCCTCCTCTTTCCCCAGCCTCCTATTCAAGCATTTGTTAAATTCTCTTTTGAAATATATTATTGAATCTCCTTCCACCATGTTTTCAGGCAGTGAATCCCACATCCCAACAACTCGCTGTGTAAGAAAATTCTCCTCATTTCACCTCTGGCTCTTTGTCAATTACCTTCAATCTGTGTCTTCTTAATATTTAACTTTCTGACACTGGAAACAGTTTCACATTAATTACCCTATCAAAACCCTTCATGATTTTGAATTCTATATTAAATCACCTCTTACCCGTCACTGCTCTATCGAGAATAATGCCAAATTTTCCAATCTCTCCACAGAACTAAATTCCCAGGTCCCTGGTACCATTCTAGTAAATCACCTCAGTATCTTCACTAAGTCCTTGACATCCTTACCAAAGTGTGGTGATCAGAATTGGACACAATTCTCCAGCTGGGACCTAACCAATGATGTATAAAAATCAGCATTTCCTCCTGAGTTTATTACTCTGTGCCTCTCTCTCTAACACCAAGGACACTACATGTTACATTCAAAGATCTGTGTGTGTACACCCCAGGTCTCTCTAATCTTGCACCCCTTCATAATGGTACCATTTAGTTTATATTGTTTCTCCACATACTTCCTACCCAAATATCTCACTTCACACTTCACTGTGTTAAATTACATCTGCCATGTTCCTGTCCATTTCACCAGTCAGTCTCTGTCCTCCTGAAGTCTGTTACTATCCTTCTCACAGTTTGTTAACATTTCTGAGTTTCCTGCCCTCTGAAAACTTTGACATTATCCCCTCTGTACACAAGCCCATTGCATTAACATACAGCAACAGTGATCCCAACAGTGACCCTGGGGGAACCCCACTGTGTACTTCCCTCCAGACTGAACAATAACCATTCTCCACTCCTCTCTGCTTTCTGTCACAGAGCTAATTTCCCGCATGTTGGGATTGAAAATAAAAGAACAGGCTTCCATTTTTGTAGCGCCTTCATGATCACCGTTTGTCCCAAAATGATTTACAACCAATGAGTACTTTTGAACGTTTAGTCAGTCTTGCAATGTAGCTAACAGGGCAGCTGATCTCTGCACAAAAAGATCCCACAAGTAGCAATGTGATGATGATCAGATCTGTTCTTGTCATGTTGAATGAAGGATAAATACTGACCAGGACACCGGGAATAATTCCCCTACTCTGATTCTACTTCGTGCGATAGGATATTTAACATTCACCTGAGAGGGCGGACGGGGCCTTGGTTTAACGTTTCATTCTAAAGATGGCACCTCTGACAGTGCAACACTCCCTCAGTACTGTCACTGCAGTGTCAGCTCGTTTCTTGTGATCAAGTCCTTCAATGACACTTGATCCTAGAAGCTTGTGATTGTAAGGAGAGAGAGCTACAAACTGAGCCACGGCTGACATTGGTCCTTTAATCCCATGTGTTTCTAATTCGGTAACACAGCTGTTATGTGTTACTTTATCAAACAGCTGCTGAAAGGATAAGAATATTGGGAAAGTACAGGCTGGAAAAATCATAGAATCATAGACTAGCACAGCCATGATGATGTCATTCTGCCCATCAAGTCAGTGCTGAACCCTTTCAAAGAACAATCCAGTTACTCCCACTCCCTGACTCTTTCACTATATCCTAACATTTTTTCGGCTTCAGATATTTATCCAATTACAATTTGGGATCTACTATTGAATCTGTATCCATCAGCCTGTCAGACAGTGCATCCCAAATCCAAACTACTCAGAAACAAAAATCCTCATGTCTGCTTCTTTTACCAATCGCCTTAAATCTGTGTCTCTGGTGAGTGACCCCTTGGACATTGGAAACAGTTTCTCTTTATTTAATTTATCTAAACACTTCCTAATGTTAAACAGCGCAATCAAATCTCCTCTGAAAGTTCTCTGCTCGAAGCAGAACAACCCCAGCTACATAACTGTAATCCCACATGCCTGCACAAATTCTCGTAAAACAGTTCTTTACCCTCTCCGAAGGCTTCATGTCCTTCCTAAAGTGTGGTTCCCAGTATTCGACACAAGACTTCAGGTGCAGCTGAACTAGTATTTTATATGTTTCACATAATGTCCTTGCTTTTGCTCTTTTTGCCTCTATTTATAAAACCGAGGATCCCATATATTTATTAACGGTTTGGCTACAAAGAGTTGTGTACAAATACTCCAGGTGTCTCTGTTATTTCACCACCTTTATAGTTATACCATTTAACTTGTATTGTCTCTCCTCATTCCTCCTTTCAAAATGTATTACCTCACACATCTGCAATGCCAATTAAATATTGAGAAGATTGAAGCCATTGCTTTCTGTCTCTGCTTCAAATATTTCCTAGCTACACACTCCATCCCTCTCCTTTGTAAATGTTTGAGACGAAAAGCCAAACTATTCACACACTTGGTTACATAGTTAGCCTTGAGATGCCTTGCGATGAGCTTCCGACCAAATATTCACAACATCAGTAAAATGGCTTATTTCCACCCGCGGTGGAGTTGCATTTCTGGTTAAAAAGGAAAGTAATACAATAGTGAGGAAGGATATGAGAGCTGATGATGTGGAGTCTGTATGGGTAGAGCTGAGAAACACTAAGGGGCAAAAAACGTTAGTGGGGGTTATATATAGACCCCCAAACTGTGGTGGTGATGTGGGAATGGTCTTAAACAGGAAATTAGAGATGCATGCGATAAAGCAACATCTGTAATTATGGGTGACTTAAATCTGCATATAGATTAGTCAAATCAAATTTGTCACAATAACGTCGAGGAGGAATTACTGGAGTGTATACGGGATGGTTTTCTGGACCAATATGTTGAGGAACCGAATAGAGAACAGGCCATCCCAGACTGGGTATTGTGTAAAGAGAGAGGAATAATTGGCAATCTAGTTGTGTGAAATCCCTTGAGGATGAGCGACCATAATATAATCGAATTTGTCATGAAGAAAGCCAACAGTGACGTCAGAGGAGAGCTGCAAGCTGATTGGTTGGGTGAGTAGCAGCTATTAGTGCATGTAGATATCTTTAAAAAAGTGAAAAGTTTATTTTTGTATGAAAAGAACTCTGGTGATAAGGTGAGTACTACTGAAGAGTTTCTTTTTTTAATTCAGTGTAGTTTATTAAGAATCTTAGATTGAAGTGGGTAGAAAAAGGCCCCTCATGTAATTAGTATTTTTTTTTAATTAAGGGTGTAACTAACTAGTCTACGGGTAGGTCATGACAGGAGAGTTCAGCCCCGTGATCTGCTTCTCCGACCCTTTGTGGGAAATCAGGGATGCTTCCAGTGTCCCTGGTGACCATGTGTGCAGGAAGTGGATCCATCTGCAACTACTGGCGACCCGCATTATGGAGATGGAGCTGCAGGTGAATTCACTGTGGAGCATCCATAATGCTGAGGAAGTCGTGGATAACATGTTTAGCGAGGTGGTCACACCGCAGATAATAGCTGCACAGGCAGAAAAGGGATGGGTGACCACCAGACAGAGTAGCAGGCACAGGCAGGTAGTGCAGGAGTCCCCTGTGGCCACCCACCTCTCAAACAGATAGACCGCTTTAGATACTGTTGGGGGGGATGACCTCCCAGGGGAAAGCGGCAACAGCCAGGCCCGTGGGACCACAGAGGGCTCTGCCGCACTGCAGGGCAGGAAAAGGGGTGGAAGAGCTATCATGATAGGGGATTCTATCGTAGAGGGTGCAGGTAGGCGTTTCTGTGGCCGCAAAAGAGGCACCAGGATGGTATGTTGCCTCCCTGCTGCTGGGGTCAAGGATGTCTCGGAGTGGCTGCAGGAAATTCTGAAAGGGGAGAGGGAGCAGCCAGAGGTCGTGGTCCATATTGGTGCTAACGACATAGACAGGAAGAGAGCTAAGGTCCTGCACAGTGAATATAGTGAGTTAGGCAGAAGGTTAAAAAGTAGAACCTCTAGGGTTAATCTCAGGATTTGGCCTAACCATCAGCCTCAAGAAAATGAACATCATGGGACAGGACGTCAGAAATGCTCCATCCATCAATATCGGCCGCCACGCTCTGGAAGTGGTTCAAGAGTTCACCTACATCGGCTCAACTATCACCAGTTACCTGTCTCTAGATGCAGAAATCAACAAGCGCTCGGGAAAGGCTTCCACTGCTATGTCCAAACTGGCCAAGAGAGTGTGGCAAAATGGCGCACTGACACGGAACACAAAAGTCCGAGTGTATCAAGCCTGTGTCCTCAGTACCTTGCTCTTTGGCAGCGAGGCCTGGACAACGTATGTCTGCCAAGAGCGACGTCTCAATTCAGTCCATCTTCGCTGCCTCCAGAGAATACTTGGCATCAGGTGGCAGGACCGTATCTCCAAAGCAGAAGTCCTCGAGGCGACCAACATCCCCAGCTTATACACACTACTGAGCCAGCGGTGCTTGAGATGGCTTGGCCACGTGAGCCGCATGGAAGATGGCAGGATCCCCAAAGACACTTTGTACAGCGAGCTCGCCACTGGTATCAGACCCACCGGCCATCCATGTCTCCGCGACATGAAGTCCTGTGACATTGATCACAAGTAGTGGGAGTCAGTTGCCAGCGATCGCCAGAGCTGGTGGGCAGCCAATAAGGAGGGGCTAAAGTGTGGCGAGTCGAAGAGACTTCACAGTTGGCAGGAAAAAAGACAGAAGCGCAAGGGGAGAGCCAACTATGTAACAGCCCCGACAGACAGATTTTTCTGCAGCACCTGTGGAAGAGCCTGTCACTCTAGAATTGGGCTTCATAGACACTACAGGCGCTGCTGCACAAACCACTGACCACCTCCAGGCGCTTACCCATTGTCTCTCGAGGTAAGGAGGCCAAAGACAAAGAGGAAGAAGAATCTCAGGATCACTCCCTGTGCCACGTGCTAGCGAGGATAGGAACAGGAGGATTCGGAAAATGAAAGTGTGGCTGAAGAGCTGCAGTAGCCGGGATGGCTTCAGCTACTTGGATCATTGGGATCTCTTCTGGTGCAGAGGTGACCTGTTGAAGAGGGTCGGATTGCATCTAAACTGGAAGGGGACCGATATCCTTGCGGGGAGGTTTGTTCGAACTACTCGGGATGGTTTAAACTAGTCTTGCAGAGAGGTGGGACTCAAAGTAGTAGTCTCTCCGATGAGATAGTTGAGGTAAATGTCGAGGTTAATGCAAGCAAGTCCAGTAGGCGGGCCTGGCAGTGGCCTGACAGGGAGCGTGGAAGGTCTGGTAGACTAAACTGCAAGTACTTTAATGCAAGAGTACTTACAGGTAAGGCAGATGAACTCAGAGCATGGATCAGTACATGGGATTGTGATATTATAGCTATTACAGAAACGTGGTTGAGGGATAGGCAAGACTGGCAGCTCAATGTTATGGGGTACCGATGCTTCAGTTGGAGGGATGAGAGGATGGGGAGTTGCACACTTGATTAGGGAGCACATCACGGCAGTAGTTGGAGAGGATATAACGGGGGGAACGTCCAGTGAGGCCATATGAGTGGAGCTTAGAAATAAGCAAGGGGAGATCTCTTTGATGGGATTATACTATAGGCCCCCCAATAGTCAGAGGGAATTGGCGGAGCATATATGCAGGGAAATCACAGATAGGTGTAGGAATTATAGGGTTGTAATCGTAAGTGATTTTAACTTCCCTAATATTGACTGGGACTGCCTTAGTGCTAAGGGATCTGATGGGCAAGAATTTGTTCAGTGTGTCCAGGATAGTTTTATGAAACATTATGTGGTTGGCCCGACGAGAGAAAAGGCTACACTCGACCTCCTCTTTGGAAATGAGGATGGGCAGGTGGATGATGTGTTAGTGAGGGAGCACTTTGGGACCAGTGACCATAACTCTATTAGCTTCAAGATAGTTATGGAAGAGGATAGGACTGGTCCTCAGGTTGAAGTCCTAAATTGGAGGAAGGTTGATTTCGATGGCATCAGACAGGAACTCTCAAAAGTTGAATGGGAGTGGCTGTTTACAGGTAAAGGGACGTCTGGCAAGTGGGAGGCTTTTAAAAGTGAGATAGGAAGAGTTAAAGCCGGCATATTCCTGTTAGATGGAAGGGCAAGGCTGGCAAGTTTAGGGAACCTTGTTTGATGAGGGATGTTGAGGGTCTGGTCAGGACAAAGAAGGAGGCATATGTCAGGTATAGGCAGCGGGGATCAAACGAGTCCCTCCAGGAGTACAGTGGATTTAGGAGTACACTCAAGAAAGAAATTAGGAGGGAGAAAAGGGGCCATGAGATTTCCCTGGCAGATCAGATAATGGTGAATCCTAAAATATTCTATAAGTATATTAAGAGTAAAAGGGTAGCTAGGGTGAGAGTCGGTCCCCTTAAGGATCAGTCTGGTAATCTACGTGTGCAGCCACGGGAAATGGGCGAGGTCTTAAATGAATACTTCTCGTCTTTATTTACCATGGAGATGACATGGAAGCTACTGAGTTCAAGGGAGGGATCAGCAATATCCTGGAGCATATCAACATTACAAAGGAGGCGGTGTTGGAGGTTTTGAAGCGCATTAAGGTAGATAAATCCCCAGGGCCTGACCAGGTGTATCCTAGGATGCTATGGGAAGAAAGGAATTTATATTCCTGGAGCCCGAGGAAAAATTCTACATTATCGTTAGCCATGGGTGAGGTACAGGAAGACTGGAGGATAGCTAATGTTGTGCCCTTATTTAATAAGGGCAGCAGTGATAAGCCAGGGAACTACAGGCCGGTGAGCCTTACATCAGTGATGGGAAAGTTATTGGAAGGGATTCTGACAGACAGGATTTATATGCATCTGGAAAGGCAACATCTGATTAGGGATAGTCAGCATGGCTTTGTGCATGGGAATCATGTCTCAGGAATTTGATTGCGTTTTTTGAGGAGGTGACCAAAAGGATTGTCGAGGGCAGGGTGAAGGACGTTTTCTACAGGGACTTTAGCAAGGCCTTTGACAAGGTCCCGCATTGTCGGCTGGTCCAGAAGATTCATACACATGGGATCCAGGGTGTGCTAGCCAATTGGATACAAATTTGGCTTGGTGATCGGATGGTAGTGGGGGGTTGTTTTTCAGATTGGAGGCTGGTGACCAGTGGTGTGCCACAGGGATTGGTTCCGGGCCCTCTCTTGTTTGTCATATATATTAATGACTTGGATGTGAATGTAGGGGGCATGATTGGTAAGTTTGCAGATGATACAAAAAATGATGGAATAGTAGAAAGTGAAGAAGCTTGTCTAAGGTTACAACAGGATACAGATAAACTTGGAAAGTGGGCAAGGGATTGGCAAATGGAATTTAATGCAGACAAGTGCGAAGTAATGCATTTTGGGAAGTTAAACCAGGGCAGGACAGATACAGTGAATGCCAGGGCCTGGGGAGTGTTGTTGAGCAGAGAGAACTTGGGGTGCAAGTGCATAGTTCCCTGAATGTGGCAACACAGGTAGACAGGGTGGTGAAGAAGGTGCATGGCATGCTTGTCTTCATCAACTGCGGCATGGAGTACAAGAGTTGGGACGTCATGTTACAGTTGTACATAACATTGGTTATTCCGCATTTGGAGTACAGTGTGCAGTTCTGGTCGCAACACTACAGGAAAGATGTGATTTATCTAGAGAGGGTGCAGAAAAGATTCATAAGGATGTTGCCTGGTTTGGAGGGCTTGAGTTATAAAGAGAGATTGGATAGGCTGGGTCTGTTTTCCCTGGAGCAATGACAGCTGAGAGGGGACATGATGGAGGTATATAAAATTATGAAAGCCATCGATAGATCAGGTAGCCAGAGTCTGTTTCCCATGGTATGGGTGACTAAAACTGGAGGGCATAGATTTAAGATGAAAGGGAGTAGGTTTAAAGGGGATTAAAAGGGTAATTTTTTCACACAAAGAATAGTGCGTATCTGGAATGAGCTGCCAGTGGAGGTGGTGGAGGCAGGAACAGCAGCCACATTTAAGAGTCATCTGGACAGGTATTTGAATGAGCAAAGCATAGACGGATATGGAATTAATGCAGGCACGTGGAATCAGTACAGATCGGCATTATGGTCGGCATGGACGCAGTGGGCCGAGTGGCCTGTTTCTATGCTGCACGAATCTATGACTCTAAGCTGGAGAGTGACGTAGTTGATTCTGAGACGAGGGTCGTGAATCTTAATAAAGGAAAGTATGAAGGTATGAGGCACGAGTTGGCTATGATGGATTGGGAAACGTTACTTAAAGGGATGATGGTGGAAAGGCAATGGCAATATTCAAAGAGTGCATTGATGAACTGCAACGACTGTTTTCTCCTGTCTGGCGCAAAAGAAAAATGGGAAAGGTAGCCAAACCATGGCTTCCAAGGAAAATTAGAGATAGTATTAGATCCACGGAAGAGGCATATACATTCGCCAGAAAGAAACAACAGAGCTGAGGATTGGGAGCAGTTTCGAATTCAGCAAAGGAGGACCAAGGGATTGAGTAATAAGGGGGAAATAAAGTACACGAGTAAGCTTGCGGGGAACATAAAAACTGACTGTAAAGGTTTCTGTAGGTATGTGAAGAGGAAAGGATTGTTCAAGACAAATGTAGGTCCTGACAGTTAGAAACATGGGAATTTATTATGGGAAACAAAGAACTGGCTAACCAACTAAATGCAGACTTTGATTCTGTCTTCACAAATGATGACACAAATATCTTACCAGAAATGTTGGGGAACACAGGGTTTAGTGAGAGGAAGGAACCGAAGGAAATCAGTATAAGTAGAGAAATTGTATTGGGGAAGTTGATGGGATTGAAGGCCGATAAATCCTCATGGCCTGATAATCTACATCCCAGATTACTTAAAGAAGTGACCCTAGAAATACTGGATGCTTTGGTGGTCATCTTTCAAGATTCTATAGACTTTGGAACAGTTCCAGCTGTTTGGAGGGCAGCTAATGTAACCCCACCATTTAAAAAGGGAGGTAGAAATAAAGCAGGGCATTATAGACAAGTCAGCCTGACGTCGGTAGTGGGGAAAGTTCTAGAGTCCATTATCAAAGCTTTTATGGCAGAGCACTTGGAGAACAGTGTTAGAATCGGATAGAGCCAGCATGGATTTACGAAAGAGAAATCATGCTTGATAAATCTATTCGAATTCTTCGAGGATGTAACTAATAGAGTGGATGAGGGGGAGTCAGAGAATGTGGTTTATTTGGACTTTCAGAAGGCTTTCGACAAAGCCCCACATAAGAGATTAGTGTGTAAAATTAAAGCGCATGGGATTAGTGGTAGTGATAGATAGAAAATTGGTTGGCAGATGGAAAAAAAGAGTAGTGATAAACGGATCTTTCTCCAAATGGCAGGCAGTGATTAGTGGGGTACCCCAGGGATCGGCGCCAGGACCCCAGCTATTCACACTCTATATTAATGATTTAGATGAGGGAACTAAATGTGATATCTCCAAATTTTCTGAAGACATAAAACTGGGTGGGAGGGTGAGTTGTGAGGAGGATGCAGAGTTGCTTCAGGGTGATTTGGACAAGTTGAGTGAGTGGGCTATTGCATGACAGATGCAGTATAATGTGAAAAAATGTGAGGTTATCCACTTTGGTAGCAAAAACAGGAAGGCAGATTATTATCTGAACGCCGATAAACTGAGAGAGGGGAATATGCAAGGAGACCTGGGTGTTCTCGTACACCAGTCACTGAAGGGAAGCATGCAGGTGCAACAGGCGGTAGAAAAAGGCAAATGTTATGTTGGCCTTCATAGAGACAGGATTCGAGTATAGGAGCAGGGATGTCTTGATGCAATTATACAGGGCCTTGGTGAGGCTGCACTTGGAATACTGTGTGCAGTTTTGGTCTCCTTCTCCGAGAAGGATGTTCCTGCGATAGAGAAAGTGCAACGAACGTTTATCAGACTGATTCCTGGGATGGCGGGACTGACGTATGAGGAGAGTTAGGATTATATTCGCTGGAGTTCGGGAGAGTGAAGAGGGATCTCATAGAAACCTATAAAATTCTAACAGGACTTGACAGGGTAGTTGCAGGAAGGATGCTCCCGATGGTGGGGGAGTCCAGAACCAGGGGTCATCGTCGAAGGATACGGGGTAAACATTTCAGGACTGAAATGAGGAGAAATTTCTTCACCCAGAGAGTGGTGAGCCAGTAAAGTTACGTCATCACTCCCATGTCCAAGAGGGATTGGAATATGCTGGCCAGTGCCTCTGCTACTTCCACCCTTCCATCCCTCAGCAACCCTTATGCATCCCATCCAGACTGGGTAAATGATCTACTTTATTGTGGTACAAAAAGTGCTGTATTGAAAAGGGTTAACTGAATCTGTTTGTTCAGTGACTGCAAATAATGTCAGTCTCCATGGACCCTAATTCTGTCACTGGAGGTTTGCCATCTTCTATTAATAAGGGGCTACCATGTGTTGTCCCATAGTTTCAGCCGGAACATCAACCCTGGCACAGCAGAGATCAGTGGCTCCAGAGAGAGAGAAAGGATAGATCAGAATCTGACAACAAATGACTGGAATGTTACAACAATGGGTCAGAATCTGAGAACAATAGATTGGAATGTTGCAGCAATGGGTCAGAATCTGAGAACAATAGATTGGAATGTTACAACAATGGGTCAGAATCTGAGAACAATAGATTGGAATGTTACAACAATGGACAGGACTTTATCCTCGGATCTTTACTACCTTTCTACATATTATGATTGGATGTCATTAAACTCTCGTATACATCTCGCACTGAAGATTATTCAATACATTTACTATCCCATCCTGGCTATTATTGGTGTCCCTGGTAAGTCTCTGTATCTAGCTATTAATTCTATAAACCAAGTTTAACAGCATTACTGCTCCTGTAATTTGCTCTGCACTTTTTGCTGCCGTTGTATTCCTGGTGAATATGTCCAGCTATTGGCTCCATAAACCATTGCCAACTTTATTGGATTTCTTGACATTTGCTCTCTCATCTTTACTGCTGTTGCTGTCTCTATTTCCCGGTAGGGCATCTGTAAACCCCGTTTCACTGAACTACTGTTCTGTTGTGTAAATATTAGGAAGACTGAAGCCAGTGTCATTGGTCTCCATCACAAACTCCATCCCCTATCTGTGAAACAAATACACCACCCTGCCCAATATCTGAGGCTGAACCAGACTGTTTGCAACCGGTGTATTCTACTTAAACCTGAGCTGAGTCCATCTCCATATTCTCTCCAGTACCAACCCTGTCTACGACCACCTCTGTCACATCCCCCATCTCCACCTCTGTCTCAGCCAATCTGCTGCATAAACCCACACCTGTACCTTTGTTGAATCCACACTTGACAATTCCAATTCTATCCTGGTCACCCTCCCAGTTATAAACCTCCATAAACCACAGCCCATCCAGATTTCTGCTGCCTGTATCCTAACTCACACCAAATCCTGATCACCCCTGTACTCACTGATCTACATTGGCTCCCGGTCTGGCAGCACCTTAATTTTAATATAGTCATTCTTGTGTTTGAATCCCTCCATGGCCTCAACCCTCCAATTAGCCCCATTCTCCTGCCCATTCTCATATTCCTGAAAATGTTTTCACTTCAATCTTTTCTCATTTCTCCTTCTGAAGTGAATTCCTTTCCCACTGTATCTGTCCCGAGCCACTATTTTAGACTGTACAGCACTACTGGTGCTGACGGTACAGAAGCTGGGATCCATAGAGAGATGTGAACTGCACAGCCAGGCACTTCTAGTGCGGCGTGCAAAGTGCCCCATGCTGGGCAGGGCTCGAGCTCAATCGTGCCATGTATGTGTTGATGCTCTGAGGATGGTTTTGAATGTGATGTCAATGTACCATACCGGCAGCATTGATGTACGTCTTTGAAACTTGGTCTGTACATGTCCACTGACTGCCTGTGTTAGTCACTCTCAGCTGAACATACATTCAGCAACATGAGGAACCCCCTCTCGTATTATTTAAAAGGACCAGGCATCCAACTTACAGGTTTACTTCCTGGCTTTTGACTTACTTCTATTATTGTAAAGTTAGTGGAGGTGCTGTGGATGGTTTGTTGAAGGTTGTGTTGTGAGCTGCTGCAGACATTCAGGGAGGACAGAGGATTTGGTGACCCAACTCTGGACGAGGTATGGCCTATCAGGGGAAAACAGCAGCAGCCAGAGCAGTGGCACCACGGCTGGCACTGTTGTTCAGCAGGGAGGGACAAAGCGCAGAAGAGCAATAGTTATAGGGGACTCTATAGTTATGGGCACAGTTAGGCGCTTCTTTGGACGTGAAAGAGACTACAGGATGGTATGTTGCCTCCCTGGGATCAGGGTCAAGGATATCTCTGAACGGACAGGGGGCATTCTGAAGGGGGAGGGTGAACAGCCAGAGGTTGTGGTACACATCGGTAGCAATGGCATAGGCAGGAAGAGTGATGAGGTCCTACAGGGGGTGTTTAGGAAGTTAGGCAGTAAGTTACAAAACAAGACCTCGAGGGTTGTAATCGCTGGATTCCTCCCAGTGCTACGTGCTAGTGATTCTAGAAATAGGAAGATAGTGCAGCTAAACACGTGGCTGAGCAGCTGGTGCAGGAGGGAGGGTTTCAGATATCTGGACAATTGGGATCTCTTCAGGGACAGATGGGACCTGTACAAGAAGGACGGGTTGCATATAAACTGGAAGGGCACTAATATCCTGGGTGCAAGGTTTGCTAGCATCACTCGGGAGGGTTTAAACTAGTGTGGGGGAGGGTGGGGGTGGGGGGGACCACAGCAGGAGGACAGCTAGTGAAATAAATGAGGATGACATAGTAAATAAGGCCAGTAGGATGAAGAGGAAGAGCAGGCAGGGAGATGTTTCTGAGCACAGCGGGACTGGTGGTCTGAAGTGCATTTGTTTCAATACGAGAAGTATAACAGGTAAGGCAGATGAACTTAAAACTTGGATTAGTACTTGGAAATATGATGTTTTTGCTATTGCAGAGACTTGGTTGAGGGAAGGGCAGGATTGGCAGCTAAATGATGCAGGTTTTAGAATCTTCAGGCGGGATAGAGGGGGATGTAAAAGGGGTGGGGGAGTTGCATTACTGGTTACGGAGAATATCACAGCTGTACTGCGGGAGGACACTTCAGAGGGGTCATGCAGTGAGGCAATATGGGTGGAGCTCAGGAATAGGAAGGGTGCAGTCATGATGTTGGGGGTTTTCTACAGGCCTCCCAACAGCCAGCGGGAGGGACAGGAGCAGATATGCAGACAGATTTTGAAAAGATGTAAAGGTAATAGGGTTGTATTGGGGGGTGATTATAACTTCCCCTATATTGACTGGGATTCGCTTTGTGCGGCTTGGAAGGGGCAGAATTTCTGAGGAGCCTCCAGGAGGGCTTCTTGAAGCAGTATGTAGATAGTCCAACTAGGGATGGGGCCATTCTGGACCTGGCATTGAGGAATGGGCGTGGCCAGGTGGTCGAAGTTGCTATGGGGGAGCATTTCGGGAACAGTGACCATAATTCCATAAGTTTTAAGGTACTTGTGGATAAGGATAAGGGTAGTCCTCGGGTGAAGGTGCTAAATTGGGGGATGGCTAATTATAACAACATTAGGCAGGAACTGAATAATTTAGATTGGGGGCGGCTGTTTGAGGGTAAATCAACATCTGACATGTGGGAGTCTTTCAAACGTCAGCTGATTAGAATCCAGGACCGGCATTTTCTGGAAAAAAGACAAGTTTGGCAAGTTTCGGGAAGCTTGGATAACACGAGATATTGTGAGCCTAGTCAAAAAGAAAAAGGAAGCATTTGTAAGGGCTGGAAGGCTAGGAACAGACGAAGCACTTGAGCAATATAAAGACAGTAGGAAGGAACTTAAGCAAGGTGTTAGGAGGGCTAAAAGGGGTCATGAAAAGTCATTGGCAAACAGGATTAAGGAAAATCCCATGGCTTTTTATACATATATAAAGAGCAAGAGGGTAACCAGGGAAAGGGTTGGCCCACTCAAGGACAGAGATGGGAATCCATGTGTGGAGCCAGAGGAAATGGGCGTGGTGCTAAATGAGTAATTTGCATCAGTATTCACCAAAGTGAAGGACTTGGTGGATGATGAGCCTAGGGAAGGGAGTGCAGATAGTCTCAGTCATTTCATTAACAATAAGGAGGAGGTGTTGGGTGTCTTGCAAATCAATAAGATAGATAAGTCTCCAGGGCCTGATGGGATCTACCCTAGAATACTGAGGGAGGCAAGGGAAGAAATTGCTGGGGCCTTGACAGAAATCTTTGCATCCTCATTGGCAACAGGTGAGGTCCCAGAGGACTGGAGAATAGCCAATGTTGTTCCTTTGTTGAAGAAGGGTAGCAAGGATAATCCGCGAAATTATAGGCTGGTGAGCCTTACGCCAGTGGTAGGGAAACTATTAGAGAGGATTATTCGGGACAGGATTTACTCCCATTTGGAAACAAATGAACTTATTAGCGAGAGACAGCATGGTTTTGTAAAGGGGAGGTCGTATCTTACTATTTTGATTGAGTTTTTTGAGGAAGTGACGAAGATGATTGATGAAGGAAGGGCAGTGGATGTTACCTGTATCGACTTTACTCAAGCCTTTGACAAGGTCCCGCATGGCAGACTGGTACGAAAGGTGAAGTCAAACAGGTTCAGAGGTGAGCTGGCAAGATGGATACCGAACTGGCTTGGTCATAAAAGACAGAGGGTAACAGTGGATGGGTGTTTTTCTGAATGGAGGGATGTGACTAGTGGTGTTCCACAGGGATCACTGCTGGGACCTTTGATGTTTGTAGTATATATAAATGATTTGCAGGAAAATGTAGCTGGTCTGATTAGTAAGTTTGCGAATGACACAAAGGTTGGTGGAGGTGCGGATAATGATGAGGATTGTCAGAGGATACAGCAGGATATAGATCAGTTGGAGACTTGGGCAGAGAAATGGCAGATGGAGTTTAATCCGGAAAAATGTGAGGTAATGCATTTTGGAAGGTCTGATGCAGGTGGGAGGTATACAGTAAATGGCAGAACCCTGAGGAGTATTCACAGGCAGAGGGATCTGGGCGTGCAGGTCCACAGGTCACTGAAAGTAGCAACACAGGTGGATAAGGCATACGGCATGCTTCCCTTCATCGGTCGAGGCACAGAGTATAAAAATTGCCAAGTCATGTTGCAGCTGTACAAAACCTTAGTTAGGCCACACTTGGAATATTTTGTGCAATTCTGGTCGCCACACTACCAGAAAGATGTGGAGGCTTTGGAGAGGGTACAGAGGAGGTTTACCAGGATGTTGCCTGGTCTGGAGGGCATTATCTATGAGGAGATGTTGGAAAAACTCGGATTGTTTTCACTGGAACGACGGAGGTGGAGGGGCGACATGATAGAGGTTTACAAAGTTATGAGCGGCATGGACTTGCTGCCGGGGGAGGTGGTGGAAGCAGATACCATAGCGACGTTTAAGAGACATCTTGACAAATACATGAATAGGAAGTGAATAGAGAGATATGGGCCCCGTAAGTGCAGAAGTTGTTCGTTTAGGCAGGCATCAAGAACGGCGCAGGCTTGGAGGGCCGAATGGCCTGTTCCTGTGCTGTACTGTTATTTGTTCTTTGTTCTTGACTGTAGTTGCAATGTCCCTGGATCTGTAACGTGATCAACAAATGGAGCAGAGGTTGCAGAAAGGGGAAGCTCTGTAAAGAGGGAGGAGGACCGGGTTCTGCCCGCTTATATTCAAACCTGAGCTGAGTTCATCTCCATTTTCTTTCCATCACCAACCAATTCAGCCTTTCGTGTCTGCACTGGCTCTCCGAATGAGCAATTCACCCAGTGCCGTTCCCTGCCTTCTTCCTGTAATCCTGCTCATTCTTCCTTCTCATATAACAGTCTATTCAGCTTCAATTGAACCTGCCTCCACCACACTCTCAGGCAGTGCATTCCAGACTCTAACCACTCACTGTGTGAAAAAATATTTTCCTCAGGTCGTCTTTGCTTCTTTTACCCATGACTTTAAATCTGTGCCCTTTCGTTCTCGATCCTTTCACGAGTGGGAACTGTTTCTCTCTATCTACTCTGTCCAGACACCTCATGATTTATGAAACCTCTACGAAAGCATCTCTCAGCCTTCTCCGGGGAAAACAGTCCTAATTTCTCCAGCCTATCTTCATAACTGAAAATCCTCATCCCGGGAATCATTCACGTGAATATTTTCTGTATTCTCTCCAATGCGCTCACGTCTTTCCTCAAGTGTGGCACCCAGAACTGGGCGCAATGCCACAGCTGAGGCTGAAATAGTGTCTTATATAAGTTCAACATAACTTCCTTGCTCTTGTACTCTATGCCCCTATGAATAAAGCCCAGGATACTGTATGCTTTATTAAACACTTTCTCAACCTGTCCTGCCGCCTTCAATAACTTCTGCACATATACACACAGGTCCCTCTGCTCCTGCATACCCTATAGAATTGTACCCTTTATTGTATATTGTCTCCCCGTGTTCTTCCTATCAACATGAATCACTTCACATTTCTCTGTATTGAACTTCATCTGCCACCTGTCTGCCCATTCCACCAACTTGTGTGTGTCCTTTTGAAGTTCCACACTATCCTCCTCACAGTTCACAATGCTTCCAACTTTCGTATCAGCTGCAAACTTTGAAATTGTGCCCTGTACACCCAGGTTTAGGTCCTTAATATATATCAGGAAAAGCAAGGATCCCAACACTGATGTCTGGGGGACTCCACCACAAACCTTCCTCCAGCCTGTAAAACATCCATTAACCACTACTCTTTGTTTCCTGTCACTCAGCTAATTTCGTATCCATGTTGCTAATGTCCCTTTGATTCCATGAGCTACACGTTTGCTCACAGGTCTGTTGTGCGGCTTTGTATCAAAAGGTTTTTGCATGCAGGGAATAGTTAAATGTCTGGAATGCACTGCTTGAGAATGGTGGAGGCAGGTTCATTTGAAGCTGAATAGACCGTTATATGAAAGTCAATGTACACCACATCAACAGAATTGCCCTCACCAACTATCTCTGATACCACCTCAAACATCTCCAGCAAATTAGTTAAACATGATGTTCTCTCAAGAAATCCATGCTGGCTTGTTTAATTAACTCGCATTTGTCCATGTGACTAATAGCTTTGTCCAAGATTATTTCTTTCGAGAAGATTTCCCACCACCGAAGTTTAACTGACAGGCCTGTAGTTGCTGGCCTTATCTTTACACCCTTTTTGAACAAGGGTGTAACGTTTGCAATTCTCCAGTCCTCTGGCATCACCCCCAAGTCTAAGAAAGACTGAAAAATTATGTCCAGTGCCTCTGCGATTTCCATCCTCACTTCCCTCAGTATCCTTGGATGCATCTCATCTGTTGCTGGTGCTTTATTCAATTTAAGTCCAGACAGCCTATCTAATACTTCCTCTTTATCAATTTTAAACCCCACTAGTGTCTGACTTACCTCCTCTTTCAACCTTGCCTGGGTTGCATCTTAGAATCATAGAAAGTTTATGGCACAGAGAGAGGCCACTTGGCCCATCGTGTCTATGCTGTCCAAAAAACGACCCATCCATTCTGATCCTGCCTTCCAGCATTTGATAGATTACAGCAATTGAGGTGCATATCCAGACACCTTTTGAATGAGCTGTGGGTTTCTGCCTCAACTACCCTTTCAGAAAGTGAGTTCCAGGCTCCAAACACCCGCTGGGTGAAAAATAAAATCTGCAGCTCCCTTTTAATCTTTCTACCAATCACTTTAAGTCCATGCCCCCTCGTCACTGACCTCTTTGCTAAGGTGAATGGACCCTTCAGCTCCACTCTACTCTCAGTTTTGTACATTTCAATCAGATTTCCCCTCAGCCTTCTCTATTTCAAGGTGAACAACCCCAGCCTGTCCAATCTTTACTCATAGCTGCATTTTTCCAGTCCTCGCCACATCCTCGTAAATCTCCTGTGTACCCTCTCTAGTGCAATTACATCCTTTCTGTAATGAGGTGACCAGAACTGCACACAGTACTCAAGTTGTGTCCTAACCAATGAGTTATACAATTCTAGCATAACCTCCCTGCTCGTATATTCTATACCTCAGCTAACAATGGAAAGGATTCCATATCTTCTTCCTTGGTAAAAACAGGTGGAAATTATTCATTTATTACCTCAGCTATATCCACTGCCTCCATGTGCAAATACCCTTTGTGGTCCTGAGTCGGCCCCATTGTTCATTTTACTACCCTTTTACTATTTAGATGCCTAGAGAAAACTTTGGGATTTCCTTCAATGATCGCCTCTTTTCATGCTCACTCTTTGCTTCCCTTTTTTGCTTTTTCACTTCCCCTCTGGACCTTCAATATTCAGCCTGCTTCTCAATAGTGTTTTCTACCTGATGTCTGTTATCTCAGGCATAAACTTGTCAACTTTTCGTGCGGCCTTCAAATATCTGTCTGAATACACACCAAGTCTCTCTGTTCCTGTCTCCTCATTTAAACAATACCAATTTGTTTCTGTTGCCTTCCCTTGCACTTCCTACCCAAAAGTCTCACTTCACACTTCACTGTGTTAACTAAAATTTGCCATCCGCCTGCAAATTGCACCAGTCAGTCTCTGTCCAACTGAAGTGTGGTACTATCCTTCTCATTGTTTATTAACATTTCTGCCCTTCCTGCCATCTGAAATATTTGACATTATCACCTCTGTACACAAGCCCATTGCATTAACATGCAGCAACAGTGACCCTGGGGAACCCCATTGACTACTTCCCTCCAGACTGAGCAACAATCATTCTCCACTATTCTCTACTTTCTGTCACTGAGCTAATTTCCCGCATGCTGACATTGAAAATAAAAGAACAGACTTCCATTTATGAAACGCCTTTCATGACCACTGCATGTTCCAAAGTGAATACTTCTTAATGTATACTTCTTAATGTATACTTCCAATGAATACTTCTTAAAGCGAAGTCACTCTTGTAATGTAGGAAACAGGCAGACAATTTCTGCACAGCAAGATCCCACAAGCAGCAATGTGATAATGATCAGATCTGTTTTTGTGATGTTGATTGAAGGAAACATTTTGACCAGGACACCGGGAATAATTCCCCTGCTCTGCTTCGACAGAGTGCGATGGGATCTTTAACATCCACCTGAGAGGACAGACTGCAACTTGGTTTAAAGTTTCATTCGCTAGACTGCACCTCTGACAGTGCAACACACCCTCAGTACTGCACTGCAATGTCAGCATTGATTCTTGTGATCAAGTCCTGCAGTGACACTTGATCCTGGAAGCTTGTGACTGAAAGGGGAGAGAGCTACAAACTGAGCCACGGCTGATATTGGTCCTTTTATCCCATGTGTTTCAAATTCGGTAACACGGCTTTTATGTGGTACTTTTTACAAACTCCTTGTGAAAAGATAGGAATATTGTGAAAGTCCAGGTGGGAACCATCATAGATTCATAGAACAGCACATACATAATGAGGTCATTCGACCCTTCAAGTCTGTGCTGGCCCTTTCAAAGAGCAATCCAGTTTTTTTTTTTTAGATTTGAGATACAGCACTGAAACAGGCTCTTCAGCCCACCGAGTCTGTGCCGACCATCAACCACCCATTTATACTAATCCTACACTAATCCCATATTCCAATAACATCCCCACCTGTCCCAATATTTCCCTACCACCTACCTATACTAGTGACAATTTATAATGGCCAATTTACCTATCAACCTGCAAGTCTTTTGGCTTGTGGGAGGAAACCGGAGCACCCGGAGAAAACCCACGCAGACACAGGGAGAACTTGCAAACTCCACACAGGCAGTACCCAGAATCGAACCTGGGTCCCTGGAGCTGTGAGGCTGCAGTGCTAACCACTGCGCCACTGTGCCACCAGTTAGTCCCACTCCCTGGCTCTTTCACTATATCCTTGCATTTTTTTCTCCTTCAGATATTTATCCAATTCCCTTTTGGGATCTACTATTGAAACTGTATCCATCAGCCTATCAGACAGTGCATTCCAAATCCAAAAAACTCAGAAACAAAAATCCTCATATCTGCTTCTTTTACCAATAGCCTTAAATCTGTGTCTCTTGGACATTGGAAATAGTTTCTCTTTATTAAATTTATCTAAATCCTTCCTAATGTTAAACACCTCAATCAAATCTCCTCTGAAGGTTCTTTGCTCTAAGCAGAACAACCCCAGCAACACAACTGTAATCCCTCATACCCTGACAAATTCTAGTAAAACAGTTCTGTACCCTCTCCGAAGGCTTCATGTCCTGCCGAAAGTGCGGTTCCCAGTATTTGACACAAGACTCCAGGTGCAGCTGAACTAGTATTTTATATATGTTTCACATAATGTCCTTGCTTTTGTTCTTTTTGCCTCTATTTATAAAGGCTAGGATCCCATACATTTATTAACTGTCAAGATAACCTTTCCTGCCGCCTTCAAAGATTTGTGCACACACACCCCAACTGTCTCTGTTATTTCAGCACCTTTATAGATGTACCATTTAACTTGTATTGTCTCTCCTCATTCATCCTTTCAAAATGTATTTCCTCACACATCTGCAATGCTAATTAAATATTGAGAAGATTGAAGCCATTGTTTTCTGTCTCTGCTCCAAACATTTCCTAGTTACACACTCCATCCCTCTCCTTTGTAAATGTTTGAGACGAAGCCAAACTGTTCACAGACTTAGTTACATAGTTAACCCTGAGATGTCTTGAGATGCGCTTCCTACCAAATATTCACACTATCAGTAAAACGGCCTATCTCCACCCCCGGTGGAGTTGCATTGCTGATGAAAGAGTAAATGAACGCAATAGTGAGGCAGGATATTAGCTCTGATGTTATCGAATATGTATGGGTAGAGCTGAGAAACACTCAGGGGCAGAAAACGTTAGTGGGGGTTGTATATAGACCCCCAGACTGCCGTGCTGAATTTGGGAATGGCATTGAACAGGAAATTAGAGACGCTTTAGATAAAGGAACATCTGTAATTATGGGTTTCTTGAATCTGCATATAGATTGGGCAAATCAAATTGGTCAGAATACATTGTGGAGGATTTCCTGGGGAATATGCGGGATGGTTTTCGGGGCCAATTCTTTGAGGAACCAACTGGAGAACAGGCCATCCTGGACTGGTTATTGTGTAATGAGAGAGGAATAATTGACAATCTAGTAGTGTGAGATCCCTTGGGGATGAGAGACCATAATATGATAGAATTCTTCATCGCAATGGAGAGTGACCTAATTGATTCTGAGACTAGAGTCGTGAATCTTAATAAAGTAAGCTACGAAGGTATGAGGCATGAGTTGTCGATCATACATTGACAACTTAAAGAGATGACGGTGGAAAGGCAATGGCAAACATTCAAAGAGCATATTGATGAACTGCCACAATTGTTGACTCCTGTCTGGCGCAAAAGTAAAACGGAAAAGGCAGCCAAATCATGGCTTACAAGGAAAATTAGAGATAGCATTAGATCCAAGGAAGAGGCAAATAAATTTCCCAGAAAAAAGCAACAGACCTGAGGATTGGGAGCATTTTAAAATTCAGCAAAGCAGCACCAAGGGATTGATTGAGAAGGGGAAAATGGAGCTCGAGAGGAAGCTTGCAGGGAACATAAAAACTGACTGTAAACGAGTCTATAGGTATGTGAAGCGGAAAAGATTGGTGAAGACAAATGTTGGTCCGTTACAGTCAGAAACAGGGAAATTTATTATGGAAAACAATTAAATGGCTGACCATTTAACTGAGAGAGGGGAATATGCAGCGACACCTGGGTGTTCTCGTACACCAGTCACTGAAGGTAAGCATGCAGATGCAACATTCGGTAGAAAAAGGCGAATGTTATGTTGACCTTTATAGCGAGAGGATTCGAGTACAGGAGCAGGGATGTTTTGCTGCAATTATACATGGCGTTGGTGAGGCCGCACTTGTAATATTGTGTGTAGTTTTGGTCTCCTTATCGGAGGAAGGATGTTCTTGCTATAGAGGGAGTACAGTAGAGTTTTACCAGACTGATACCTGGGATGGCGGGACTGACGTACGAGGAGTGATTGAGTCGGTTAGGACTATATTCACTGGAATTCAGAAGAGTGAGGAGGGATCTCATCGAAACCTATAAAATTCTAACATGACTTGTCAGGGTAGATGCAGGAAGGATGTTCCTGATGGTGGGGGACTCCCGAACCACGTGTCATAGTCTAAGGATACGGGGTAAAACTTTCAGGACTGAGATGAGGAGAAGTTTCTTCACCCAGAGAGGTGTAAGACTGTGGAAATCTCTCATCACGGCCATATCCAAGGGGGATTGGAAGATTCTGGCCAGTGCCTCGGCTATTTCCACCATTCCCTCCCTCAGCGAACCTCATACATTCCATCCAGACTGGGTAAATGTTCAACTTTATTGTGGTACAAAAAGTGTTGGATTGAAAAGGGTTAACTGAATCTGTTTGTTCCGTGACTGTAATTAATGTCAGTCTCCATGGCCCCTAATTGTGTTTTCCATCTTCTATTAATAAGGGGCTTCTTTCAATGTGTTATTCCATAGTGTCAGTGGGAGCATCAGCACCAGCACTTACAGAGATCAGCTGCTCCAGAGAGATAGAGAGAGGATAGATCAGAGTCTGAGAACAAAAGACAGGAATGTTACAGCAATGGGTCAGAATCTGAGAACAATAGATTGGAATGTTACAACAATGGGTCAGAATCTGAGAACAATAGATTGGAATGTTACAACAATGGGTCAGAATCTGAGAACAATAGATTGGAATGTTACAACAATGGGTCAGAATCTCAGAACAATAGATTGGAATGTTACAACAATGGGTCAGAATCTGAGAACAATAGATTGGAATGTTACAACAATGGGTCAGAATCTGAGAACAAGAGATTGGAATGTTACAACAATGGGTCAGAATCTGAGAACAATAGATTGGAATGTTAGAACGGCGGACAGGAGTTTATCCTCGGTTATTTACTCTCTTTCTACATATTATAATTGGTACACATTAAACGATCGTATCTATTTCACATTGAGGATTATTCAATACATTTACTATCCCATTCTGGCTATTATTGGTGTCCCTGGTAAGTCTCTCTATCCAACTATTAATTCTTTAAACCATGTTTAACTGCATTACTGCTCCTGTAATTTACTATGCCCTTCTTGCTGCTGTTGTATGCCTGGTGAATATCTTCAGCTATTAGCTCTATAAACCATTGTCAACTGTATTACAGTTCTTGTCATTTACTCTCTCTGCAACTGTTGCTGTCTCTGTTTCAGGCTAGGAGATCTGTAAACCCTGTTTCACTGAAATACTGTTCTGTAATGTAAATTTTGGGAAGACTGAAGCCAGTGTCATTGGTCTCCATCTCAAACTCCATGCCCTATCTGGGAAGCACATAATCCACCCTGCCCAATATCTGAGCTTGAACCAGACTGTTTACAACTTCTGTGTTACATTTAAGCCTGAGCTGAGTTCATCTCCATATTCTCTCCAAAACCAAGTGTGCCTACTACCACCTCTGTGAAATCACCCATCTCCATTTCTGCCTCAGCCCATCTGCTGCATAAACCCTCATCCGTGTCACTGTTAAATCCACACTTGACTATTCCAATTCTATCTTGGTCACCTTCCCAGTTATAAAGCTCCATAAACCACAGTCCATCTAGAACTCTGCTGCCTGTATCCTAACTCACACCAAATCCCGATCACCGATCACCGCTGTGCTCACTGATCTACATTGGCTCCCGGTCTGGCAACACCTTAATTTTAATATTCTCATTCTTGTATTTGAATCGCTCCATGGCCTCACCCCTCCATTTATTCACTGTCCCCTGTCCATTTCACATATTCCTGCAAACTTTCGACTTCACTCTTTTGACAGTTCTCCTTGTAAAGTGAATTTCTTTCACTCTGTATGTGTCCCGAGCCACATTTTAGACTCTGCATCATGACTGCTGCTGACGGTACAGAATTGGGATCCATAAAGAGATGTGAATCGCACAGCTGGACACTTCCGGTGCAGTCTGCACAATATCCCACGCTGGGCGGGGCCCCAGCCCAGTCGCATCATCTATGTGCTGTCAGCGTGGTCTTCTACAGTGGCCTGCACAGTGTCCCAAACTGCGCAGGACTCTCGCTGAATTGTACCTTGTATGTGTTGTTCCTTTGAGGGTGGATTTGAATGTGATGTCAATGTACCATAGCAGCAGCTTTGATGTACTTCTTTGAAACTTGGTCTGTGCATGTTCACTGACCGCCTGTGGTAGTCACTCGCAGCTGAACATTCATTCAGCAGCACGAGGAACCCCCTCTAGTGTTATTTAAAAGGACCAGCATCTAACATGCAGGTGAGGGGCTTTTGACTTCCTTCTGCTATTGTAAAGTTAGTGGAGGTGCTGTGGATGGTTTTCTGGAGGTTGTGTTGTGAACTGCTGCAGACATATAGGGAGGACAGAGGATTTGGTGACCCAACTCTGAACGAGGTATGGGGACTGTCGGTACAGTGTCTCTGGGTCTGTAACATGACCAACAAATGGAGCAGAGGCAGCAGAGCGGGGAAACTCTGTAAATAGAGAGGAGAGGGGGCCCTACCCACCCCGGGTTTTCTAAGAGCACTTTTCCTACCTACACCTAACCCAGGAGGTGACTCTGATTCAATAAGGAGGTGGTCACAGAGCACTGTTACTTCCTGTATCACAACCTGGAGCCTCAGACCAGGGTGAGGACGGAGCTGTCAGTGGCAGTTAAGGTCACAGATTCATTGACCTTCTGTGTATCAGGATCGTTCCAGGCTGGAGCAGGAGACATATCCAACATTGAGCCACAGAGAGTGATAGAGACATTTACAGGACACAAGGAGACCATGCGGCTCCTCCATGCCAGCTCTCTGTTGAACAATCCAGTCAGTCCCACTCCCCCGCTCAATCCCCGTATCCCTGCATTTTCATTTCCTTCAGGTGTCCATCCAGTTTCCTTTTGAAATCATTGATTGTCTTGGCTTCCACCACCCTCATGGGCATTGAGTTCCAGCTCATTACCATCCACTGTGTAAAAAGGTTCTTCCTCACATTCCCCCTGCATCTCTTACCCAAAACCTTCCATCTGTGTCCCCTAGTCCGTGTTTCATCAGTTAATGGGAATAGTTTTTCCTTGTCTGTCTTATCTAAGTCTATCATAATCATGTACACCTCTATCAAATCTCTCTCAACCTCCTTTACACCAGGGAGAACAACTCCATCTTCTCCAAACTCACTTTGTAACTAAACTCCCATCCCTGGAATCATTCTGGTAAATCTCCTCTGCACTCTCTCAGGGACTTTAACATCCTTCCTACAGTGTGGTGACCGGAGCTGGACACAGTTCTCCAGTTGGGGTCCAACCAAAGCTTTATGAAGGTTCTGCATAACTTTCCTTATTTTGTCTCTTTGCCTCTAATGATGAAGCCCAAGATCTGATATGATTCGCTAAACACCCTCCTAATATGTCCTGGCACCTTCAAAGATCAATGCATATGGAGCCCCAGGTCCCTCTGTTTCGGCACAGTCTTTAGAACTGTGTCATTAAGTCTATGTTGCCTTCCTATTCCTTCTGACAAAATGGATCATCTCACACTCCTATTTATTAAATTCTACCTGCCACTTCTCTTTCCATTCTGCGAACCTATCTGTATCATGTTGCAGGTGGTTTGTGACATCCTCCCTGTTTACCACACCTACAAGATTGCAATCATCAGAAAAAATGTAAATTCTACTCATTATTCCAAAATCCATGTCATTTATATTTGGCAAAGAAAAAGAACAGTGTTCCTCGCACTGACCATTGGGGAACATCACTGTCTACCATCCTCCAGTCTGAAAAACAACCATTTAACACATTTCTCTTTTCTCTGTTATTTGGACAATTTTTGATCCTATTCGATGCTATTTCTGAGCTTCAATTTTGTTAACCAAGCTTGTGTGTGGTTGTTCATCAAATAATTTCATAAAATCCATGTATACAACATCCAACACATTCCCTTCATCAACCTTCTCAGATTATCAAAATAAATTCAATTAGCTCAGTCAAGCAAGATCTGCCTTTTGAAAATCCGTGCTGATAATCCTTAAATAACACAAACCTCTCCAAGTGTGTGTTGATTTTTCCCCTGAATATAGTTTCGAAAACATTACTCAACACTGATGTTAAACTAACTGACCAGTAGATGCTAGGCCTGTGTGTTGTACATTGATAATTCTGGGAAGTAAGGGTGAACATCTGTGTCATCATTTTCTCCCTCTGCAGGGAGAAGCAGGGTGAGAGATCCCGTGACTTTGTCAGGAGAGCGGGATTCCTGATGGTGTAGGCGTCTGCGCGGGGCCCCCATGTCAAGGGGGAGAGGCACAGGAACTGAAAGTACTCTCACTCCATGAATGTACAGTTGGTGTGTGAGCATGCCCAGTACATCATGTTGGTGAATGTCCACTATCCTGGCAGCAGCAAGGATACCTTCATTCTGAATCAGTCAGCCGGTCCCAATACTCTGGGGCTCCTTGCAGACCAGAATGTGGCTTCTCGGAGGCAAAGGAAACCTCTCTAGACACAGCTCATGTTTCTACACCCCCAAAACACATCCTGCCACCAACCAACCTCACACATTTAACATGGGTATAATGTGAGCAATAGAATCACTAGGAACATGGTGGAACAGACCATCGGTGTGATGAAGCAATGCTTCCGATGTCTGAACCGCTCAGGGGGATCCCTCCAGTACTCACTGGAGCAGGTGTCCAAGTTCATGGTGTTCTGCTGCACCCTTCATATCATCACCATCATGAGGACACATGCATTGGCACCAGGAATCCGGAGGCTACCTCAGGAGGAGGAGGCAGGGAGGATATTTCCTGGATGCCTTCCAGCCGGACAGGTTGTCGGAGAGACCCTGCTAAGATTTCGGTTCCCATAGGACAACTTCTCTTTCCCTCCATGGATCCCCCATTCTCCACCATTACAACCATCTGAGATGCCCCATCACAGTGTTATTACATCACAGAGGGAACTAATCAGCCCGTCCTGTCTGCACCGCCTCTCTGAATGAGCAATTCACCTAATCCCATTCCCTGTTTTCTTCCCGTAACCCTGCACATCCTTCCTTCTCATATACCAGTTTATTCAGCTTTAGCATGTTCATAGATGTGCTCACCACACTGTTGAAGAGCATGCAGGGAGAGAGGGAATGCGTGATCAGCAGGCATTCAAAACGTATCAGGCATGTCTTGCCGAAGACCCCTGAGTGCATCTCAGTCTCCAAAAGGTATTCAGTTCTGAATACTGAGGAATGTGATGCTTCACCTGGGGAGAGCAGCCACAGCAAGTCCATGGCACCACGGGTGGCTCAGCTGCAGAGCGGGATACAGGGATGACTGGAAGAGCCATAGTGATAGGTGAGTCAATAGTCAGGGCAACAGACAGGCGTTTCTGTGGCCACAGACGTGAATCCAGGATGGTGTGCTGCCTCCCTGGTACCAGGGTCAAGGATCTCACTCAGCGACTGCAGAGTCTCTTGAAGGAGGAGGGGAACAGCCAGAAGTCGTGGTCCACATAGGAACCAACTACAGAGATAGAAAGAGGGATGTGGTCTTGCAGTCAGAATTTAGGGAGCTAGGGAAGAAATTAGCAAGCAGGACATCAAACATAGTCAAAAAGTAGAATTCTCCATATTACTCCCAGTGCCAGGTGCAACTGAGTATAGAAATAGAAAGATAAGGCAGAAGAATGTGTGGCTGGAAAGATGGTGCAGGAGGGAGGGATTCATATTCCTGGGACACTGGGACCGGCTCTGGGGGAGATAGGACCTTTACAGGCCGGACGGGTTGCACGTGAACAGAGCCAGGACTGGGTTCCTTGTGGAATGTTTTGCTAGTACCATTGGGGAGGGTTTAAACTAGTTTAGCAGGGGGAATGGGGACCTGAGGGTAGACTCACCTGGGACAAAATCAGAAATGAAAATGGAAGGTGGCAAATTAATGGATGAGTCTTGAAGACAGAGGAAATGAGGATGAGAAAATGAAAAAAAGGTTTGGCAGTGTTCAAGGGTATCTATTTCAATGTATGGAGTGCTGCAAATAAAGCAGATGAGCTGAGTGCAAAGATAGACATGTGGCAGTATGATATCATAGTTATTACAGAAACATGGCTTAAGGAGTGACAGGAATGGCAGCTCAACGTTCCTGGTTACCGGGTTTTCAGACGCAATAGGGATGGGGTTAAGAAAGGAGGGGAATTCTGGTCAAGGAATCTTTTGCATCTGTGAGGAGGGATGATATGTTGGAAGGTTCATCAAGTGAGGCCATATGGATTGAGCTAAGGAACCAAAAAGGGGCAATCTCACTGCTGGGAGTGTGATCTCGACAGCCAAATAGTCAGAGGGAGTTAGAGGAGCAGATAAGTAGGCAAGTCTCTGAGAAGTGCAAGAACAATAGGGCAGTAATAGTAGGGTATTTTAATCACCCCGATGTTAACGAGGATAGTTTTAGTATGAAAAGAATTGAGGGAGCAGAATTCTTGAGTTGCATTCAGGCCAACATTTTTGTCCAGCATGCAGAAAGTCCAACAGGAAAGGGTGCAGTTTTAGACTTTGTTTTAGGAAATGACGATGGGCATGTGGATGGAGTGTCAGGGGAGAGCATTTTGGTGAGAGTGATCATAATTCAAACAGTTATAACATAACTATGGAAACGTACGGACATAGAATAGGAGTTAGAGTTCTCAATTGGGGCAAGGCCAATTTTACTGAACCGAGGAGCGAAAGTGGACTGGAAACAGCGACTTGAAGGTAAATCAGTCTCAGAGCACTGGGAGGCATTCAAAGTGGAGATTCAAGGGGTTCAGGGTAAACATGTTCCCACAAAGGAAAAGAGTGAGGCGGCCAAATCTAGAGTCCCATGGATGTCAAGGATCCTATATGGTAAGATAAGACAGAAAAGGAAAGCATATATCCGACACTGAGAACTCAATACTACAGAAAGTTGAGAGGAGTTTAGAAAGTTTAAACACTAAAGAGGTGAGTTTATTATACTTAACAATATAAAACACATCCACACGAGAATCACACAGAAATAGATTACAGAGCGAGAAGTAAATTTATGGTCGGATTGGAGTCCAGAATAAATATAAAAATAAAATACCCATTCTGTGAGGTTGGACGATTCGGAGGTCTTCTGGCTGAAGTTGTATTCTTGAAGTCTTTGGCTATTGGAAGTGTCCTTTGTGGCTGGCCCACATGGCTCAGAGATTTCTTGGAGGCAGACTTGTAGGTGTCTTCCTTTCCCTGATGTCTCTGTCTGTGGTAATCTATAGACCTGGAGGGACCACAGTCGGATGTGATTTTCAAAATTGTGATGTTATCTGAAGAGAGAGAAGGGACACAACCCTTCTGCTTCTGCACAATTTGAACCACTGGCTTGTCTGTCTTTGTCCAGCAGAAACTAACAGCTTTCACAGAGATGGGCAGAAGGTCTCATGACTGCCTCACTGTATTCTCTGGATCCTTATGATGAGATTCAAGGTTGGAAACTTCTATCTCCCCAGGGTTCAGGATACCAGTACTTACACTTGGAGGAGTTTGCTCTTTCAAAATCAGTGTGTCAAGGTGGCCTTGTATGCCATGTTAATGATTGTAAGCTTAGGTAATTCAATCGCTAGAAAAAGCCAGTGATTTGGGTCCAGGCTCATCAGACGTGTCTCCTGTTGTAGGCCTTGGAATGTGAAAAAGTATTTCAGATGCCAATTGCGGTGGCCATCTTGGCTGCCTGTTTTTTCAAGTTTTACTGTCGGATTTTTCCATTAAATGTTTAGTGTAAGTTTCCAATCTATGAATTAAAATTGTTCATTTGGCATATTGTGTTATCTTGACACTGCAAATGTGATAATAGGAGCATTTCATTGCAGAATTGTGGGAAGAAATAGACGGAAACACACATTTATTCCCAATAATCACTTCTCAAATTCACACATTAATCTTAGAATTACTGCAGCTGACATTTTCTGTTACAGTTGTGCTGATTTAATTGTGTTGGAGTTTTTTTTCTGGGATGGTTATGTGTCGGGTTCGACCCTGGACAATGCATCAACAGCTACTATATATTTTTTTATCTCTCCTGCAATGAAGCTTTAACCATTCAGGTTCCTGCACCTTGATAATCTTTCTCCCTAAACCGACAGTGAGTAATAACTGGTTTCTTTAACCCCAGTGAGGTGGCTGAGATTTCCTCTGGGCCTTTGTTCTTACTGAGTTCTGCTTTGAAATTGTTGGGTTTGATTAGATTTGGGTTTGGGATCTGATCATTGGGTTCTTCAGTGGGTAGATCCACACTGAGCTCACTTTTAGCTTTCTGGTGAGGTACACAAGTGCTGTTTACTTGAGGGTATTTTCCCTTCACTTTTCCCTTTACTATGGGGAGGATCCTTTTTTCTAATCTGCCCTATATCCTCTGGGATATTAGTGTTCGCAGATGTCTGTCCAGCTTTCACTGCACTCTCCTGCGGCACTTCGAATAAGTAAGGCATCACCCTCACCATTGGCATGCATGTTTGGGACCATTCCTTGCCCTTGCATGTTTATGTAAATGCTGTTCGCAGCCTTTTTAGGGTGCCTCTTGGACCTGTATTTAAGGAGGAGAGTGTGGGGATTAATTTATCTAACATTTCAGGGTTCACTAATCGGAGAATAGGAAATTCCAGTTGGTATTCCTCCTGGCCCTCCTCTAATCTGTCCTCACGATTCTTTTCAATCCTTCCCTCCTGACTGTCTGCCAGATCTGTACTTGTCTGTCCCCTCCACAGCCTTTACTTTTTTTCCCTTTGATCTGGGGTGTCAATTAAATAATTTACCTGGCTATTCCTTTTGCCACTCGATATGGACCACTGAACCGGGATTTCAGGGATTCCCCCTGCATGGGGAGTAGTAACAATACATGGTCTCTTGGCTGAAATGTTCTAACCTTGGCATTTCTTTATGTTTACATTTTCACAGCTGCCTGGGAGATCTTTAGTTGTTCCTGCGGCACTACACAGGCTCCCGTGAGCCACTCCCAAAGCATGGAAATGTAGTCTAACACGGAAGCCTCATTCCTCTGTCCCCAAAACTTCTCCTTGATTAATTTAAGATGAATTCTCATCTCGTGTCCAAAAACTAATTCAAAGAGACTAGAGCCAGTGGAAGCATTGGTTAAGTCCCTGATTGGCAACAAGAGAAATCCCAGCCCTATGTCCCAGTCATGGGGTTTCTCATAGCAGTATGGCCTGATCATTGTTTTTAGGGTCTGGTGGTACCGCTCCAGAGCCCCTTGTGACTGTGGTTGGTAAGCCTTGGACTTTAGTTGGGTTATGTCCAGATTACCCATGACCTTTTCAAAAGGATTAGACATAAAATGTTTGCCCTGGTCCATCTGGATCTCAGCAGGCAGCCCATATCGGGTATAGAATTGGGTTAGCCCCTCCACTACGACCTTGGCAGAGATAGTTCTTCCGGAGAATGGTCTCTGGGAATCGGGTCACCACATCCATAATGGTGAGAAGATACTGGTAATCCCTCTATTGTTTTCTTTAGGTGTCCCACACAATCCACCAACACTCTGCTGAATGGTTCCTGTTGGAGAAATCCAGATTATGCCAAAATTATTGAACAAATTCTCCGGACTCAGACTTTGAGAATAAACACTTTATTTCATGATATCATGGGGCGCACACCTTACCTAAAGGCGCTCCAGTGCCACTCCATTGAACAAAGGAAATCCACAACGGATATACAGTTACTCAGTCCATCCCAGCTGGACATAATCCAATCATAACGGTTATTGATTACATACATTACACATATTACCAATTAGATTACTCATTAGGCATCATGTGGTTACGTGATCAGCTCGTGCAAGCCCCCTGATCATCTTGTGATGTTCCCAGACCCCCTTATCAACTATCCTTGAGTCTTCACAATGAATCCTTCTACCTTTATCAAGCTTGCATTCCTGATTGCTTCGTGCAGTCTGCAGTTACACAAAACTGCTGTCTTATGCACTGATATGGTGGCCCTCCTTGGTCAGGCTATTTGGCTGTGCTAAGCAGTACCTTGCTCAAGGCTGCAAGCTAACTAACTTGTCCCACAATGCCTTGGGTAAATACTCCATTCTGTAACAATATGTGGCTATACTTTCAACTTGTATATGAGTGTATAAATATATTCACTAGGATTATATTAATCTACTTACTCAAATAACAGTTCAGCAAAACTGCTCCCACAGTTCCCCAAAAGCTGGTATGGGAATTAGGGGTGAAGGTTTTACTGCAGACTGAGGCTTCCCCACAACCTGGCATGTCTGACCAGTTTTACAGAACTCTACCACATTTTTGTGGAGTTGTGGCCAGTCAGAATGCTGTCTTATGTCGGCTTCGATTTTTCATACACCGACATGTCCAGCCATTGGATGTTCGTGGGCCATTCTTAATATTTCTTTAAGGTACCTCAGCGGCATCACTATCTGGTGAACCACTGTCCTCTGTTCATCCGCAGGTCTGATAAGGAGGTCTACACTTCCTCATCAGCACCTCATTCTTTAAATAGTAGCACTCTGCAACTCCCTCTGCTTCAGTTTTTTTCAGTCGGGTCATCCATCTGCAGTGTCAGTTCAAGGGATTGTTTGGCCATTGACCGAGTCACCACACAATCAGGGAGAATGTCAGGGACCTTCTCCTGCAACTGCTCTTTCTCCCTGACCTCTTTTGATTTCTCGAGAACTACTGGGGAAGCTGCACCTTTTCCCCTGTCAGATTATTACCTGGGAGTAGGTCGATCTATCCACCGGTAAACTAGGTACAATCTCCATGGTTAGCGGTACTGAAACTAGGTCACACTCCAAGTGCACCCGAGATAAAATTATGGACATATACCATCTTCCGATACCATTCACTAACACTCTAGCATTCACTGCACGCTCGGAGGAAGGTCATGCCTTTTCCCAGCAAAAGGGATTGTGTCGCCCCTGTATCCCTCAGTATGACTATGGGCTTGATTGCCTCATTGGAGGAGTATGGGAACACTTTTCCTTGGGATACAAATTCCAGGTAACTCTCGGTGATTTTGTTAAGTTTTCCCGCTCTCTCTGTGGTAGGTTTACTGGGTCTGACTGCCGCAGTTAGAGGCACAGTCTGATCTGCCGTGCTTTCCATCGGGGCCCGTTTTCCTGCACTGATCTAGTGGACTCTGATTAATCCGACAGGTTTTCCCCGTCATTTCCATCATTCAGCTCGACGGTGATCGGCCTTATTACAGTGGAAACATACAGATCTTCGGCCATTACTCCTGGTCTCAGTACCGTCCTATTTGGCTTGAGGATGGGCCCCCGTGTGTCCAGCTTTTCCTTCTAGCCCATGGCTAGCCGGGATCCAATCATCCTCCTTTTATTCTCTGGTCTTCGGGGAGACAAGGGAAGTGTTTCCCTTTGGTGTTAAGGCCCTGTGTACAAGAGAAAATTCATCAGCCTGCAAAGCAACCAGCCTGGCTCTTTGAACCTCTTGCCCCTCTTTGTGGGTTTTAATGGGAGGGAGAGCGAGTTTTTAAACTCCTCGAGACCGATCTGAGGTCTAAATATGTGGGCTCTATCTTGAGTGTCAATATCTACTGGTCAAAATAAAACATAAAAACAGACTGTAAAATCTTCTATAGATACATAAAAAGGAAACGTTTGGTTAAGACAAATGTGGGTCCATTGCGGCAAAGTCAGGACAATTTATAATGGGGAACAGAGAAATGGCACAGAAGCTAAATGATTATCTTGTGTCTGTCCTAACTGAGGGCGATACAAGAAATCTCCCAGAATTAGAGATCCAAGGGACTCGGGAGAATGAGGACGTGAAGGAAATTAGTATGAGTAAGAAGGTTGCATTGGAGAAAATAATGGGGCTGAAGGTTGACAAGTCCCCAGGATATGATATCCTGCATCTCAGAGTGTTGAAAGAGGTAACTATGGAGATAGTGGGTGCATTGATGATCATCTTTCAAAATTCTATAGAGTCCAGAGCGGTTCCTGCAGATTGGAAGGCAGCAAATGTCACTCCACTATTTACGAAGGGAGGGAGAAAGAAAACCGGAAATTAAGGATCTGTTAGCCTTACATCAGTCGTTGGCAAAAAGCTGGAATCTATTCCAAAGGATGTGATAAATGGACACTTGGATAATAATGATATGTTTGGGCATAGTCAACATGGATTTATGAATGGGAAATCATTCTTGACGAACCTGTTGGAGTTTTTATTGAGGATGTTACGAACCGAATTGGTAAAGGGGAGTCCGTGGACGTGGTATGCTTGGATTTTCCGAAGGCTTTCGATAAAGTACCCCACAAGAGATCGGTTAACAACATTAAAGCACATGGAATAGGAGATAATATATGCGTATGCATTAAGGAATGGTTAACAGGCAGAAAGCAGAGAGTAGGAATAAATGGCGCATTCTTGCGTTAGCCAGCTGCGACTAGTGGGGTGCTGCATGGATCAATGCTTGGGCCCAAGCTGTTAACAACATATATCAATGATTTGGATATGAGGACAAAAGTAATATTTCCAAGTTCACAGATGATACCAAAATAAGTGCGAATGCATGCTGTGAGGAATATGCAAAGCGGTTTCAAGGGAATTTGGACAGACTTAGTGAGTGGGCAAGAACATGGCAGAGGCAATATAAAGTGGACAAATGTGAGGTTATCCACTTTGGTAGGAGGAACAGATGTGCAGAGCATTTCTTAAATGGCAAGAGATTAGAAAGTGTAGATGTACAAAGGGACCAGCGTGTCCTTGTCAATAAGTCACTGAAAGCTAACATGCAGGTGCAGCAAGCAATTAGGAAGGCTAATGGTCTGTTAGCCTTTATCACAAGAGGATTTGTGTACAGGAGTAGTGAAGCCTTGCTTCAATTGTATAGAACCTTGGTTTGACCACACCTGGAGTGCTGTGTGCAGTTTTGGTCCCCTTACCATAGGAAGGATATTATTGTCGGAGAGGGAGTGCAACGAAGATTCACCAGACTTGTTCCTGGGATGGCGGGACTGTCCTGTGAAGAGAGAGTGGGGAAACTGGGCCTGTATTCTCCAGAGTTTCAAAGAACGAGAGGTCATAGAACATAGAACAGTACAGCACAGTACAGGCCCTTCGACCCACGGTGTTGTGCCGAACCTTTAACCTACTCAAGATCTAAGTAACTACCCACGCTTCATTCTACTATCGTCCATGTACCTTGCCAAGAGTCGCTTAAATGCCCCTAATGTATCTGTTTTTACTACCACCGCTAGCAGCGCATTCCACGCACCCACCATGATCTCATTGAAACCTACATAATACTGAAATGGCTAGACCGGGTAGATGCTGGTAAAATGTTTCCTCTGGTTGGGGAGTCTAGAACCAGCAGATACAATTTTAAAATAATAGAGAAGCCACTTAGGACAGAGATGAGGGGAAATTTCTTTACTCAGAAGGTTGTGATCTTTGGAATTCTCTACCCCAGAGGGCTGTGGAATCTCAGTCATTGTGTATGTTTAAAGTGGAGATTGACATTTTTCTAAATACCAGTGACATAATAGGATATGGGGATATTGTGGGTAAAAGGCATTGAAGTGCATGATCAGCCATTATGATATTGATTGGCGGGCCAGGCTCGATGGGCTGAATGTCCTACTCCAGCTCCTCTGTTCCGAAGCTGCTTACCTCTTTCAACCTCGAGGTAAGTTTAGTCAAGCCGATTTCGAAGGGTTCAGAATTTTTGCTGGTACACCTCTGGTACTATCTCGTATGTGCCCAGGATAGCATTTTTAGTCATCACAAAATCTGATGAACTTTCATCTGGCAACAGTGAATAAACCTCATGGGCTTTTCCTGTTATTTTATTTTGCAAAAACAGTGTCCATCTCTCTGCGGGCTATTTCAGCTGCTTTGCAAGTTTTTCAAAAGTGACAAAAAATTCCGTCATCCTCCTCATTGAACTTTCTCATGAAATGGGAGAACTTTAAGAGCTCGGCGCATGGTCCTGATCTCGGGGTAGCTCCCTCACTAGCTGTGCCTTCACTGGGCGTATTGGGCCTTCCTCTAGTTGTTTGAGCCACCTCAACTCCCTTTCTTCCTTCTCCTTCTGGAATACTCTTACTTTTTCCCTTTCACTTTGCTCTTTCTCGCCCTCTCTGGAATTCTAATTCTAGTCTCTTCTGTTCTAGTTTTACCAGAGCTAACATTACTCTATCTGTTAGTAATTCTAATCCTGTGTGAGTCTTCAGCTTCAAGTGAAAAATGGTTGCACACTGGTCTTAGGATTTTGGGTTTCCGAGCTTTTGACCGAGAGTAATCCCTAGCTGTCCAGCTACATTACTCAACTTTTCAACTGATAGGATGTTAATCTGTACCGAGTTACTTTCTTTTCTTTTGGGCCTCCTTATCTCGAGAGACAATGGATACGTGCCTGGAGGTGGTCAGTGGTTTGTGAAGCAGCGCCTGGAGTGGCTATAAAGGCCAATTCTGGAATGACAGGCTCTTCCACAGGTGCTGCAGAGAAATTTGTTTGTCGGGGCTGTTGCACAGTTGGCTCTCCCCTTGCGCCTCTGTCTTTTTTCCTGCCAACTACTAAGTCTCTTCGACTCGCCACATTTTAGCCCCGTCTTTATGGCTGCCCGCCAGCTCTGGCGAATGCTGGCAACTGACTCCCACGACTTGTGATCAATGTCACACGATTTCATGTCGCCTTTGCAGACGTCTTTATAGCGGAGACATGGACGGCCGGTGGGTCTGATACCAGTGGCGAGCTCGCTGTACAATGTGTCTTTGGGGATCCTGCCATCTTCCATGCGGCTCACATGGCCAAGCCATCTCAAGCGCCGTTGACTCAGTAGTGTGTATTACTTTACTTTACTCTGCATGTAACTCATTTATTGCAAATGGAACTCCTTTATTCAAAAAGACAGGGAGACAGAAAGCAGGAAGCTCCAGGCTAGATAGCTTTATATCTGTCTTGCAGAAAATGTGAGAAGTTATTATTAAAGACGTAATAGCAGACACTTAGAAAAAATCAGATAATCAGGCAGAGTCAACATGTTTTTCTGAAAAGGAAATCATGTTTAACAAAAAATATTCGATTTCTTTGAAGAAGTAGCATGTGCTGTGGAGAAAGGGAAACAGGTGGATGTACTGTACTTAGAGTTCAAGAATGCATTTGATAAGGTGTCACATCAAACGTTATTGCTCATGGTATAGGGGGTAACATATTGGCATGGATAGAAGATTTGCTAGCTCACAGGAAACAGAAGGAAGGCATAAATGGGTCATGTTCTGGTTGGCAAGGTGAAATGATTGGTGTGACACAGGAATCAATGCTGGGGCCTCAACTCTTTACAATTTATAGAAATGACTTGGATGGTATGGTTGCTAAAATTGCTGATGATACATAGTTAAGCAGTAAAGTAAGTTGTGAAGAGGACATCAGGAGGTTAAAAATGGAATATAGATAGGTGAAGTCAGTGGGCAAAGATCTGGCAAATGGAGTACAATGTGGAAAAATGTGAACTTGTCCATTTTGGCAGGAAGAATAAAAAAGAATCATATTATCTAAATGGTGAGAGATTGCAGAGCTCAGAGATGCAGAGGGATCTGGGTGTTCTACTGCATGAATCGCAAGAGGTTAGTATGCAGGTACAGCACGTTATTAGGAAAGCTAATAGAATGTTATCGATTATCATGAGGGGAATTGAATACAAAAGTAGGGAGATTATGCTTTAGCTGTACAGGGCATTGGTGAGACCACATCTGGAGTATTGTGTACAGTACTGGTCTCCTTATTTAAGGAATGATGTAACTGCATTGTAAGCAGTTCAGAAAAGGTTGACGAGACTAATACTTGGATTGGGTGGATTGTCTTAGGAGGAAGGATTGGACAGGCTAGGATTGTATCCGCTGCAGTTTAGAAGAGAAAGAGGCGACTTGACTGGAACATATACGATCATGAGGGGTCTTGACAGGGTGCATGTGGAAAAGGATGTTACCCATTGTGAGAGAATCTAGAGCTAGGGGTCACTATTTAAAAATAAGGGGTCGCCCATTTAAAACAGGAAAGAGGAGAATTTCTTTCTGTCAGAGGGTTGTGAGATTTTGGAACTCTCTTCCTCAAAAGGCAGTAGAAGCAGAGTCTTTAAATATTTTAAAGCAGAGGTAGATAGATTCTTGATAAACAAGGGGGTAACAGGTTATCGGAGGTCGGTGAGAAGTTAAAGTTGAGGTTAAAATCAGATTAGCGATGATCTTATTAAATGGCAAGGCAAGCTTGAGGGGCCGAGTGGCCTACTCCTGCTCTTAATTCGTATGTTCACGTGTTCGTTTGCGCTGGCTTCGGAGGGTACTGGCTTCGAATGTGGATATTTTAGTGCTCTAGCAGTGGAAAACACAATAAAACTGCTTTGAAATTTGTAATTGTTTTCTCAGGATCAGTTGTTTTTGCCTCTTCTCTGGCCAAAGGAGGGGTACCAGAGGACTGGTGGACAGCGAATGTGGTACCATACTCAAGAAGGGTAGCAGGGATATACCAGGTAATTACTGGCCAGTGAGTCTAACATCAGTGGTTGGGAAACTATTGCAAAAAATCTGAAGGACAGGATTAATCTCCACTTGGAGAGGCAGAGATTAATCAGGGATAGTCAGCATGGCTTTGTCAGGGGGAGATCGCGTCTAAAAAACTTGATTGAATTTTCGAGGAGGTGACCAGATGTGTCAATGAGGGTAAAGCAGTTCATGTAGTCTACATGAACCTCAGTAAGGCTTTTGACAACGTCCCACATGGGAGATTGGTTAAGAAGGTAAGAGACCATGGGATCCAGGGTAATTTGGCAAATTGGATCCAAAATTGGCTTCGAGGCTAGAGGCAGAGGGTGATGGTTGAGGGCTGTTTTTGCGAGTGGAAGCCTGTGATCAGTGGTGTACCACCGGGATCGGTGCTGGGACCCTTGCTGTTTGTAGTGTACATTAATGATTTAGACGTGAATATAGGAGGCATGATCAGTAAGTTCGCAGATGACACGAAAATTGACGGTGTTGAAAATAGTGAGGAGGGAAGCCTTAGATAACAGGACGATATAGATGGGCTATTAAGATGGGCAAACAGTGGCACATGGAATTTAATCCTGAGAAATGTGAGATGATGTATTTTCGGAGGAATAACAGAGCAAGGGAATATACAATGGAAGGGAGGACCCGTGGAAGTACAGAGGGTCAGAAGGACCATGGTGTACTTGTCTATAGATTACTGAAAGCAGCAGTACAATGAGATAAGGTGGTTAGGAAGGCATATGGGACACGTGCCTTGATTGGCCAAGTTATAGAATGTAAGAACAGGGAGGCTATGATGGAGCTGTATAAATCGCCAGTTAGGCCACAGCTGGAGTACTGTGTACACATCTGGTCACCACACTATAGGAAGGATGTGATTGCACTGGGGAGGGTGCAGAGGAGATTCAGCAGGATGTTGCCTGGGCTGGAGCATTTCAGCTATGAAGAGTGACTGGATAGGCTAGAGTTGTTTTCCTTAGAGCAGAGATGGCTGACTGGGGACCTGACTGAGGTGCACAAAATTATAAGGGCTGAGATAGGAAGAAACTTTTTCCCTTATCAGAAGTGTCAATAACCAGGGGGGCAAAGACTTATGTTAAGGGGTAGGAGGTTTACAGAAAATTTGAGGAAAAATGATTTTCACCCAGAGGGTGGTTGGAATCTGGAACACACTGCCTGAAGGGGTGAAAGAGTCAGGAAGCCTCACAACAACATTTAAGATGTATTTAGATGAGCACTTAAAACGCCATACCGTACAAGATTACGGGCCAAGTGCTGGAAAATGGGATTAGAATAGATAGGCCTGATGGCGGGCGTGGACACGGTGGTCCAATGGGACTGTTTCTGTGATGTTAACCCTGTGACTCCAATTTCTCGTTTGTTGTTGGGTTATGGTCACTAGAGCTTCCAGATGTCTGCCGAAGCCAGATGAGGATGGGTCCCAGTCTCCCCATTTGTCCTAGTGTTCATTTGATCACAACAAGGTTTATTCATTTTTAACAGTGGACGTGCTTACCACCTCAGTGAGTGTTTGTTGTGATCGTGAAAGAACCAATCAGACAGGTTTTCTTGAGATTAAACTAGAAGGAAGTTTATTACATTTCAAAATTTTAATTGAACCTAAATAAAATAATTAAAATATACTGCATTCACGCAGACACTGACACGAGAACCACACACAAATAAATTAGAATGAGAAATAAATTGTGGTTGGAAATGAATCCGGAATAATTCTTTAAAAAACAAGGTCTGTGAGGTTGGATGATTCTGTGGTCTGTGCGTTTGCCACCATTAGTTATGAGTTTCATGTCATCTGAAAGACATGAAATTATGTTTTTCTTTACATAAAGGTCCATGTCATTCATATATCTATTTGTATGTCAGGAACAGCGCTAGTTCCAATACGGACCCCTGAGACACAATACTGTATACTTCCACTCCCCCAGTCTGAACAATGTCTGTTCACCACTTCTCTCTGCTTTCTGTCCATGAGTCAGTGTCATATCCACACTATCACTGTCACATTAATCCATGTGTTCCATCTTTCATAACAAGTCAACGAAATGTCATTTGATCACAGGCCTTTTGAAAGTCCATAAACATAAGACAAAACATATTATCCTCATCAACACTCACAGTTATGTCATCAACTAACTTGATCAAGATTATCAGACATGATTTTCCATTAACCTATCAGTGCTGAATGTCAAAGAACAAACAAACAACAGTACAGCACATGAACAGGTCATTCGGCCCTCCAAGCCTGCTCCGATCACGATGCCTGCCTAAACTAAAACCTTCTGCACTTCCGGGGTCCGGATCCCTCTATAGCCATCTTATTCACGTATTTGTCTAGTTGCCTCTTAAACCTCTCTGTGGTACCTGCTTCCACCACCTCCCCCGGCAACAGGTTCCAGGCACTCACCACCCTCTGCGTAAAGAACTTGCCTCGCACATCCCCTCTGTACTTTGCCCCTCTCACCTTAAACCTATGTCCCCCAGTAACTGACTCTTCCACCCTGGGAAAAAGCTTGTAACTATCCACTCTGTCCATGCCGCTCATAACTTTGTAAACCTCTATCATGTCGCCCTCCATCTCCGTCGTTCCAGTGAAAACATTCCGAGTTTTTCCAACCTTTCCTCATAGCTAATACCCTCCAGATCAGGCAACATCCTGGTAAACCTCTTCTGTACCCTCTCCAAAGCCTCCACGTGCTTCTAGTAGTGTGGCCACCAGAATTGCACGCAATATTCTAAGTGTGGCCTAACTAAGTTTCTGTACAGCTGCAGCATGACTTGCCTATTTTTATACTCTATGCCCCGTCCGATGAAGGCAAGCATGCCGTATGCCTTCTTGACTTCCTTATCCACCTGCGTTGCCACTTTCAGTGACCTGTGGACCTGTACGCCCAGATCTCTCTGCCTGGCAATACTCCTAAGCGTTCTGCCATTTACTGTATACCTCCCACCTGCATTAGACCTTCCAAAATGCATTACCTCACATTTTCCGGATTAAACTCCATCTGCCATTTCGCCACCCAAGTCTCCAACCGATCTATATCCTGCTGTATCCTCTGACAATCCTCATCACTGTCCGCAACTCCGCCAACATTTGTGTCGCACTTATCAGACCAGCTACATTTTCCTCCAAATAATTTATATATAATACAATGAGCAAAGGTCCCAGCACTGATCCCTGTGGAACACCACTAGTCACATCCCTCCATTCAGAAAAGCACCCTTCCACTGCTACCCTCTGTCTTCTATGACTGAGCCAGATCTGTATCCATCTTGCCAGCTCCCCTCTGATCCCATGTGACTTCACATTTTGTATCAGTCTGCCATCTTGTCAAAGGCTTTACTGAAGTCCACATAGATAACATCCAATGCCCTTCCTTCATTAAATATCTTCGTCACTTCCTCAAAAAACTGAATCAAATTAGTGAGATACGACCTCCCCTTCACAAAACCATGCTGCCTCTCGCTAATAAGTCCATTTGTTTCCAAATGGGAGTAAATCCTGTCCCGAAGAACCCTCTCTAATAATTTCCCAACCACTGACGTAAGGCTCACCGGCCGATAATTTCCTCGATTACCCTTGCTACCCTTCTTAAACAAAGGATCAACATTGGCTATTCCCCAGTTCTCTGGGACCTCACCTGCCGCCAGTGAGGATGCAAAGATTACTGTCAAGGCCCCAGCAATTTCTTCCCTTGCCTCCATCAGGCCGTGGGGACTTATCTACCTTAATGCTTTGCAAGACACCCAACGCCTCCGCCTTTTTTATAATGAGATGACTGAGACTATCTACACTCCCTTCCCTCGGCTCATCATCCAGCAAGTCCTTCTCCTTGGTGAATACTGATGCAAAGTACTCATTTAGCACCTCGCCCATTTCCTCTGGCTCCATGCATAGAATTCCCTTCTCTGTCCTTGAGTGGGCCAACCCTTTCCCTGGTTACCCTCTTACTCTTTATATACGTATAAAAAGCCTTGGGATTTTCCTTAATCCTGTTTACAAATGGCTTCATATAAACCCTTTTCGCCCTCCTGAATCCTTGCTTAAGTTCTTTCCTACTGTCTTTATATTCCTCAAACGATTCGTCTGTTCTTAGCCTTCCAGCCCTTACAAATGCTTCCGTTTTATTTTTTGACTAGGCTCACAATATCCCGCGTTATCCAAGGTTCCAGAAACTTGCCAAACGTATCCTTCTTCCTCACAGGGACATCCTGGTGCTGGATTCAAATCAACTGACGTTTGAAAGACTCCCATATGTCAGATGTTGATTTACCCTCAAACAGCCGCCTCCAATCTAAATTCTTCAGTTCCTGCCTAATATTGTTATAATTAGCCTTTCCCCAATTTAGCACCTTCACCCGAGGACTACTCTTATCTTGACCCACAAGTACCTTAAAACTTATGGAATTATGGTCACTGTTCCCGAAATGCTCCCCTACTGAAACTTCGACCACCTGGCCGGGCTCATTCCCCAATACCAGGTCCAGTCCGGCCCCATCCCCAGTTGGACTATCTACGTATTGTTTCAAGAAGCCCTCCTGGATGCTCCTCACAAATTCTGCCCCATCCAAGCCCCTAGCATGAAGTGAGTCCCAGTCAATATTGGGGAAGTTAAAATCACCTACCACTGCAACCCTGTTACCTTTACATCTTTCCAAAATCTGTCTACATATCTGCTCCTCTACCTCCCGCTGGCTGTTGGGAGGCCTGTAGTAAACCTCCAACATCGTGACTGCACCCTTTTTATTCCTGAGCTCCACCCACATTGCCTCGCTGCATGCCCCCTCCGAGGTGTCCTCCCGCAGTACAGCTGTGATATTCACCTTAACCAGTAATGCAATTCCGTCACCCCTTTTACACCCCGTCTATCCCGGCAGACGCTTCTAAAGCCTGGAACATTTAGCTGCCAAACCTGCCCTCCCCTCAACCAATTCTCTGTAATAGCAACAACATCAGATTTACAAGTACTAATCCAAGCTCTAAGTTCATCTGCCTTACCTGTTTTACTTCTCGCATTGAAACAAATGTACTTCAGACCGCCAGTCCCGCTGTGCTCCGCAACATCTCCCTGTCTGCTCTTGCTCTTCGTCTTACTGGCCTTATTTACTTGTTCCCCCTCATTTATTTCACTTTCTGTCCCTCTGCTCTGCTTCCCACCCATTGCCACACTAGTTTAAACCCTCCTGAGTGACGCTAGCAAACCTCGCAGCCAGGATATGTGAGCCCCTCCAGTTTAAATGCAACCCGTCCTTCTTGTAGAGGTCCCATCTGTCCCTGAAGAGATCCCAATCGTCTCGATATCAGAAACCCTCCCTTCTACACCAGTTGTTCAGCCACGTGTTTAACTGCACCATATTCCTATTTCTAGCCTCACTGGCACGTGTTATTTATTATACCCTGTTTTCCCAAGCATGATATCTATTTGTACTGGGTGACGGCCTCTAGAAATTTCCAACCACCAACATTACACTGACTGGTCGGTAGTTACAGGGTTTATCGAATCTTTCCTTTTGGAAACAGGGTGTGACATTTATAGCCTTCCAGTCCTCTGACAACTCTTTCATATCTAAGGAGGATTGTAAAATTCTGGCCAGTGCCCCTGCTATGTCCACCATTCTTTCCCTCAACAATCCTCATGTATCCTATCTAAACCGGGTAAATCTTTTACTTTATTGTGGTCCAAAAAGTGTTGGATTGAAAGGGGTTAACTGAACCTGTTTGTTCAGTGACTGTAGTTAATGTCAGTCACTATGGACACTAATTGCATCACTGGAGGTTTTCCCTCTTCTATTAATAATGGGCTCCATTCAAAGTGCTATCCCATAGTGTCAGTTGGAGCATCAACCCTGACACGAAGCTGGAACCGTGGCTGCATTGAGATGGAGAGGATAGATCAGAATCTGATAACAATGAATTGGAATGTTAAAACAATGGGTCAGAATCTGAGAACAATAGATTGGAATGTTACAACAATGGGTCAGAATCTGAGAACAATAGATTGAAATGTTACAACAATGGGTCAGAATCTGAGAACAATAGATTGGAATGTTACAACAATGGGTCAGAATCTGAGAACAATAGATTGAAATGTTACAACAATGGGTCAGAATCTGAGAACAATAGATTGGAATGTTACAACAATGGGTCAGAATCTGAGAACAATAGATTGAAATGTTACAACAATGGGTCAGAATCTGAGAACAATAGATTGGAATGTTACAACAATGGGTCAGAATCTGAGAACAATAGATTGGAATGTTACAACAATGGGCAGCAGGAGTTTCTCCTATTGGCTTGGCGAAATTACAGCAGATTATTTTTGGATAACATTAAAATGGCGGATCTATTTTGCACTGAAGATGATTGAAACGATTTACGATTCCATCCTCGCTATTATTGGTGTACCTGGTAAGTCTCTGTATCCAACTATTGGATCTATAAAGACTGCCCGGTGTCCAATCCTCAGGCTTGTGGGGTATCAGTGGACCGTCATTCAGTGTCTACCCCTGTCCACCTCAAAGACTGCCCTGTGTCCAATCCTCAGCAGAGAGAAGCAGGATGAAAGGTCCTGTGGCTTTGTCAGGATATCGGGATTCGTGATGGTGTAGGTGGCTCTGCGGGGTCCCCATGACAACGGGGAGAGATACAGGAAGTGGAGGAACTCTCACTCCATTAATGTGCAGTTGGTGTGTGAGCATGCCCAGTACATCATGTTGGTGAATGTCCACTATCCTGGCACCAGCCAGGATACCTTCATTCTGAAGCAGTCAGCCAGTCCCAATATTTCGGAGCTCCATGGAAAACCGGAATGCGGTTCCTCAGAGACAATGGACCCCCCACCCCCACACACATGGCTATACCTCCTACACCCCCAAACCCACTTCCCACTGCCAGTCAAACAATCACTCCAGCAGGAAAACAGTGGAACAGACCATCGGTGTGATGAAGCAATGCTTACAATGTCTGAACCGCTCGGTGGGAGCCCACCAGTACACACTGGAGCAGGTGTCCAAGTTCATGGTATTCTGCTGCATCCTTCATATCATCACCATCAGGAGGACACAGTCATTGGCACCAGGAATCCGGAGGCTACCTCAGGAGGAAGAGGAGCAGGCAGGGAGGATATTTCCCGGTTGCCTTCGACCCGGACAGGCTGTTGGAGAGTCCCTGCCAAGATTCCAGATCCCATAGGACAACTTCCCTGTCCCACCATGGATCCCCCCCATTCTCCACCATTACACCCATCTGAGACGCCCCGTGACAGCGTCCCCTTGGTCACTATCCTGCAATAAAAGCCACCAACAAAAACCTTTTCATTAACATCTTTATCCATCACCAATTAAACAAACAAAACTGAACTATTCACACTTGTGTATTCCCTTGGTGCCTGTCTTGTGGGTTCCCTCGACCTGCCTCGTGCTCCTACACAGTGTTTCTCCAATGACTGCAGCATGGCTGGTGAAAGTCTGCTGACTTTCACTGTGGGGTGACTGCAGATTGCCTTGGAGGACGTCCTCGAGCGGCTCTGGGCCCTGAGGGCTCGGATTCAGACTGCACCACCTCGATATGGGCAGCAGCAGCCTGGGCTGGCTGATGAATAACAGCAAGGACATTGGTGGAGTGACAGTGAAGGGAGAACAAATACTGTCATCCTGAGAGAGGACAGCAGGTTCATGCTCCACGGAGACACTGTCACTCCCACGTGATGACACCTCAGCAATCCATGTAATCTACTGGATCACTGAGACGCTGGGTGTCTGCCGTCTGTGCTGCTGTGGAAGCTGAGACAATGGTTACCAAACACTGTATCGCAGCTGGGTCCCCTAGTGCTGTCATAGAGTTAGTGACCACTTCCACAGGGGAAGGAATAGGCTTCTAGCTCTGTGAAATGTCCTGTGCCATGTTGGGCATTGCCCTCCGGTCATCTGACACATGAACTATCCTTTCCCCCTGGCCTGGCTGCAGCTCACTCGTGCTCGGTGACTCACCACGTGTAGATTCTGACTCTATACCAGCCTCTACAGCACACACAGTGTAAGTATTTGCGCTGTTGGCTGTGAGTATCAGAGCAAGTGATGGGGCTTCACCATCAGTGCTGTGCTACTGCTCTTTCTCTGTCTCCTGGAGCTGCTGTGACTGGGAAGCTGGCAGTTTTTAGTTATCGTTGGAAAGTATAAAATCAGAAGGCGAGGGTTGGGGTGAGGGATTGGGGGTGGGATGGAAAGCAGGAGGTCCATGGTCCCACCATCTCCAGCTTGTACATCATCCCAGACAGCAGGATGAGGGGGAGGTGGGAGTTAAGAAGGGACATCAGGCAGGTGCATAGCATCATCCTGAATGCTCTCGGTCATGTCGGATGCTACGGGCTCTGTGACAGCCGGTCCCATTATGTGGAGAACCATCTCCTCCCTCAGGCTCAGGGGATGAAGGTATGCCTGGCCCCGGCCGGTTCACTTCTTCGCCTGTGATTATGGGCCACCTTGTCCTGTAAGAGATGGGATGGAATATCAGTAACTGTGTTTCACTGTATTTGGGTGATGTGCCTGCCATAGCTGAATAGCTGGAGGTATGTGGAGGCAGTGAGAGGTGGGTATGAGGCTGGTATCAGTGGAAGCTGTGTGAGGGTGAGGTGGAGTATGTGAATGTTAGGTGTGAGTCCTGAGTGTTAGGGACAGCTGATGGGTGAGTGATGGGGGTGTGGTTCATTGAGTAGTGTGCGAGGTTGGTGGTGTTGGCGGTAGGAGATGCCATTTGGAGATGAAGTCACTGACATCGAACACCCGTGTGAGCTCATTAAACTTCTTCTGGCACTGCTGCCACGTCCTCGGGCCCATACCTCTTGCATTGACCTCGCTGGCCACCTTCTCCCAGTCCCTTCAGAGAGCGTTACTTGAGTGCCTCGGCCGCACGCCATGGAAACTTGGCCTCTTTCCTCCTGTCACCCTCCATGACTAAGGCCTCCAGCGCCACATTCGTGAACTGCAGAGCCCTCTATAGTTTTTTATTTTTAGTTTTAGAGATACAGCACTGAAACAGGCCCTTCGGCCCACCGAGTCTGTGCCGACCATAAACCACCCATTTATACTAACCCTACACTAATTCCATATTCCTACCACATATTCCTACCTGTCCCTATATTTCCCTGCCACCTACCTATACTAGGGGCAATTTATAATGGCCAATTAACCTTTTAACCTGCAAGTCTTTGGCATGTGAGAGGAAACCGGAGCACCCGGAGGAAACCCACGCACACACAGGGAGAACTTGCAAACTCCACACAGGCAGTACCCAGAATTGAACCCGGGTCGCTGGAGCTGTTAGGCTGCGGTGCTAACCACTGCGCCACTGTGCCGCCCGAATATTCCATTTACCTTGTTTCCAATTGCAGAATTCACAGTCAGCACACGCAGCCTCCTGTGATTCAGTGCAGCTTCCCTTTAAGAGGGACTGACTGCCTTTAAAAGCTGAATGCTGGCTGAAACACGAGCCAGCCTCACACACAGTTCTGTCCCAGTTAACAGTGCAGACAGAAAGCAGTGCGGGTCACCCTGGGCAGCAAGTAGAATTCATGGAAATGAGGAGACAGCAGGAGCTTTGTGTGTCACCTGCCTCCGCAAGAGCGGGCACGGGCAGATCATGAATCACAAACCCTACGCACAGAAGGAGGATATTCGGCCCATTGTGTCAGTGCAGTCTCTTGGCAAGAGATATCTAATTAGTTCCTATCCCCTCCTCTTGCCCCACACTCCAGCATTTTTAAATCCAATTCATGTATTTGCTGAATTCTCTTTTGAAAGATATTATTGAATCTGCTTCCACCATGTTTTCAGGCAGTGAATTCCAGATCCCAACAACTTGCTGTGTAAGAAAATTCTCCTCATTTCACCTCTGGTTCTTTGTCAATTACCTTCAATCTGTGTCTTCTTAATACTGAACTTTCTGGCACTGGATACAGTTTCACATTAATTACTCTATCAAAACCCTTCATGATTTTGAATTCTATATTAAATCTCCCCTTACCCTTCACTGCTCTAAAGAGAATAATCCCAGCTTTTCCAATCTCTCCACGTAACTGAATTCCCAGATCCCTGGTACCATTCTAGTAAATCTCCTCTGTATCTTCAATAAGTCCTTGACATCCTTACCAAACCGTGGTGATCAGAATTGGACACAATTCTCCAGCTGGGACCGAACCAATGATGTATAAAAATCAGCATTTCCTCCTGCGTTTTATTACACTGTGTATCTCTCTCTGACACCAAGGACTCTACATGCTACCTTCTAAGATCTGTGTGTGTACACCCCAGGTCGCTCTAATCCTGCACCCGCTTTATAATGGTAACATTGAGTTTATATTGTGTCGCCTCATATTCCTACCCAAATGTCTCACTTCACACTTCACTGTGTTAAATTACATCTGCCATGTTCCTGCACCAGTCAGTCTCTGTCCTGCTGAAGTCTGTTACTATCCTTCTCACTGTTTATTAACATTTCTGAGTTTCCTGCCCTCTGAAAACTTTGGCATTATCCTCTCTGTACGCACGCCCATTGCATTAACATACAGCAACAGTGATCCCAACAGTGACCCTGGGGAACCCCACTGTGTACTTCCCTCCAGACTGAACAACAACCATTCTCCACTACCCTCCGTTTTCTGTCACGGAGCTAAGTTCCTGCTTGCTGGCATTGAAAATAAAAAAAGGACTTCCATTTATGTAACGCCTTCATGACCACTGCATGTCCCAAAGCGATTTACAACCAACGAGTACCTTTTAACGTTTAGTCAGTCTTGGAATGTAGGAAAAACACAGCCAATTTCCGCACAGCAAGATCCCACAAGTAGCAGTGTGATCATGATCAGATCTGTATTTGTGATGTTGATTTGAGGGGTAAATGTTGACCAGGACATTGGGAATAATTCCGCTGACCTTCTAAATAATTCCATGGGATCTTTCCATCCAGCTGAGTGGGCATACGGGGCCTGGCTTTACCTTTCCTTTGATAAGGCGCAACCTCTGACAGTGCAGCACTCCCTCAGTACTGCACTGCAGTGTCAGCCTTGATTCTTGTGATCAAGTCCTGCAGTGTCATTTGATCCTTGAAGCTTGTGATTGAAAGGGGAGAGAGATACAAACTGAGTCACGGCTGACATTGACCCTTTAATCACATGTGTTTCTAATTCGGTAACACCGCTGTTATGTGGTACTTTCTCAAACACCTGTTGAAAGGATAGGAATATTGGGAAAGTACAGACAGGAACAATCATAGAATCATAGAATTGCACAGCTCTGAATGATGTTATTCTGCCCATCAATTCAGTGCTGGTCCTTTCAAAGAGCAATCCAGTTACTCCCACTCCCTGACTCTTTCACTATATCCTAACATTTCTTCTGCTTCAGATATTTATCCAATTCCCATTTGGGATCTACTATTGAATCTGTATCCATCAGTCTATCAGACATTGTATTCCAAATCCAAACCACTCAGAAACAAAAATCCTCATGTCTGCTTCTTTTACCAATCACCTTAAAACTGTGTCTCTGGTTAGCGGTCCCTTGGACATTGGAAACAGTTTCTCTTTATTTAATTTATCTAAACCCTTCCTATTGTTAAACAGCTCAATCAAATCTCCTCTGTGAGTTCTCTGCTCTAAGCAGAACAACCCCAGATACAGAACTGCAATCCCTCATGCCTGGACAAATTCTAGTAAAACAGTTCTGTCCCCTCTCCGAAGGCTACATGTCCTTCCTAAGGTGTGGTTCCCAGTATTCGACACAAGACTTCAGGTGCAGCTGAACTAGTATTTTTTATATATTTCACATAATGTCCTTGCTTTTGTTCTTTTTGCCTCTTTTTAGAAAACCTAGGATCCCATATATTTATTAACTGTCTAGTTAACCTTTCCTGCCACCTTCAAAGATTTGTGTACAAATACCCCAGGTGTCTCTGTTATTTCACCACCTTTATAGTTGTACCATTTAACTTGTATTGTCTCTGCTCATTCATCCTTTCAAAATGTATTACCTCACACATCTGCAATGTCAATTAAATATAGAGAAGATTGAAGCCATTGTTTTCTGTCTCTACTCCAAACATTTCCTAGCTACACACACCATCCCTCTCCTTTGTAAATGCTTGAGACGAAGTCAAACTGTTCAGAAACGTGGGTACATAGTTAACCTTGAGATACCTGGCGATGAGCTTCTGACCAAATATTCACACCATCAGTAAAACGGCTTATTTCCACCCGCGGTGGAGTTGCATTGCTGGTTAAAAAGGAAATTAACGCAATAGTGAGGAAGGATATTCGCTCTGATGATGTGGAGTCTGTATGGGTAGAGCTGAGAAACACTAAGGGGCAAAAAACGTTAGTGGGTGTTATATATCAACCCCCAAACTGTGGTGGTGATGTGGGAATGGTCTTAAACAGGAAATTGGAGATGCATACGATAAAGCAACATCTGTAATTATGGGTGAGTCTAATCCGCATATAGATTGGTCAAATGAAATTTGTCACAATAACGTCAAGGAGGGATTCTTAGAATGTATATGGGATAGCTTTCTGGACCAATACGTTGAGGAACCCACTGGAGAACAGGCCATCCCAGACTGGGTATTGTGTAAAGAGAGAGGAATAATTGACAATCTAGTTGTGTGAAATCCCTTGAGGATGAGCGACCATAATATGATAGAATTCTTCATGAAGAACGCCAACAGTGACGTCAAATGAGAGTTGCAAGCTGATTGGTTGGGTGAGTAGCAGCTGTTAGTGCATGTCGATATCTTTAAAAAAGTGAAAAGTTTATTTTTGTGGAAAAAAACTCTGGTGATAAAGTGAGTACTACTGAAGTGTTTCTTTTTTAAATTATTAAGAACCTTAGATTGAAGTGGGCAGAACAAGGCCCCTCATGTAATTAGTATTTTTTAAATTAAGGGTGTAACTAATTAATCTAAGGGTAGGTCATGACAGGAGAGCTCAGCCCCGTGATTTTCCTCCTGCGCTATGTGGGAAATCAGGGATGCTTCCAGTGTCCCTGGTGACCATGTGTGCAGGAAGTGTATCCATCTGCAGCTGCTGGTTACCCACATTACGGAGATGGTGAAATCACTGTGGAGCATCCATAATGCTGAGGAAGTCGTGGATAACATGTTTAGCGAGGTGGTCACACCGCAGATAATAGCTGCTCAGGCAGAAAAGGGATGGGTGACCACCAGACGGAGTAGTAGGCACAGGCAGGTAGTGCAGGAATCTCTTGTGTCCACCCCCCTCTCAAACAGATCGACCACTTTGGATACTGTTGGGGGGATGACCTCCCAGGGGAAAGCGGCAACAGCCAGGCCCGTGGGACCACAGAGGGCTCTGCTGCACAGCAGGGGAGGAAAAGGGGTGGAAGAGCTATCATGATAGGGGATTCTATCGCAGAGGATGCAGGTAGGCGTTTCTGTGGCCGCAAAAGAGACACCAGGATGGTATGTTGCCTCCCTGCTGCTAGGGTCAAGGAAATTCTCAAAGGGGAGAATGAGCAGCCAGAGGTCGTGGTCCATATTGGTGCTAACGATATACACAGGAAGAGAGATAAGGTCCTGCACAGTGAATATAGGGAGTTAGGCAGAAGGTTAAAAAGTAGAACCTCTAGGGTTACTCTCAGGATTTGGCCTCATCATCAGCCTTAAGAAAACGAACATCATGGGACAGGACGTCAGAAATGCTCCATCCATCAATATTGGCGACCACGCTCTGGAAGTGGTTCAAGAGTTCACCTACCTGGGCTCAACTATCACCAGTAACCTTTCTCTAGATGCAGAAATGTGTGGCGTTTGCAAGTTCTTCCTATGTCTGCGTGGGTTTCGTCCGGGTGCTCCGGTTTCCTCCCACATGCCAAAGACTTGCAGGTTGCTTGGTAAATTGGCCATTATAAAATTGCCCCTAGTGGAGGTAGGTGGTAGGGAAATATAGGGACAGATGGGGATGTGGTTGGAATATGGTATAGTGTAGGATTAGTATCAGTGGGTGATTGATGGTTGGCACAGACTCGGTGGGCCGAAGGGCCTGTTTCAGTGCTGTATCTCTAAAACAATATCAACAACGCATGGGAAAAGCTTCCACTGCTATGTCCAGACTGGCCAAGAGAGTGTGGGAAAATGACGCACTGACACAGAACACAAAACTCCGAGTGTATCAAGCCTTTGTCCTCAGTACCTTGCTCTATGGCAGCGAGGCCTGGACAACGTATGTCAGCCAACAGCGACTCTCAATTCATTCCATCTTCGCTGCCTACGGAGAATACTTGGCATCAGGTGGCAGGACCGTATCTCCAACACAGAAGTCCTCGAGGCGGCCAACATCCCCAGCTTATACACACTACTGAGTCAGCGGCGCTTGAGAGGGCTTGGCCATGTGAGCCACATGGAAGTTGGCAGGATCCCCAAAGACACATTTTACAGCGAGCTCGCCACCGGTATCCGACCCACCGGCCATCCATGTCTCCGCTTTAAAGACGTCTGCAAACGCGACATGAAGTCCTGTGACATTGATCACAAGTAGTGGGAGTCAGTTGCCAGCGATCGCCAGAGCTGGCGGGCAGCAATTAAGGCAGGGCTAAAGTGTGGCGAGTCGAAGAGACTTAGCAGTTGGCAGGAAAAAAGACAGAAGCGCAAGCGGAGAGCCAACTGTGTAACAGCACCGACAAACAAATTTTTCTACAGCATCTATGGAAGAGCCTATCACTCGAGAATACGCCTTTATCGCCACTCCAGGCGCTGCTCCACACACCACTGATCACCTCCAGGCACTTATCCATTGTTTCTCGAGACAAGGAGGCCAAAGAAGAAGAAGAATCTCAGGATTACTCCCTGTGCCACGTGCTAGTGAGGGTAAGAATAGGTGGATTAGGCAAATGAATGTGTGGCTGAAGAGCTGGTGCAAGCGGGAGGGCTTCAGCTACTTGGATCATTGGGATCTCTTCTGGTGCAGCGGTGACCTGTACAAGAGGGTCGGGTTGCATCTAAACTGGAAGGGGACCAATATCCTTGCGGGGAGATTTATTAGTACTACTCGGGAGGGTTTAAACTAGTCTTGCAGGAGGGTAGGACTCAAAGTAGTAGTCTCTCCGATGAGATAGTTGAGGTAAATGTAGAGGTTAAAGCAAGCAAGTCCAGTAGGCAGGCCGGGCAGGGGCAGGACAGGGAGCGTGGAAGATCTGGTCGACTAAACTGCATGTACTTTAATGTAAGAGGCCTTACAGGTAAGGCAGATTAACTCAGAGCATGGGTCAGTACATGGGATTGTGATATCGTAGCTATTACAGAAACGTGGTTGAGGGATAGGCAAGACTGGCAGCTCAATTGAAGGAGCATATATGTAGGGAAATCACAGATAGGTGTAGGAATTACAAGGTTGTAATAGTAATTGATTTTAACGTCCCTGATATTGACTGGGACTGGCTTAGTGCTAAGGGATCAGATGGGCAAAAATTTGTTAAGTGTGACCAGGATAGTTTTCTGAAGCAGCATGTTGATGGCTCTACTAGAGAGCTCAACCTCCTCTTAGGAAATGAAAATGGGCAGGTAGATGATGTGTCAGTGGGGGAGCACTTTGGGACCAGTGACCATAACTCTATTAGCTTCAAGATAGTTATGGAAGAAGATAGGACTGGTCCTCAGGTTGAAGTCCCAAATTGGAGGAAGGTTCATTTCGATGGCATCAGACAGGAACTCTCAAATGTTGAATGGCAGATACGGTTTGCAGGGAAAGGGACGTCTGGCAAGTGGGAGGCTTTTAAAAGTGAGAAAGGAATAGTTATGGGCTGGCATATTCCTGTTAGATGCAAAGGCAAGGCTGGCAAGTTTAGGGAACCTTGGTTGAAAAGGGATGTTGAGGGTCTACTCAGGACAAAGAAGGAGGCATATGTCAGGTATAGACAGCGGGGATCAAACGAGTCCCTCGAGGAGTACAGGGGATATAGGAGTACACTTAAGAAGGAAATTAGGAGGGTGAAAAGGGGCCATGAGATTTCGCTGGCAGATAAGCTAAAGGAGAATCCTAAAATATTTTAAAAGTATATTGAGAGGAAAAGGGATGCCAGGGAGAGAGTAGGTCCCCTTAAGGATCAGTGTGGTAATCTATGTGTGGAGCCACGGGAAATGGGCGAGGTCTTAAATGAATACTTCTCATCTTTATTTACCATGGAGACGACATGGAAGCTAGTGAGTTCAAGGGAGGGAACAGCGATATCCTGGAGCATATCAACATTACAAAGGAGGAGGTGTTGGAGGTTTTGAAGCGCATTAAGGGAGATAAAATGGAATAGTGTAGGTCAGATGGTTTCACAGGTCGGCGCAACATCGAGGGCTGAAGGGGCTGTACTGCGCTGTAATGTTCTATGTTCCATAAATCCCTAGGGCCTGACCAGGTGTATCCTCGGATGCTATGGGAAGAAAGGAAGGATATTCCTGGAGCCCGAGCAGAGATTTCTACATTATCGTTAGCCACGGGTGAGGTACCGGAAGACTGGAGGAGAGCTAATGTTGTGCCTTTATTTAAGAAGGGCAGCAGTGATAAGCCAGGGAACTACAGGCCGGTGAGCCTTACATCAGTGATGGGAAAGTTATTGGAAGGGATTCAGACAGACAGGATTTATATGCATTTGGAAAGGCAACATCTGATTAGAGATATTCAGCATGGCTTTGTGCATGGGAATCATGTCTCAGGAATTTGATTGAGTTTTTTGAGGAGGTGACCAAGAGTATTGACGAGGGCAGGGCGATGGACGTTGTTTACATGGACATGAGCAAGGCCTTTGACAAGATCCCGCATGGTCGGCTGGTCCAGAAGGTTCAAACACATGTGATCCAGGGTGAGCTCGCCAATTGGATACAAAATTGGTTTGGTAATAGGAGGCAGAGGGTGGAAGTGGAGGGTTGTTTTTCAGATTGGAGGCCGGTGACCAGTGGTGTGCCGCAGGGATCGGTTCTGGGCCCTCTCTTGTTTGTCATATATATTAATGACTTGGATATGAATGTAGGGGGCATGATTGGTAAGTTTGCAGATGAAACAAAAATTGATGGAATAGTAGAAAGTGAAGAAGGTTGTCTAAGGTTACAACAGGATATGGATAAACTTGGAAAGTGGGCAAGGAATTGGCAAATGGAATTTAATGCAGACAAGTGCGAAGTGATGCATTTTGGGAAGTTAAACCAGGGCAGGACATATACAGTGAATGACAGGGCTTGGGGAGTGTTGTTGAGAAGAGAGACCTTGGGGCGCAAGTGCATAGTTCCCTGAATGTGGCAACACAGGTAGACAGGGTGGTGAAGAAGGTGTATGGCATGCTTGTCTCCATCAACTGCGGCATGGAGTACAAGAGTTGGGACGACATGTTACAGTTGTACATAGCATTGGTTATTCCGCATTTGGAATACAGTGTGCAGTTCTGGTCGCAACACTACAGGAAAGATGTGATTAAGCTAGAGAGGGTGCAAAAATGATTCATAAGGATGTTGCCTGGTTTGGAGGGCTTGAGTTATAAAGAGAGATTGGGTAGGCTGGGTCTGTTTTCCCTGGAGCAAAGACGGCAGAGAGGGGACATGATGGAGGTATATAAAATTATGAGAGGCATAGACAGAGCAGGTAGCCAGAGTCTGTTTCCCATGGTAGGGGTGACTAAAACTAGAGGGCATAGATTTAAGATGAAAGGGAGGAGGTTTAAAGGGGATTAAAAGGGTAAATTTGTCACACAAAGAATAGTGCGTATCTGGAATGAGCTGCCAGAGGACGTGGTGGAGGCAGGAACAGTAGCCACATTTAAGAGTCATCTGGACAGGTATTTGAATGAGCAAAGCATAGAAGGATATGGAATTAATGCAGGCACGTGGAATCAGTATCGCTTGGCATTATGGTCGGCATCGACACAGTGGGCCGAAGGGCCTGTTTCTATGCTGTACGAATCTATGACTCGAAGATGGAGAGTGGCGTAGTTGATTTTGAGACCAGGGTCGTGAATCTTAATAAAGAAAAGTATGAAGGTATGAGGCACGAGTTGGCTATGATGGATTGGGAAACGTTATTTAAAGGGATGATGGTGGAAAGGCAATGGCAATATTCAAAGAGTGCATTGATGAACTGCAACAATTGTTTACTCCTGTCTGGCGCAAAAGTAAAATGGGAAAGGTAGCTAAACCATGGCTTACAAGGAAAATTAGAGATAGTATTAGATCCACGGAAGAGGCATATACATTCGCCAGAAAGAAACAACAGACCTGAGGATTGGGAGCAGTTTAGAATTCAGCAAAGGAGGACCACGGGATTGAGTAATAAGGGGAAAATAAAGTACACGAGTAAGCTTGCAGGGAACATACAACCTGAATGTAAAGGTTTCTGTAGGTATGTGAAGAGGAAAGGATTGTTTAAGACAAATGTAGGTCCTTACAGTTAGAGACATGGAAATTTATTATGGGAAACAAAGAAATGGCTAACCAACTAAATGCATACTCTGATTCTGTCTTCACAAAGGATGGCACAAATATCTTACCAGAAATGTTGGGGAACACAGGGTTTAGTGAGAGGAAGGAACCGAAGGAAATCAGTATTAGTAGAGAAATTGTGTTGGGAAAATTGAAGGGATTGAAGGCCGATAAATCCTCAGAGCCCGATAATCTACATCCCAGATTACTTAAAGAAGTGACCCTAGAAATAGTGGATGCATTGGTGGTCATCTTTCAAGATTCTATAGACTTTGGAACAGTTCCAGCTGATTGGAGGGCAGCTACTGTAACCCCATCATTTAAAAAGGGAGGTAGAAATAAAGCAGGGAATTGTCGACAGGTCAGCCTGACGTCGGTAGTGGGGAAAATTCTCGAGTCCGTTATCAAAGATTTGATAGCAGAGCACTTGGAGAACAGTGTTAGAATCGGATAGAGTCACATGGATTTACGAATGGGAAATCATGCTTGATAAATCTATTAGAATTCTTCGAAGATGTAACTAATAGAGTGGATGAGGGGGAGCCAGAGAATGTGGTTTATTTGGACTTTCAGAAGGCTTTCGACAAAGTCCCACATAAGAGATTAGTGAGTAAAATTAAAGCGCATGGGATTAGTGGTAGTGTATTGCGATAGATAGAAAATTGATTGGCAATTGGAAAAAAAGAGACGGGATAAACGGATCTTTTTCCAAAAGGCAGGCAGTGATTAGTGGGGTAGCACAGAGATCGGCGCTAGGACCCCAGCTATTCACACTCTATATTAATGATTTAGATGAGGGAACTAAATGTAATATCTCCAAATTTTCAGAAGACACAAAACTGGGTGGGAGGGTGAGTTGTGAGGAGGATGCAGAGTGGCTTCATGGTGATTTGGACAAGTTGAGTGAGTAGTCTATTGCATGGCAGATGCAGTATAAGGTGAATAAATGTGAGGTTATCCACTTTGGTAGCAAAAACAGGAAGGCAGATTACTATCTGAACGGCGATAAACTGAGAGAGGGGAATATGCAAGGAGACCGGGGTGTTCTCGTACACCAGTCACTGAAGGTAAGCATGCAGGTGCAACAGGCGGTAGAAAAAGGCGAATGTTATGTTGGCCTTCATAGAGACAGGATTCGAGTACAGGAGCAGGGATGTCTTGTTGCAATTAGACAGGGCCTTGGTGAGGCTGCACTTGGAATATTGTGTGCAGTTTTGGTCTCCTTCTCCGAGAAAGGATCTTCCTGCTGTAGAGAAAGTGCAACGAAGGTTTATCAGACTGATTCCTGGAATATCGGGACTGATGTATGAGGAGAGTTAGGATTATATTCGCTGGAGTTCGGAAGAGTGAAGAGGGATCTCATAGAAACCTATAAAATTCTAACAGGATTTGACAGGGTAGTTGCAGGAAGGATGTTCCCGATGGTGGGGGAGTACAGAACCGGGGGTCATAGTCTAAGGATACGGGGTAAACCTTTCAGGACTGAAATGAGGAGAATTTTCTTCACCCAGAGAGTGGTGAGCCAGTGAAATTACGTTATCACTCCCATATCCAAGAGGGATTGGAATATGCTGGCCAGTGCCTCTGCTACTTCCACCATTCCATCCCTCAGCAACCCTCATGCATCCCATCCAGACTGGGTAAATGATCTACTTTATTGTGGTACAGAAAGTGCTGTATTGAAAAGGGTTAACTGAATCTGTTTGTTCAGTGACTGCAAATAATATCAGTCTCCATGGACCCGAATTGTGTCACTGGAAGTTTTCCATCTTCTATTAATAAGGGGCTTCCATGTGTTGTCCCATAGTTTCAGCTGGAACATCAACCCCGGCACAACAGAGATCAGCGGCTCCAGAGAGAGAGAAAGGATAGATCAGAATCTGAGAACAAATGACTGGAATGTAACAACACTTGGTCAGAATCTGAGAATAATATATTGGAATGTTAGAACAATGGACAGGAGTTTATCCTCGGATCTTTACCACATTTCTACATATTATGATTGGTACTCATTAAACAATCGTATCCATCTCGCACTGAAGATTATTCAATACATTTACTATCCCATCCTGGCTATTATTGGTGTCCCTGGTAAGTCTCTCTATCCAGCTACTAATTCTATAAACCAAGTTTAACAGCATTACTGCTCCTGTAATTTACTCTGCACTTTTTGCTGCCGTTGTATCCTGGTGAATATGTCCAGCTATTAGCTCTATGTACCATTGCCAACTTTATTGGATTTCTTGACATTTGCTCTCTCATCTTTACTGCTGTTGCTGTCTCTATTTCCCGGTAGGGCATTGTAAACCCCGTTTCACTGAACTACTGTTCTGTTATGTAAATTTTAGGAAGACTGAAGCCAGTGTCATTGGTCTCCATCACAAACTCCATCCCCCATCTGTGAAACAAATACACCACCCTGTGCAATATCTGAGGCTGAACCAGACTGTTTGCAATCGGTGTGTTCTATTTAAACCTGAGCTGAGTCCATCTCCATATTCTCTCCAGTACCAACCCTGCCTACGACCACCTCTGTAATATCCCCCACCTCCACCTCTGTCTCAGCCAATCTGCTGCATAAACCCACACCTGTACCTTTGTTAAATCCACACTTGACTATTCCAATTCTATCCTGGTCACCCTCCCAGTTATAAACCTCCATAAACCACAGCCCATCCAGATCTCTGCTGCCTGTATCCTAACTCACACCAAATCCCGATCACCCATCACCCCTGTGCTCACTGATCTACATTGGCTCCTGGTCTGGCAGCACCTTAATTTTAATATAGTCATTCTTGTGTTTGAATCCCTCCATGGCCTCACCCCTCCAATTAGTCCCATTCTCCTGCCCATTCTCATATTCCTGAAAATGTTTTGCCTTCAATCTTTTCTCATTTCTCCTTCTGAAGTGAATTCCTTTCCCACTGTATCTGTCCCGAGCCACTATTTTAGACTCCACAGCACTACTGCTGCTGACGGTACAGAAGCTGGGATCCATAGAGAGATGTGAACTGCACAGCCAGGCACTTCTAGTGCGGCCTGCACAGTGCCCCATGCTGGGCAGGGCTCTTGCTCAATCGTACTATGTATGTGTTGTTGCTCTGAGAATGGTTTTGAATGTGATGTCAATGTACCATACCGGCAGCTTTGATGTACGTCTTTGAAACTTGGTTTGTACATGTCCACTGATCGCATGTGTTAGTCACTCTCAGCTGAACATATATTCAGCAGCATGAGGAATCCCCTCTCGTATTATTTAAAAGGACCAGGCATCCAACTTACAGGTGAGGGGCTTTTGACTTACTTCTGTTATTGTAAAGTTAGTGGAGGTGCTGTGGATGGTTTGTTGGAGGTTGTGTTGTGAGCTGCTGCAGACATTCAGGGAGGACAGACGATTTGGTGACCCAACTCTGGACGAGGTATGGTCTATCAGAGGGAAACAGCAGCAGCCAGAGCAGAGGCACCACGGCTGGCACTGTTGTTCTGCAGGGAGGGACAAAGCACAGAAGAGCAATAGCTATAGGGGATTCTATAGTCGGGGCACAGATAGGCGCTTCTGTGGACATGAAAGAGACTCCAGGATGGTATGTTGCCTCCCTGGTGCCAGGGTCAAGGATGTCTCTGAACAGACATGGGGCATTCTGAAGGGGGGAAGGTGAACAGCCAGAGGTTGTGGTACACATCGGTACCAATGACATCGGCAGGAAGAGTGATGAGGTCCTGCAGGGGGAGTTTAGGGAGTTAGGTGGAAAGTTAAAAAACAGTACCTCGAGGGTTGTAATCTCTGGATTGCTCCCTGTGCCACGTGCCAGTGAGGCTAGAAGTAGGAAGATAGTGCAGCTAAACACGTGGCTGAGCAGCTGGTGTAGAAGGGAGGGTTTCGGATATCTGGACCATTGGACTCTCTTCAGGGGCAGATGGGACCTGTACAAGAAGGACGGGTTGCATATAAACTGGAGGGGCACTAATATCCTTGCTGCAAGGTTTGCTCACGTCACTCGGGAGGGTTTAAACTAGTGTGGCAGGGGGGTGGGAACCAGAGCAGTAGGACAGCTAGTGAAATAAATGAGGAGGACATAGTAAAGAAGGCCAGTAGGACTAAGAGGAAAAGCAAGCAGGGAGATGTTGCTGAGCACAGCGGGACTGGTGTTCTGAAGTGCATTTGTTTCAAGGCGAGAAGTATAACAGGTAAAGCAGATGAACTAAGAGCTTGGATTAGTACTTAGAAATATGATGTTGTTGCTATTGCAGAGACTTGGTTGAGGGAAGGGCAGGATTGGCAGCTAAATGTTCCAGGCTTTAGAAGCTTCAGGCGGGATAGACGGGGTGTAAAAGGGGTGACGGAATTGCATTACTGGTTAAGGAGAATAACACAGCTGTACTGCGGGAGGACAAATCAGAGGGGTCATGCAGCGAGTCAATATGGGTGGAGCTCAGGAATAGGAAGGGTGCAGTCACGATGTTGGAGGTTTGCTACAGGCCTCCCAACAGCCAGCGGGAGATAGAGGAGCAGATATGTAGACAGATTTAGGAAAGATGTAAAGGTAACAGGGTTGCAGTGGTGGGTGATTTTAACTTCCCCAATATTGACTGGGACTCGCTTAGAGTTAGGTGCTTGGATGGGGCAGAATTTGTGAGGAGCATCCAGGAGGGCTTCTTGAAACAGTATGTATATAGTCCAACTGGGGATCGGGCCATTCTGGACCTGTTATTGGGGAATGAGCTCGGCCAGGTGGTCGAAGTTTCAGTGGGGGAGCATTCCCGGAACAGGGACCATAATTCCATAAGTTTTAAGGTACTTGTGGATAAGGATAAGAGTAGTCCTCGGGTGAAGGTGCTAAATTGGGGGAAGGCTAATTATAACAAAATTAGGCAGGATCTGAAGAATTTAGAATGGGGGCGGCTGTTTGAGGGTAAATGAACATCTGACATGTGGGACTCTTTCAAACGTCAGCTGATTGGAATCCAGGACCAGCATGTTCCTGTGAGGAAGAAAGACAAGTTTGGCAAGTTTCGGTAAGCTTGGATAACACAGGATATTGTGAGCCTCGTCAAAAAGAAAAAGGAAGCATTTGTAAGGGCTGGATGGCTAGGAACAGACTTGAGGAATATAAAGACAGTAGGAAGGAACTTAAGCAAGGAGTCAGGAAGGCTAAAAGGGGTGATGAGAAGTCATTGGCAAACAGGATTAAGGAAAATCCCAAGGCGTTTTATACATTTATAAAGAGCAAGAGGGTAACCAGGGAAAGGGTTGGCCCATTCAAGGACAGAGATGGGAATCTATGCGTGGAGCTAGAGGAAATGGGCGAGGTGCTAAATGAGTACTTTGCATCAGTATTCACCAAAGAGAAGGATTTGGTGGATGATGAGCCGAGGGAAGGGAGTGCAGATAGTCTCAGTCATCTCATTATCAAAAGGGAGGAGGTGTTGGGTGTCTTGCAAAGCAATAAGATAGATAAGTCTCCAGGGCCTGACGGGATCTACCCCAGAATACTGAGGGAGGCAAGGGAAGAAATTGCTGGGGCCTTGACAGAAATCTTTGCATCCTCATTGGCTACAGGTGAGGTCCCAGAGGACTGGAGAAAAGCCAATGTTGTTCCTTTGTTTAAGAAGGGTGGCAAGGATAATCCAGGAAATTATAGGCCTGTAAGCCTTACGTTAGTGATAGGGAAATTATTAGAGAGGATTCTTCGGGACAGGATTTACTCCCATTTGGAAACAAACGAACTTATTAGCGAGAGACAGCATGGTTTTGTGAAGGGGAGGTCGTGTCTTACTAATTTGATTCAGTTTTTTGAGGAAGTGACAATGATGATTGATGAAGGAAGGGCATTGGATGTTATCTATATGGACTTTAGTAAAGCCTCTGACAAGATCCCGCATGGTAGACTGGTACAAAAGGTGAAGTCACACGGGATCAGACGTGAGCTGGCAAGATGGATACAGAAGTGGCTCGGTCATAGAAGACAGAGGGTATCAGTGGATGGGTGTTTTTCTGAATGGAGGGATGTGACTAGTGGAGTTCCGCAGGGATCAGTGCTGGGACGTTTGCTGTTTGTAGTATATGCAAATGATTCGGAGGAAAATGTTGCTGGTCTGATGAGTAAGTTTGCGGATGATACAAAGGTTGGCGGAGTTGCAGATAAGAATGAGGATTGTCAGAAGATACAGCAGGATATAGATCGGTTGGCGACTTGGGCAGAGAAATGGCAGATGGAGTTTAATCCGGACAAATGTGAGGTAATGCATTTTGGAAGGTCTAATGCAGGTGGGAGGTATACAGTAAATGGCAGAACCCTTAGGAGTATTGACAGGCAGAGAGATCTGGGCGTACAGGTCCACGGGTCACTGAAAGTGGCAACGCAGGTGGATAAGGTATTCAAGAAAGCAAACAGCATGCTTGCCTTCATCGGACGAGGCACAGAGTATAAAAATTGGCAGGTCATGTTGCAGCTGTACGGAACCTTAGTTAGGCCACACTTGGAATTATGCGTGCAATTCTGGTCGCCACACTACCAGAAGGACCTGGAAGCTTTGGAGAGGGTACAGAAGAGGTTTACCAGGATGTTGCCTGGTCTGGAGGGCATTTGTTATGAGGAGAGGTTGGGCAAACTCGGATTGTTTTCACTGGAACGACGGAGGTGGAGGGGCGACTTGATAGAGGTTTACAAAGTTATGAGCCGCATGGACAGAGTGGAAAGTAAGAAGCTTTTTCCCAGGGTGGAAGAGTCAGTTACTAGGCGACATAGGTTTAAGGTGCGAGGGGCAAAGTTCAGAGGGAATCTGCGAGGCATGTTTTTTTACACTGAGGTTGGTGAGTGCCTGGAACTTGCTGCCAGTGGAGGTGTTAGAAGCAGATACGATAGCGACGTTTAAGAGATATCTTGACAAATGCATAAATAGGAAGGGAATAGAGGGATATGGGCTCCGGAAGTGCTGAAGGTGTTAGTTTAGGCAGGCATCAAGATCGGCGCAGGCTTGGAGGGCCGAATGGTCTGTTCCTGTGCTGTACTGTTCTTTGTTATTTGTTCTTGACTGTAGTTACAATGTCCCTGGGTCTGTAACACGACCAACAAATGGAGCAGAGGCTGCAGAGAGGGGAAGCTCTTTCAAGTGAGAGGAGGAAGGGGCTCTGCCCTACCCTCCCTGGGTTTTCCAAGAGCACTTTTCCTAAGCACACCTAACCCAGGAGCAGTGTGTGAGGTAACTCTGATTCAATTAGGAGGTGGTCACAGAGATGTGTCACCTCCTGCAACACGACCTGGAGCCTCACTGCGTGCACATTACCAAAAGGATTTAGATACTTTGGAGAGGGTGCAGAGGAGGTTCACCAGGATGTTGCCTGGTATGGAGGGCGCTAACTATGAAGAGAGGTTGAGCAGATTAAGATTATTTTCATTAGAAAGACGGAGGTTGTGGGGGGACCTGATTGAGGTGTACAAAATCATGAGAGGTATAGACAGGGTGGATATCAAGAAGCTTTTTCCCAGAGTGGGGGATTGAATTACTAGGGGTCACGAGTTCAAAGTGAGAGGGGAAAAGTTTAGGGGGCATATACGTGGAAAGTTCTTTACGCAGAGGGTGGTGGGTGCCTGGAACGCGTTGCCAGCGGAGGTGGTAGACGCGGGCATGATAGCGTCTTTTAAGATGTATCTAGACAGATACATGAATGGGCAGGAAGCAAAGAGATACAGACCCTTCGAAAATAGGCGAATGTTTAGATAGAGGATCTGGATCGGCGCAGGCTTGGAGGGCCAAAGGGCCTGTTCCTGTGCTGTAATTTTCTTTGTTCTTTTGTTCTTTCTCACACCAGGGTGATGATGGAGTGGTCAGTGGCTGTTAAGGTCACAGTTTCATTGAACTTCCATGCATCTGAATATTTCCAGGCAGGAGCAGGAGACATATCAAACATAGAGTCATAGAGAGTGATAGATACATTTATGGCACAGAAGATGGCCATTCGGCCCCTCGGTGCCTGCTCCCTGTGGAACAATCCAGTCAGTCCCACTCTCCCAGTCAGTCCCCGTATCCCTGCAAGATCATCTCCTTCGGGTGTCCATCCAGTATCCTTTTGAATTCATTGTCTCTAATGATGAAGTCCAAGATCTGATATGCTTCGCTAAACACTCTCCTAATATGTCCTGCCAACTTCAAAGATCAATGCATATGCAGCCCCAGGTCCCTCTGTCCCTGCACAATCTTTAGAACTGTGTCATTAAGTCTATATTACCTTCCTATTCCTTCTGACAAAATACATCACCTCACACTCCGTTGTATGAAATTCCACCTGCCACTTCTCTGTCCATTCTGCTAGCCTATCTATATCCTGCTACAGGTGGTTTGCAACATCCTCACTGTTTACCACACCTCCAAGATTGGTATCATTGGAAAATTTTGAAATTCTTCTCTGTATTCCAAGATCCATGTAACTCATATATAGCAAAAAAACAAACAGTGGTCCTAAGCACTGACCCTTGGGGAACATCACTGTCTACCATCCTCCAGTCTGAAAAACAACCATTGAACACATTTCTCTTTTTTCTGTCCTATGGACAATTTTTGATCCAATTAGATGCTATTCCATGAGGTTCAATTTTGTTAGCCAAGCTTCTGCGTGTTTCTTCGTCAAATAATTTCATAAAATCCACGGAGACAACATCCACCACATTCCCTTCATCAACCTTCTCTGATTTTCTAAATAAATTCAATTAGTTCATCAAGCATGATCTGCCTTTTAGAAATCCGTGCTGACAATCCTTAATTAACTCAATCTCTCCAAGTGTGTGTTGTCCTTTTCCCCTGATTATTGCTTCTAAAACTTTCCTCACAACTGATGTTAAACTAACTGGCCAGTAGTTACTAGGCCTGTGTGTTGTCCATTGATTATTCTGGAAGGTGAGGGTGACCATCTATGTCATCAATATCTCCCTCAGCAGGTAGAAGCAGGATGAGAGATCCCGTGGCTTTGTTAGGATAGCGGGATTCCTGATGGTGTAGGTGGCTCTGCGGGGCCCCCATGTCAACCCATCGGTTGACGTACAGGGACTGAAATAACTCTCACACCATCAATGTGCAGTTGGTGTGTGAGCATGGCCAGTACGTCATGTTGGTGAATGTCCACCATCCTGGCAGCAGCCACCATACCTTCATTCTGAAGCAGTCAGCCGGTCCCAACACATCGGGGCTCCATGAAGAACCAGAATGTAGCTCCTTGGAGACAAATGAACCCCCTCTAGACACAGCCCATGCTTCTACACCCTCAATCCACCTCCCACCGTCAACCGTTAGTTACGCAATTGGCATGTGTATAATGTGAGCAATGGAGTCACCAGGAACATGGTGGAACAGACCATCGGTGTGATGAAGCAATGCTTCCGATGTCTGAACCGCTCGGGGAGAGTCCTCCAGTACACACTGGAGCAGGTGTCTGAGTTCATGGTGTTCTGCTGCACCCTTCATATCATCACCATCATGAGGACACAGTCATTGGCACCAGAAATCCGGAGGCCACCTCAGGAGGAGGTGGGAGGGAAGATATTTCCTCGATGACTTCGACCCGGACAGGCTGTCGGAGAGTCCCTGCTGAGATTCCAGTTCCCATAGGACAGCTTCCCTTTCCAGCCATGAATTCCCCATTCTCCACCATTACACCCATCTGAGACGCCCCATCACAGTGTCCCCTTGGTCAGCATCCTGTAATAAAAACATCAGAGAATTATTACAGCACAGAAGGACCAATTCAGCCTTTCGTGTCTGCACTGGCTCTCCGAATGAGCAATTCACCCAGTGCCGTTCCCTGCCTTCTTCCTGTAATCCTGCACATTCTTCCTTCTCATATAACAGTCTATTCAGCTTCAGTTGAACCTGACTCCACCACACTCTCAGGCAGTGCATTCCAGACTCTAACCACTCACTGTGTGAAAAAATATTTTCCTCAGGTCGTCTTTGCTTCTTTTACCCATGACTTTAAATCTGTGCCCTCTCGTTCTCTATCCTTTCACGAGTGGGAACTGTTTCTCTCTATCTACTCTATGCAGACACCTCATGATTTTTGAAACCTCTAATAAATCACCTCTCGGCCTTCTCCGAGGGAAACAGTCCTAACTTCTCCAATCTATCTTCATATCTAAAATTCCTCAACCTGGGAATGATTCTGGTCAATCTTTTCTGCACTCTCTCCAATGCCCTCACGTCTTTCCTCAAATATGGCACCCAGAACTGGACGCAATACCACAGCTGAGGCTGAAATAGTGTCTTATATAAGTTCAATATAACTTCCTTGCTCTTGTACTCTATGCCCATATTAATAAAGCCCACTATACTGCATGCTTTATTAAACACTTTCTCAACCTGTTCTGCCGCCTTCAATGACTTCTGCACATATACACACAGGTTCTTCTGCTCATGAACACCCTATAGAATTGTATATTGTCACCCCATGTTCTTCCTACCAACATGAATCACTTCACATTTCTCTGTAATGAACGACATCTGCCACCTGTCTGCCCATTGCAGCAACTTGTATGTGTCCTTTTGAAGTTCTACACTATCCTCCTCACAGTTCACAATGCTTCCAACGTTCGTATCAGCTGCAAACTTTGAAATTGTGCCCTGTACACCCAGGTTTAGGTCCTTAATATATATCAGGAAAAGCAAGGATCCCAACACTGATCTCTGGGGAACTCCACGACAAACCTTCCTCCAGATTGTAAAACATCCATTAACCACTGCTCTTTGTTTCCTGTCACTCAGCTAATTTCGTACCCATGTTGCTAATGTCCTTTTTATTCTATGAGCTACAAGTCTGCCCACAGGCCTGTTGTGTGGCATTGTATCAAAAGGTTTTTACAAGCAGGGAATAGTTAAATGTCTGGAATACACTGCTTGAGAATAGTGGAGGCAGGTTCATTTGAAACTGAATATGAAAATCAATGTACACAACATCAACAGAATTGCCCTCATCAACTCTCTCTGATACCACCTCAAACATCTCCAGAAAATTAGTTAAACATGATGTTCTCTCAAGAAATCCATGCTGGCTTGTTTAATTAACTCGCATTTGTCCATGTGACTATTAGCTTTGTCCAAGATTATTTCTTTCTGGAAGTTTTCCCACCACCGAAGTTTAACTGACAGGCCTATAGTTGCTGCCCTTATCTTTACACACTTTTCTGAACAAGGGTGTAACGTTTACAATTCTCCAGTCCTCTGGCATCACCCCGACTCTAAGTAAGACTGAAAAATTATGTCCAGTGCCTCTGCGATTACCACCCTCACTTCCCTCAGTATCTTTGGATACATCTCATCTGGTCCTGGTGCTTTATTCAATTTAATTCCAGACAGCCTATCTAATACTTCCTCTTTATCAATTTTAAACCCCACTAGTGTCTGACTTATCTCCTCTTTCAACATTGCGTTGGTTGCATCTTAGAATCATAGACAGTTTATGGCACACAGAGAGACCACTTGGCCCATCGTGTCTATACTGTCCAAAAAACGATCCATTCATTCTAATCCTACCTTCCAGCATTTGATAGATTACAGCACTTGAGGTGCACATCCAGACACCTTTTGAATGAATTGTTGGTTTCTACCTCAACTACCCTTTCGTACAGTGAGTTCCAGACTCTGACCACCCGCTGAGTGAAAATAAAATCCGCAGCTCCCTTTTAGTCTTTCTACCAATCACTTTAAGTCCATGCCCCCTCGTCACTGACCTCTTTGCTCAGGTGAATAGACCCTTCAGCTCCACTCTACTCTCAGTTTTGTACATTTCAATCAGATTTACCCTCAGCCTTCTCTATTTCAAGGAGAACAATCCCAGCCTGTCCAATCTTTCCTCATAGCTGCATTTTTCCAGTCCTCACCACATCCTCATAAATCTCCTGTGTACCCTCTCTGGTGCAATTACATCTTTTCTGTAATGAGGTGACCAGAACTGCACACAGTACTCAAGTTGTGTCCTAACCAATGAGTTATACAATTCTAGCATGACCTCCCTGCTCGTATATTCTATACCTCGGCTAATAAAGGAAAGGATTCCATATCTTCTTCCTTGGTAAAGACAGGTGGAAATTATTCATTTATTACCTCAGCTATATCCTCCGCCTCCATGTGCAAATCCCCTTTATGGTCCTGAGTCAGCCCCATTGCTCCTTTTACTACCCTTTTACTATTTAGATGCCGATAGAAAACTTTGGGATTTCCTTTAATGCTCGCCTCTTTTCATGCTTTCTCTTTGCTTCTCTTATTTGCTTTTTCACTTCCCCTCTGGACCTTCTGTATTCAGCCTGCTTCTCAATAGTATTTTCTACCTGATGTCTGTTATATCAGACATAAACTTGTCAACCTTTCGTGCGGCCTTCAAAGATCTGTCTGAATACACACCAAGTCTCTCTGTTCCTGTCTCCTCATTTAAACAATACCCATTTGTTTCTGTTGCCTTCCCTTACACTTCCTACCCAAATGTCTCACTTCACACTTCACTGTGTTAATTTATGTTTGCCATTCGCCTGCTCATTTCACTGGTCAGTCGCTGTCCTCCTGAAGTCTGTTACTATCCTTCTCACCGTTTATTAACATTTCTGAGTATCCTGCCATCTGAAAACTTTGACATTATCCCCTCTGTACACAAACATACAGCAACTGTGATCCCAACTGTGACACTGGGGAACCCCACTATGTACTTTCCTCCAGACTGAAGAATAACCATTCTCCACTACTCTCTACTTTCTGTCACTGAGCTAATTTCCCACATGCTGACATTGAAAATAAAAAACAGACTTCCATTTATGAAACGCCTTTCATGACCACTGCATGTCCCAAAGTGATTTGCAACCAATTTATACTTCTTAAAGCGAAGTCACTCTTGTAATGTAGGAAACAGGCAGACAATTTCTGCATAGAACGATCCCACAAGCAGCAATGTGATGATGATCAGATCTGTTTTTGTGTTGTTGATTGAAGGATAAATATTGACCAGGACACCGGCAATAATTCCCCTGCTCTGCTTCTACATAGTGCGATGGGATCTTTAACATCCACCTAAGAGGGCAGACTGCAACTTGGTTTAAAGTTTCATTCGATAGACTGCACCTCTGACAGTGCAGCACACCCTCAGTTCTGGACTGCAATGTCAGCATTGATTCTTGTAATCAAGTCCTGCAGTGACACTTGATCCAAGAAGCTTGCCACTGAAAGGGGAGAGAGCTACAAACTGAGCCACAGCTGACATTGGTCCTTTTATCCCGTGTGTTTCTAATTCGGTAACATGGCTTTTATGTGGTACTTTCTCAAACGCCTTGTGAAAGGATTGGAATATTGTGAAAGTCCAGGTGGGAACCGTCATAGAATCATAGAATAGCACAAACTGAATGCAGGCCATTCGGCCCATCAAGTCTGTGCTGGCCCTTTCAAAGAGCAATCCAGTTAGTCCCACTCCCTGGCTCTTTCACTATATCCTTGCATTTTTTCTCCTTCAGATATTTATCCAATTCCTTTTTGGGATCTACTATTGAATCTGTATCCAGCAGCCTATCAGACAGTGCATTCCAAATCCAAACCACTGAGAAACAAAAATCCTCATGTCTGCTTCTTTTACCAATCGCCTTAAATCTGTGTCTCTTGGACATTGGAAATAGTTTCTCTTTATTTAATTTATCTAAATCCTTCCTAATGTTAAACACCTCAATCAAATCTCCTCTGAAAGTTCTTTGCTCGAAGCAGAACAACCCCAGCTACATAACTGTAATCCCTCATGCCTGGACAAATACTAGTAAAACAGTTCTGTACCCTCTCCGAAGGCTTCATGTCCTCCCTAAAGTGTGGTTCCCAGTATTCGACACAAGACTCCAGGTGTAGCTGAACTAGTATTTGATATATGTTTCACATAATGTCCTTGCTTTTGTTCTTTTTGCCTCTATTTATAAACCCTAGGATCCCATACATTTATTAACTGTCAAGTTAACCTTTCCTGCCACCTTCAAAGATTTGTGTACATATCCCAGGTGTCTCTGTTATTTCACCATCTTTATAGTTGGACCATTTAACTTGTATTGTCTCTCTTCAATCATCCTTTCAAAATGTATTACCTCACACATCTGCAATGCCAATTAAATATAGAGAAGATTGAAGCCATTGTTTTCTGTCTCTGCTCCAAACATTTCCTAGTTACACACTCCATCCCTCTCCTTTGTAAATGTTTGAGACGAAGCCAAACTGTTCACAGACTTAGTTACATAGTTAACCTTGAGATGTCTTGAGATGAGCTTCCTACCAAATATTCACACCATCACTAAAACGGCCTATCTCCAACCCCCGTGGAGTTGCTTTGCTGATTAAAGAGTAAATGAACGCAATCGTGAGGCAGGATATTAGCTCTGATGTTATCGACTATGTATGGGTAGAACTGAGAAACACTCAGGGGCAGAAAGCGTTAGTGGGGGTTGTATATAGACTCCCAGACTGTAGTGCTGAATCTGGGAATGGCATTGAACAGGAAATTAGAGACGCATGCGATAAAGGAACATCTGTAATTATGGGTTTCTTGAATCTGCATATAGATTGGGCAAATCAAATTGGTCACAATACATTGTGGAGGAATTCCTGGGGAATATACGGGATGGTTTTCGGGACCAATTCTTTGAGGAACCAACTGGAGAACAGGCCATCCTAGACTGGTTATTGTATAATGAGAGAGGAATAATTGACAATCTAGTTGTGCGAGATCCCTCTGGGATGAGCGACCATAATATGATAGAATTATTCTTCATGATGGAGAGTGTCCTAGTTGATTCTGAGACTGGGGTCGTGAATCTTAATAAAGTAAGCTACGAAGGTATGAGGCATGGGTCGTTGATGATACATTGGGAAACGTTACTTGAAGAGATGACGGTGGAAAGGCAATGGCAAACATTCAAAGAGCGCATGGATGAACTGCAACAATTGTTTATCCCTGTCTGGCGCAAAAGTAAAATAGAAAAGGTAGCCAAATCATGGCTTGCAAGGAAAATTAGAGATAGCGTGAGATCCAAGGAAGAGGCATATAAATTTGCCAGGAAAAAAACAACAGACCTGAGGATTGGGAGCAGTTTAAAATTCAGCAAAGGAGCACCAGGGGATTTATTGAGAAGGGGAAAATGGAGCACGAGAGTAAGCTTGCGGGGAGCATAAAAACTGACTGTAAACGAATCTATACGTATGTGAAGTGGAAATGATTGGCGAAGGCAAAGGCAGGTCCGTTACAGTCAGAAACAGGGGGATTTATTCTGGGAAACAAAGAAATGGCTGACAAACTAAATGCATACTTTAGTTCTGTCTTCACAAAGGAGGACACCAATATCATACCAGAAATGTTGGTGAATACAGGGTTTAGTGAGGGAGAGGAACTGAAAGAAATCAGTATTAGTAGAGAAATGGTGTTGGGGAAGTTGATGGTATTGAAGGCCGATAAATCTCCAGGGCCTAGTAATCTACATCCCAGAGTATTTCGGAAGTGGCCCGAGAAATAGTGGATGCATTGGTGGTCATCCTCCAAGATTCTATGGACTCTGGATCAGTTCCTACAGATTGGAATGTAGCTAATGTTACCCAACTGTTAAAAAAGGAAGGTAGAGAGAAAGCAGGAAATTGTAGACCAGTCAGCCTGATATCGGTCGTGGGGAAAATCCTGGAGTCCATTATCAAAGATTTTGCAGCAGAGCACTTGGAGAACAGTGGTAGAATCGGACAGAGTCAGCATGGATTTATGAAAGGGAAATCATGCTTGATAAATCCACTAGCATTCTTCGAGTATGTCACGAGTAGAGTTGATGAGACAGAGCCAGTGGATGTGATTTATTTGCACTTTCGGAAGGCTCTCGACAAAGTTCCACGTAAGGGTTTAGCGTGGAAAATTAAAGCACATGGGATTGGGGGTAGTGTATTGCGATAGATAGAAAATTGGTTGGGAGACAGGAAACAAAGCATTGGAACATACGGATCTTTTTCTGAATGGCAGGCAGTGACTAGTGGGGTACCGCAGGGATCGGAGCTAGGACCCTAGCTATTCACAATATATATTAATGATTTAGATGAGGAAACTAAATGTAATATCTCCAGATTTGCAGCTGATACAAAATTGGGTGTGAGGGTGAGTTGTGAGTAGAATGCAGAGAGGCTTCCGGGTGATTTGGACAAGTTGAGTGAGTGGGCAAATGCATGGCAGATGCAGTATAATGTGGATAAATGTGAAGTTATCCACGTTACTAGCAAAAACAGGAAGGCAGATTATTATCTGAATGGCTATAAACTGAGAGAAGGGAATATGCAGCGAGACCTGGGTGTTCTCGTACACCAGTCACTGAAGGTAAGCATGCAGGTGCAACAGGCGGTCGAAAAAGGTGAATGTTATGTTGGCCTTTATAGAGACAGGATTCGAGTACAGGAGCAGGGATGTTTTGCTGCAATTATACAGGGCCTTGGTGAGGCCGCACTTGGAATATTGTGTGCAGTTTTGTTCTCCTTATCTGAGGAAGGATGCTCTTGCTATAGAGGGAGTGCAGTAGAGTTTTACCAGACTGATTCCTGGGGTGGTAGGACTGTCGTATGAGGAGAGTCGGGTAGGACTATATTCACTGGAAATCAGAAGAGTGAGGAGGGATCTCATCGAAACCTATAAAATTCTAACATGGCTTGCCAGGGTATATGCTGGAAGGATGTTCCCGATGGTGGGGGACTCCCGAACCAGGTGTCATAGTCCAAGTATATGGGGTAAAACTTTCAGGACTGAGATGAAGAGACTTTTCTCCACCCAGAGAGTGGTGAGCCTGTGGAAATCTGTCATCACGCCCATATCCAAGGGGGATTGGAAGATTCTGGCCAGTGCCTCTGCTATTTCCACCATTGCTTCCCTCAGCAACCCTCATACATCCCATCCAGACTGGGTAAATGTTCAACTTTATTGTGGTACTAAAGTGTTGGATTGAAAAGGGTTTACTGAATCTGTTTGTTCTGTGACTCTAATTAATGTCAGTCTCCATGGACCCTAATTGTGTCACTGGACGTTTTCCATCTCCTATTAATAAGGGGCTTCTTTCAATGTGTTATTCCATAGTGTCAATGGGAACATCAGCCCCGGCACTTACAGAGATCAGCTGCTCCAGAGAGATAGAGAGAGGATAGATCAGAATCTGAGAACAAAAGACTGGAATGTTACAACAATGGACAGGAGTTTATCCTCGGATCTTTACTCTCTTTCTACATATTATGATTGGATGTCATTAAACACTCGTATCTATGTCGCACTGAAGATTATTCAATATATTTACTATCCCATCCTGGCTATTATTGGTGTCCCTGGTAAGTCTCTCTATCTAGCTGTAAATCCTTTAAACCATGTTTGACTGCATTACTGCTCCTGTAATTTACTCTGCCCTTCTTGCTGCCGTTGTATGCCTGGTGAATATCTCCAGCTATTAGCTCAACAAACCATTGTCAACTGTATTACAGTTCTTGTCATTTACTCTCTCATCTTTGCTGCTGTTGCTGTCTCTATTTCAGGCCAGGAGATCTGTAAACCCTATTTCACTGAAATACTGTTCTGTTATGTAAATTTTGGGAAGACGGAAGCCAGTGTCATTGGTCTCCATCACAAACTCCATCCCCTATCTGGGAATCACATACTCCACCCTGCCCAATATCTGAGGCTCAACCAGACAGTCTACAACTTCTTTGTTATATTTAAACCTGAGCTGAGTTCATCTCCATATTCTTTCCATCACTAACCCTGCCTAATATCACCTCTATGATATCACCCAACTCCACCTCTGCCTCAACGCATATACTGCATAAACCCTCATCCGCATCACTGTTAAATACACAGTTGACTATTCCAATTCCATCTTGTTCACCCTCACAATTCTAAACCTCCATAAACCACAGCCCATCCAGAACTCTGCTGCCTGTATTCGAACTCACACCAAATCCCGATCACCCATCACCCCTGTGCTCACTGATCTCCATTGGCTCCCGGTATGGCAGCACCTTAATTTTAATATTCTCATTCTTGTGTTTGAATCTCTCCATGGCCTCACCCTTCCATTTATTCACTTTCCCCTCTCCAATTCATATATTCCTGCAAATCTTTCGACTTCAATCTTTTTTCAGTTCTCCTTGTAAAGTGAATTTCGTTCCCTCGGTATCTGTTCTGAGCCAAGATTTTAGACTCTGCAGCAAGACTGCTGCTGACGGTACAGAATTGGGTTCCAAAAAGAGATGTGAATCGCACAGCCGGCCACTTCCAGTGCGGTCTGCACAATATCCCATGCTGGGTGGGGCTCCAGCCCAGTCACATCATCAATGTGCTGTCAGCGTGGTCTTCACAGCCGGCCACCTCTACTATTCCCTGCACAGTGTCCCAAGCTGCGCAGGGCTCTAGCTCAATTGTACCTTGTATGTGTTGTTCCTTTGAGGGTGGATTTGAAAGTGATGTCAATGTACCATACCAGCAGCTTTGATGTACTTCTTTAAACTTTTTCTGTGCATGTCCACTGACCGCCTGTGTTAGTCACTCACCGCTGAACATACATTCAGCAGCAAAAGGAAACCCCTCTGGTGTTATTTAAAAATACCAGGCATCTAGCCTACAGGCTTTTGACTTACTTCTGCTTTGTAAAGTTAGTGGAGGTGTTGTGGATGTTTTTCTGGAGGTTGTGTTGTGAGCTGCTGCAGACATTCAGGGACATTTGTGAACTATACAGTAAATGGAAAAGTCCTGGGGAAAATTGATGTACAGAGAGATTTGGGTGTTCATGTCCATTGTTACCTGAAGGAGGCAACGCAGGTCAATAGAGTGCTCAAGAAGGCATTCGGCATGCTTTCCTTCATCGGACGGGGTATTGAGTACAAGAGTTGGCAGATCATGTTACAGTTGTACAGGACTTTGGTTCGGCTACATTTGGAATACTGCGTGCAGTTCTGGTCTCCACATTACCAAAAGGATGTAGATGCTTTGGAGAGGGTGCAGAGGAGGTTCACCAGGATGTTGCCTGGTATGGAGGGCGCTAGCTATGAAGAGAGGTTGAGTAGATTAGGATTATTTTCCTTAGAAAGGCGGAGGTTGAGGGGGGACCTGATTGAGGTGTACAAAATCATGAGCGGTATAGACAGGTTGGATCGCAAGAAGCTTTTTCCCAGAGTGGGGGATTCAATTACTGGGGGTCACGAGTTCAAAGTGAGAGGGGAAAGGTTTAGGGGGGATATGCGTGGAAAGTTCTTGATGCAGAGGGTGGTGGGTGCCTGGAACGCGTTGCCAGCGGAGGTGGTAGACGCGGGCGCGATAGCGTCTTTTATGATGTATCTAGACAGATACATGAATGGGCAGGAAGCAAAGAGATACAGAGCATTAGAATATAGGCGACATGTTTAGATAGAGGATCTGGATCGGCGCAGGCTTGGAGGGCCGAAGGGCCTGTTCCTGTGCTGTAATTTTCTTTGTTCTTTGTTCTTTGAGTGCAGACGATTTGGTGACCCAACTCTGGACGACGTATGGGGACTGTAGTTACAGTGTCTCTGGGTCTGTAACATGACCAAAAAATGGAGCAGATGCTGCCGAGAGGGGAAGCTCTGTAAAGAGAGAGGAGGAGAGGGCTCTTCCCTACCCACCCCGGGTGCTCCAAGAGCACTTTTCCTACCTACACCTAACCCAGGAGCAATGTGTGAGGTGACTCTGATTCAATAAGGAGGTGGCCACAGAGCTGTGTCACTTCCTGTAACACAACCTGGAGCCTCACACCAGGGTGAGGACGGAGCTGTCAGTGGTTGTTAAACTTACAGTTTCATTGAACTTCTATGTATCTGGATATTTACAGGCGGAAGCAGGTGACATATCCAACATAGAGTGGTAGAAATTGATGGAGTCATTTACAACACAGAAAGAGGCCATTCAGCCCCTCACTGCCGGCTTTCTGTGCAACAATCCAGTCAGCCCCACTCTCCCACTCCCCCGCTCAATCCCCTAATCCCTGCAAGTTAATTTCCTTCAGGTTTCCATCCAGTTTCCTTTTGAAATCTTTGATTGTCTCGGCTTCCACCATCCTCATGGGCAGTGAGTTCCAGCTCATTACCATCCACTGTGTAAAAAAGTTCCTCCTCACATTCCCCTGCATCTCTTAACCAGAACCTTCCATCTGTGCCCCCTAGTCTGCATTGCATCAGTTAATGGGAACAGTTTTTCCTTGTCTATCTTATCTAAGTCTATCATAATCATGTACACCTCGATCAAATCTCTCTCAATCTCCTTTGCTCCAGGGAGAACAACTCCATCTTCTCCAAACTCACTTTGTACCTAAACTCCCATCCCTGGATTCATTCTGGTAAATCTCCTCTGCACCCTCTCAAGGACATTCACATCCTTCCTGCAGTCTGGTGACCAGAACAGTGCACAGTTCTCTTGTTGGGGTCAAACCAAAGCTTTGTAAAGTTTCAGCTAAACCGCCCTGTTTTTGTATATTTACCTCTAATGATGAAGCCCAAGATCTGATATGTTTTGCTAAACACTCTGTTAATACGTCCTGCCACCTTCAAAGATCAATGCACATGGAGCCCCTGGTCCTTCGGTTCCTGCAAAATCTTTAGAACTGTGTCTTTAAGTCTATGTTGTCTTCCTATTCTTTCTGACAAAATACATTACCTCACACTCCTCTTTATTAAATTCTACCTGCCACTTCTCTGTCCATTCTGCTCGCCTATCTATATCATGTTGTAGGTGGTTTGTATCATCCTCATGTTCCCCACTCCTCCAAGGTTGCAATCATCAGAAAAAATATAAATTCTACTCCGTATTCCAAGATCCGTGTCATTTTTATACGGTAAAAAAAATACAACTGTGGCCCTAGCACTGACCATTGTGTAACATCAATGTCGACCATCCTCCAGTCTGAAAAATAACCATTTAACACATTTCTCTTTTTGCTGTCCTTTGGCCAGTTTTTGATCCAATTGGATGATATTCCATGCACTTCAATTTTGTTAACCAAGCTTGTGTGTGGTTCTTAATCAAATACTTTCATAAAATCCAGGTAGACAACATCCACCACATCCCCTTCATCAACCTTCTCTGATCATCGAAATAAATTCAATTAGCCCATCAAGCATCATCTGCCTTTTAAAAATCCGTGCTGACACTCCTTAATTAACTCAAACCTCTCCAAGTGTGTGTTGTCTTTTTTCCCTGATCATTGTTTCTAAAACCTTACTCACCATTGATGTTACACTAACTGACCAGTAGTTACGAGGCCTGTGTGTTGTCCATTGATAATTCTGGGAGGTGAGGGTGACCATCTATGTCATCATTTTCTCCCTCAGCAGGGAGAAGCAGGATGAGAGATCCAGTGGGTTTGTCAGGATAGCAGGTTTCCTGATGGTGTAGTAGGCTCTGCAGGGTCTCCATGTCAACGGGGAGAGGTACAGGAACTGAAAGAACTCTCACTCCATGAATGCACAGTTGGTGTGTGAGCATGCCCAGTAAATCATGTTGGTGAATTTCCACTATCCTAGCAGCAGCCACCATACCTTCATTCTGAAGCAGTCAACCAGTCCCAACACTGCGGGTCTCCATGCAGAACCAGAATGCGACTCCTCGGAGACAACTCATGTTTCTACAACCCCACACCATCTCCCACCACCAACCAAACGCACACAATTAACATGTGTAAAATGTGAGCAATGGAGTCACCAGGAACATGGTGGAACTGACCATCATTGTGATGAAGCTTTACGTCCGATGTCTGAACCGCTCGGGGGGAGTCCTCCAGTACACACTGGAGCAGGTGCCCAAGTTCATGGTGTTCTGCTGCAACCTTCATATCATCACCATCACGAGGACACCGGCATTGGCACCAGGAATCGGGAGGCCACCTCAGGAGAATGAGGAGGAGGCAGGGAGGATATTTTCTGGATGCCTTCTACCAGGACAGGCTGTCGGAGAGTCCTTGCTAAGATTCAGTTTCCTATAGGACAACTTCCCTTTCCCACAATGAATCCCCCATTCTCCACCATTACACCCATCTGAGACGCCCCATCACACTGTTATTACAGCACCGAAGGAACTATTCAGTCCGACGTGCCTGCGTCGCCTTTCCGAATGAGCAATTCAAGAAATCCCATTCCCTGCCTTCTTCGCATAATCCTGCACATTCCTGCTTCTAATACACCAAATTATTCAGCTTGAGCATGTTTATAGATGTGGTCACACAACAGCTGAAGATTATGCAGGGAGAGAAGGAATTGGTGATCCCCAGACAGTCAAAAAGAATCAGGCTGGTAGTGCTGCAAACCCTTGAGTGCATCTCACTCTCCAACAGGTATTTAGTTCAGAATACTGAGGAAAGTGATTCTTCACCTGGGGAGCGCAGCCAGAGCCAACTCTGTGTCAGCACGGGTAGCTGAGCTGCAGATTGGGGTAGACGGATGACTGGAAGAGCCATAGTGATCAGTAGTCAGGGGAACAGGCAGGCGTTTATGTGGCCACAGACGTGAATCGAGGATGGTGTCATGGAGTTCCGAAGAAGGGTCACTGACCCGAAATGTTAACTCTGCTTCTCTTTCCACAGATGCTGCCAGACCTGCTGAGTGAATCCAGCATTTCTTGTTTTTGTTTCAGATTTCCAGCATCCGCAGTATTTTGCTTTTATTATGGTGTTATGCTTGTCTGGTGCCAGGGTCAAGGATGTCACTGAGCGACTGCAGAGCATCCTGAAGGAGAAGGGGAACAGCCAGCAGTCATGATCCACATTGGAACCAGCAACAGAGGTAGAAAGAGGAATGTCGTCCTGCAATCAGAATTTATGGAGCTAGGGAAGAAATTAGCCAGCAGGACCTCAAAGTAGTAACTTCTGGATTAGTCCCAGCGCCATGCACAGCTGAGTATAGAAATAGAAAACTAAAACAGATGAATGCATGGCTGAGAAGATGGTGCAGGAGGGAGGGCTACAGATTCCTGGATATTGGGACCGGCTCTGGAGGAGATGGGACCTGTAAAGGCCTGACTGGTTGCACCTGATTGTAGCCGGGACTGAGTTACTTGCAGAAAGTTTTGCTTGTGCTGTCGGGGAGGGTATAAACTAGTTTGGCAGGGGGGTGGGGACCTGAGGGTAGACTCAGTTGGGACAAAACCGGAAATGAAAATAGAAGGCAGAAAATTAATGGATGAGTCTAGAAAACAGAGGAAAAGAGGGTTAGAATTTTTTTTCAGTGTTTGGCTGTGCTCAAGGGTATCTATTTCAATGCAAGAAGTGTAGTAAATAAAGCAGATGAGCTGAGGGCAAGGTGGACAGTTGGCAGTATGATATCATAGCTATCACTGAAACATAGCTGAAGGAGGGACAGGAATGTCAGCTCAACGTTCCTGGTTACAGGGTTTTCAGACACGATAGGGAGGGGGTAAAGAAAGGAGGGGAAGAGGCAATTTCGGTCAAGAAATCTATTACAGCTGTGAGGAGGGATGATATGTTGGAAGGTTCATCAACTGAGGCGATATGGATTGAGCTAAGGAACCAAAAAGGGGCAATCTCACTGCTGGGAGTGTGATCCCGTCAGCCAAACAGTCCGAGGGAGATAGAAGAGCAGATATGTAGGCAAGTCTCTGAGAAGTGCAAGAACAATAGGGCAGTAATAGTAGGGTATTTTAATAACCCCAATATTAACTGGGATAATTTCAGTATGAAAAGAATTAAGGGAACAGAAATCTTGAGGTGCATTCAGGAGAACGTTTTTGGCCAGTATGTAGCAAGTCCAACAACAGAGGGTGCAGTTTTAGACATTGTTTTTGGAAATGAAGATGGGCAGGTGGAAGGAGTGGCAGGGAAGAGCATTTGGGTGGGAGTGATAATAATTCAGTTAGTTTTAACTTAATTATGGAACAGGACAAGAGATACATCAGGAGTTAGAGTTCTCAATGGGGAAAGGCGAATATTACTAAACTGAGGAGCGAAAGTGGACTGGAAACAGCTGTTTGAAGGTAGTTCAGTCTCAGAGCAGTGGGAGGCATTCAAAGGGGAGATTCAAAAGGTTCAGGATAAACATGTTCCCACAAGGAAAAAGGGTGAGGCGGCCAAATCTCGAGTCCCATGGATGTCAAGGAGCCGACAGGGTAGGATAACGCAGAAAAGGAAAGCTTCTGTCCGACACTGAGAACTTAATACTGCAGAAATTCGAGAGGAGTATAGGAAGTGGAGGGATCAAATCAAAAAGGAAGTTAGGAAAGGAAAGTGAGGGTATGAAAGAACATTAGCAAGCAAAATCAAGGTGAACCCAAAGATGTTTTCTCAATACATTAAGAGGAAGAGGATAACTAAGGGGAGAGTAGGCCCCATAATAGATCAGAAAGGTAACCTTTGTATAAGGGTGGAAGATATTGGACTGGTTCTTATTGAGCACTTTGCGTATGTCTTCTGAAAAGAGGGGGGATTTAGATATTGTCGTTAAGGAGGAAGAGTTTGAATTATTGGATATGATAAACATAGGGAGAGAGGAAGTATTAATGGGTTTAGCCTCCTTGAAAGTTGAAACATCACCAGAGCCGGATGAAATGTACCCCAGGCTGTTCAAAGAAGCAAGAGAGGAAATAGCAGAGGGTCTGCCTACCATCATTTCCCAATCTCACTAGATGCAGTTGTGTTGCCGGAGTATTGGAGAATTGCTAACGTTGTACCTCTGTTTAAAAATGGAGCGAAGGATTGTCTGAATAATGTCAGGCCAGTCAGTCTAACCTCAGTAGTGGGCAAATTATTGGAATCTATTCTGAGAGACGGGCTAAACTGTCACTTATAGAGGCACAGGTTTATCAAGGATAGTCAGCATGGATTTGTTAAGTGACTCTCTTGTTTGACCAAATTGATCGAATATTTTGAAGATGTTGCAAGGAATATAGATGAGGGTAGTGCAGTTGATGTGGTCTACATGGATTTGAGCAAGGCTTCTGACAAGGTCCCACATGATAGACTGGTTCAAAAAATAAAATCCCATGGCATCCAGAGAAATGCAGCAAGGCGGATACAAAATTGTCTCAGTGGCAGGAAACACAGGGTAATTATTGACAAGTATTTTTGCGACTGGAGGACTGTCCCCATTGTCATTCCACAGGGCTCAGTAATGGGTCCCATGCTTTCTGTGGTCTATATTAAAGAGTTAGACGTAAATTTAGGGGGTATGATCAAGACTTTTGCAGACGACACAAAGGTTGGCCATGTGGCGGATAGCGAGAAGGATAGCTGTAGGCTGCAGGAAGATATTGACGGTCTGGTCAGATGGGCAGAAAAATGGGAATCGACCTGGATAAGTGTGAGGTGATGCTATTGGGGAGCTCAAACACGCAAAGGAATACACGATTACTAGGACAATACTGAGAAGTGTAGAGGAAGTAAGGGACTTTGGAGTGAATGCCCACAGATCCCTGAAGATAGCAGGACAGGTCAATAAGGCAGTTAAGAAGGCATATGGAACCATTTACCTTTTTAGCCTAGGTATAGAATGTAAGAGCTGGGAGGTTATGCTGGAACTGTATAAATCATTGGTTAGACCACAACTTGAATATTTTGTGCAGTTCTGGTAACCACATTACAGAAAGGAGGCAATTGCACTAGTTAGGGTACAGAGGAGATTTACGAGGATGTTGCCAGGACTGGAAAAATGCAGCTATGAGGAAAGATTGGATAGGCTGGGGTTGTTCTTCATGGAACAGAGAAGGCTTGAGGGGAGATCTGATTGAAATGAACAACATTTTGTGGGGCCTGCATTGAGTGGAGGTGAAGGGTCTATTCACCTTAGCAAAAAGGTCAGTGACTAGGGGACATAGATTTAAAGTGATTGGCAGAAATATCAGAAGGGAGTTGAGGAAAAACATGTTCACCCAGAAATACAAAATTGCCTCGGTGACAGGAAGCAAAGGGTAATTGTTGACGGGTATTGACTGGAGGACTGTTTCCAGTCGTGTTCCAGAGGGCATGGTACTGGGTCCCCTGCTTTTAGTGAGGGTCTGTAACTCTCTTCATGAAAGGATGGTTGAGGCAGAAACCCTCTACTCATTCAAAAGGAGTCTGGATGTGCACCTCAAGTGTCATAATCTGCAGGGCTACGGATCAAATGATGGAAGGTGTCATTAGAATAGGTGGATAACCTTTCGGCTGGCACAGACACGATGGGCCAAGTTACCTCTTTCTGTGCCTTAAATTTTCTACGATTCTATGATTCTATAACACGAAACACGCTATCCTCGTTAACACTCACAATTCTGTCAACAAACTATCAAGACTATCAGAAATGATTTTCCATGAAGCTATCCCTGCTGCTTGTCATTTATTAAGACATGATTTTACAAGTAAGAAATATTTTTGTGCTGGGTTATGGCCTCCAGAATTTTCCAATAATCAACATTAGGCTGATAGTTACAAGGCTTATCCAACCTCCCCTTCTTTAAACAGGGTGTAACATTTACAGCCCTTCAGTTCTCTGGCATTTTTAAAAATTCATTCATCGGTTGTGGACATCGCTGACCAGGCCAACATTTATTGCCCATCTCTAATTGCCCATGCGAAGGTGGTGGTGAGCTGCCTTCTTGAACCACTGCAGGTACACCCACAGTGCTGTTAGGAAGGGTGTTCCAGTATTATGAACCAGCGACAGTGAAGGAACGGCAAGATAGTTTCAAATCAGCATGGTGTGTCGCTTGGAGGGGAACTTGCTGGTGGTGGTGCTTCCATACATCTGCTGCCCTTGCCCTTCTATGTGGTAGAGGTTGTGTGTTTGGAAGTTGCTGTCTAAGGAGCCTTGGTGTGTTGCTGCAGTGCATCTTGTAGATGGTACATACTGCTGCCACTGTGCGTCGGTGGTGGAGGGAGTGAATGTTGTGGATGGGGTGCCAATCAAGCGGGCTGCTTTGCACTGGATGGTGCCGAGCTTCTTGAGTGTTGTTGGAGCTGCACCCATCCAGACAAGCGGAGAGTATTCCATCACACTCCTGGCTTGTGCCTTATAGATGGAGGACTGGCTTTGGGGAGTCAGGAGGTGAGTTAATCGCCTCAGCATTCCACGCCTATGACCTGCTCTTTGAGCCATGGTATTTATATAGCTACTCCTGTTCTGTTTATGGTCAATGGTAGTCCCTAGGATGTTGATAGTGGTGGATTCAGCTATGGTAATGTCATTGAATGTCAAGGGAGATGATTAGATTCTCTCTTGTCGGAGATTGTCATTGCCTGGCACTAATGCAGTGCGAATGATACTTGCCAATTATCAGCCCAAGCCTTGATATTGTCCAGGTCTTGCTGCATTTCTACACGGACTGCTTCAGTATTTGAGGAGTCACGAATGGCGCTGAAAATTGTGCAATCATCAGCCAACATCCCCACTTCTGGTCTTGTGATTGAAGGAAGGTCATTGATGAAGCAGCTGATGATGGTTGGGCCAAGGACACTACCCTGAGGAACTCCTGCAGTGATGTCCTGAAGTTGAGATGATTGACCTGCAACAACCACAACCATCTTCCTTTGCGCTAGGTATGATTCCAACCAGCAGAGAGTTTTCCCGCTGATTCCCACTGACTCCATTTTTGCTCTGGCTCCTTGATGCCATACTCAGTCAAATGCTGCCTTCATGTCAAGGCAGTCACTCATACCTCACCTCTTGAATTCAGCTGCTTTGTCCATTTTTGAACCAAGGCTGTAATGAGGTCACGAGCGGTTTGACCCTGGCGGAACCCAAACTGAGCGTCAGTAAGCAGGTTATTGCTAAGCAAGTGCTGTTTGGTAGCATTGTCGATGACACCTTCCATCACTTTACTGATGATTGAGAATAGGCTGATGGGGCGGTAATTGGCCGGGTTGGACTTGTCCTGCTTTTTGTGTACAGGACATAGCTGGGCAATTTTTCACATTGACGGGCAGATGCCAATGTTGTAGCTGTACTTGAACAGTTTGATGGGGGAACGGAAGTTCTGGAACACAGGTATTCAGTACTATTTCCGGAATATTGTCAGGGCCCATAACCTTTGCAGTATCCAGTGCCTTCAATCGTTTCTTGATATCACGCTGAGTAAATCCAACCATGAGAAGCAGTACTGTATACTTCCCTCCACATCCAGTCTGAACAATGACTGTTCACCACTTCTCTCTGCTTTCTGTCCCTGAGTCAGTGTCATATCAACACTATCACTGTTACATTAATCCATGTCATGACAAGTCTATGACATGTCAGTTGATCACAGGCCGTTTGAAAATCTATATACATAAGTGGATATACATGAGTAGGGGCGAAAGATGTTGATGTGACTCTTAATGAATACTTTGTATCTGTCTGAACAGAAGAGGGGACGATGCAGATACTGTGGTTAAGGAGGAGGAGTGTGAATTATTGGATGTGATATACATAGGGAGAGAGGAAGTATTAATGGGATTAGCATCTTTGAAAGTTGATAAATCACCAGGGCCAGATGAAATGTATTCCAGTCTGTCAAAAGAAGTGAGAGAGGAAATAGCAGAGGGTCTAACCATCATTTTCCAGTCCTCACTGGGTACAGGTGTAGTACCAGAGGATTGGTGAACTGTTAACATTGTACCTCTTTAAAAAGGGAGCAAAGGATAGACCGAATAATTGCAGGCCAATCAGTGTAACCTCAGTAGTGGGCAAATTATTGGAATGTATTCTGAGAGACAGGATAAACTGGCACTTAGAAAGGCTCAGGTCAATCAAGGGCAGTCAGCATGAATTTGTTAAGGGAAGATATTGTTGACTAACTTGATTGAATTTTTCGACGAAGTCGCAAGGATGATAGATGAGGGTAGTGCAGATGATATGGTCTCCGTGGATTTTGGCAAGGCTTTTGACAAGGTCCCATGTGGCATACTAGGTAAAACAAATAAAGTCCCATGGAATCCAGGGAAATGTAGAAAGCTGGATACAAAATTGGCTCAGGAGCAGGAAACAAATGGTGATTGTTGACGGGCGTTTTACTGACTTGAGGTCTGTTTCCAGTGGCATTCCACAGGGCTCAGTACTGGGTCCCCAGCTTTTAGTTAAACATATTAACGATTTGAACGTACATGTAGGGGGCATGATCAAGATGTGTGCAGATGGTACACAGATTGGCTGTGTGGTAGGTAACGAGGACGATAGCTGGGCTGCAGGAAAATATTGATGGCAGAAAATATTGATAGGGCGGCACAGTGGCGCAGTGGTTAGCACTGCAGCCTCACAGCTCCAGGGACCTGGGTTCGATTCTGGGTACTGCCTGTGTGGAATTTGCAAGTTCTCCCTGTGTCTGCGTGGGTTTTCTCCGGGTGCTCCGGTTTCCTCCCTCAAGCCAAAAGACTTGCAGGTTGATAGGTAAATTGGCCATTATAAATTGTCACTAGTATAGGTAGGTGGTAGGGAAATATAGGGACAGGTGGGGATGTTTGGTAGGAATATGGGATTAGTGTAGGATTAGTATAAATGGGTGGTTGATGGTCGGCACAGACACGGTGGGCCGAAGTGCCTGTTTCAGTGCTGTACCTCTAATGTAAAAAAAAAGTGTCAAATGGAATTCAGCCTGGTTAAGTATGAGACGATGCAATTGAGGAGGTCAAACAAGGCAAAGGGATAGACAATCAATCGGAAAATACTGAGAAGTGTAGAGGAAGTGAGGGACCTTGGATTCAATGTCCACTGATGTCCTGAATGTAGCAGGTCAGGTTGATAAGGTGGTTAAGAAGGAAAATCCTTTCATTTATTAGCTGAGGTATAGAATACAAGAGCAGTGAGGTTATGCTGGAACTGTATAAATCATTGGTTGGGCCACAACCTGAGTACTCTGCAGTTCTGGTCACCTAATTACACAAAGGATGGAATTGCACTAAAGAGGGTACAGAGGAGATTTACAAGGATGTTTGCCAGGACTGGAAAAATGCAGCTATGAAGAAAGATTAGATAGGCTGGGGTTGTTCTACTTGGAACAGAGAAGGCTGAAGGGAGATCTGATTGAAAGGGACATAATTTTGTGGGGCCTGGATAGAGTGGAGGTGAAGAGTCTATTCACCTTAGCAGAGAGATCAGTGACTAGGGGGCAGTGACTTAAAGTGCTTGGCAGAAGGATTAGCGGGGAGTTGAGGAGAAACTTGTTCACCCAAAAATACAAAATGGGCTCAGTGGCAAGAAACAAAGGGTAATTGTTATAATAAAAGCAAAATACTGCGAATGCTTGAAATCTGAAGTAAAAACACGAAATGCTGGAAATACTCAGCAGGTCTGGCAGCATCTGTGGAGAGAGAAGCAGGATTAACGTTTCAGTTCAATGATGAAGGGTCACTGACCTGTGACGTTAACTCTGCTTCTCTCTCCACAGATGCTGCCAAACCTGCTGAGTATTTCCAGCATGTCTTGTTTTTATTAAAGGGTAGTTGTTGACGGATATTTTACTGACCTGAGGACTGTTTACAGTGGCGTTCCACAGGGTTCAGTACTGCGTCCGCTGTTTACAGTGAGAGTCTAGAAATTACTGCCTGAAAGGATAGTTGAAGCAGAATCCCTCCACTCAGTGAAAAGGAAACTGGATGTTCACCTTAACTGTCATTATCTGCAGGGCTGTGAATCAAATGCTGGAAGATGGGATTAGAATAGGTGGATCATCTTTCGGCCGGTGCAGACACAATGGGCCAAGCGGCCTCTTTCTGTATCTTAAACTTTCTATGATTATATTACATGAAACAATCACAGTTACGTCCTCAACGAACTTGATCAAGATTATCAGGAATGATATTTCATTAACCTTTCCGTGCTTCTTGTCATTTATTATTCCGTGTTTTACAAGCAAGATATATTTTTGTTTTGGGTTATGACCTCTAGAAGTTTCCAACCACCAACATTAGACTGATAGTTACAGGGTTTACCCAACCTCTCCATTTTAAACAGAGTGTAACATTGGCAATCCTCCAGAACTCTGGCGTCACTCCCATATCCAAGAAGGACTGAAAGATTTTGTCCAGTGCTTCTGTCATTTCCACCATTTCTTCCCTCAGTAACCCTCACAAAACCCATGCAGACTGGATAAATGTTCTACTTTATTGTGGTACAAAAAGTGTTGAATTGAAAGGGGTTAACTGAACCTGTTTGTTCAGTGACTGTAATTAATGTCAGTCACCATGGACCCTAATGGTGTCACTGGAGGGTTTCCCTCTTCTATTAATACAGGACTCCTTTCAATGTGTTTTCTGGAAGTGTTAGCGGGACCATCAGCTCCGGCACTCATAGGGATCCGTGGCTGCAGAGAGAGGGAGAGGAGAGATCAGAATCTGAACAATAGATTGGAATGTTCCAACAATGGGTCAGAATCTGAGAACAATAGATTGGAATGTTACAACAATGGACAGGAGTTTATCCTATTGGTTTGACCTGGTTACTGCGGATTATTACTGGATAACATTAGAACGGCGGATCTATTATGCTCTGAAGATGATTCAATTTATTTCCTATCCCATCCTCGCTACTATTAGTGTCCCTGGTAAGTCTCTGCATCCAACTATTAGATTCATAAACCATATTTCACTGATTTTGTGTTCTTGTCATTTAAATCGTGAGAAGACTGAAACCATTATCTTCCGTTTCTGTCACAACTCCATTCCCTGCCCATGATCTGCATCCCCCTCGCTGTCCATTGTCTCAGGCTGAATCAGGAAATTTACAACCACTGGTACCTATTTAATGCTGAGCTGAGTTCATCTCCATATTCTCTCCATCCCTAGCCCAGCCAATTGTTCTGGCCAGGTGAGGAGGGGTCACAGTGGCTCTTCTTTATTTGACTGCAACAATGCTTGTCCTTTATAAACAGTGCAATAGTAACGTCTCAGTGAGTGTTCTGCATCTTACCTTTGGTATGATGGTGAAGAAACCGATTGGACAAGTTCTCTTGAGTTTAAACATGAAAGAGGTGAGTTTATTAAACTTAACAAGAGAAACCCGATCTGAATAAAATCATAAAAAAACGGAACACACAGTTACGTACACAGTCACACGAGAATCACACACACTCAAATAGATTACAGAGTGAGAAGTAAATTTGTGGTTGGATTTGAGTCCAGAATAAATTTCAAAAAACTCATTCTGTGATGTTGGGCGATTCCGTGGTCTTCCAGCTGAAGTTATATTCTTGAAGTCTTTTGCTTGTCGAAGTGCAGTATGTGGCTGGTCCACATTGCTCAGGATTTTCTTTGAGGCTTTCTTCCCCTGGTTACTCTGTCTGCAGCAATCTGAAGGCTTGAGGGGCCCGCAGTCACATGTGGTTTTCAAACTTGTGATGTTAGGTGGAGAGAGAGATGGAGAGAGAGGGAGAGAGGGGTCACAGCCCTTCTGCTTCTGCACAGTTTGAATCAATGGCTTGTCTGTCTTTGTCCAGGGGAAACTCCCAGCTTTCACAGAGATGGACAGAAGGTCTCATGACTGCCTCAGAGTATTCTCTGGACCCTTCTAATGAGATTCAAGGTTAGAAACGTCTATCTCCCCAGGGCTCAGGATACAAGTATTTATACTTGGAGGAGTTTGCTCTTTCAAAGTCAATGTGTCAGGGTAGTCTTGCATGCCGTGTTAATGAATGTAATCTTAGGTAATTCAATCACTAGAGCAAGCCAATGATATTGGTCCAGGCTCATCAGACATGTGTCTCCTGTTGTAGGCCTTAGAATGTGAAAATGTGTTTCAGATGCCAATTACGGTGGCCATCTTGGCTGCCAGTTTTTTCAAAGTTAACTGTACGATTTTTTCTATTAAAAGGTTAGTGTAAGTTTCCAATCGATGAATTAAAATTCCTCATTTGGCATGTTTTGTTATCTTAACACCGGCGCAGCACATGAAAAGAAATGTGATAACGGGAACATTTCATTTCAGAACTGTGGGAAGAAAAAGAAAGAAATACACATGCATTCTCAATAATCACTTCTCAAATTCACACATTAATCTTAGAATTATTGCAGCTGACATTGTCTGTTACAGCTGTACTGATTTAACTTTTTTGGCGTATTGTCTGGGATGGTTATGTGTCGGGTTCGATGCTGGACAATGCATCAACGATTGCATTGTTTACCTTTCCTCTCCTCTAATGAAGTTTTAACTACTCAGGTTCCTGCACCTTAACAATCTTTCTCCATAAACAGACAGTGTGTATTAAATTGTTTTTTCCAGACCATGTGAGGTGTCTGAGATTTCCGCTGGGCCTTTGTTCTTGCTGAGTTCGCCTTTGAAATTGTTGTGTTTGATTAGCTTTGGGTTTGGGACCTGATCATTGTGTTCTTCAGTGGGTAGATCCACACTGACCTTACTTTTAGCTTTCTGGTGAGGTACCCAAGTGCTGTTTACTTTAGGGTACGTTCCCTTCACTTTTCCCTTTACTATGGGAAGAATCATTTTTTTATCTACCCTATGTCCTCTGGGACATTACTGCTCGCAGGTCTTTGTCCAGCTTTCGCTGCACGCTACAGCGGCACATCGACTTGGTGAGGCATCTCCCTCACCATTGACATGCCTTTTTGGGACCTTTCCTTGTCCTTGCACGTTTCTGTAAATGCTGTTAGCAGCCTTTTTAGGCTGCCTCTTTGACCTGCATTTAAGGAGGAGAGCGTAGGATCTGATGGATCCCACATTTCAGGGTTGGCTATTCGGAGAGTCGGGGGTTCCAGTTGGGAATCCTCCTGGCCCTCCTCTAACCTGTCCTCACCGCCCTTTCCAATCCTTCCCTCCTGACTGCCTGACAGATCTGTACTTGTCTGTTCCCTCCACAGCCTTTGCTTTTTGCCTTTGGTCTGGAGTGGCAATTAAATAATGTACCTGACTATTCCTTTTGCCACTCGATATGGAGCACTGAACCGGGATTTCAGGGGTTCACCCTGCAGTGGGAATAGTAACAATACATGGTCTCTGTCCTGAAATGTTTTAGCCTTGGCATTTCTGTCTCCTTACCTTTTCATAGCTGCCTGGGAGGTCTTTAGGTGCTCCCACAGCATAGAAATGTAGTCTAACATGGAAGAATCATCCCTGTGTCCCCAAAATCTCTCCTTGATTAGTTTAAGGGAACCTCTCACCTCGTGTCCATAAACTAATTCAAAGAGACTAAAGCCAGTGGAATCATTGGATAAGTCCCTGGAAACCAACAAGATTGTTGTGTTTGATTAGCTTTCGGTTTGGGACCCAATCATTGCCTGATCATTGACTTTAGGGTCTGATAGTACCGCTCCAAAGCCCCTTGTGACTATGGATGGTAGGCTGAGGACTTTATTTATTTCCTTATTTTATTTATTTGGAGATACAGCACTGAAACAGGCCATTCGGCCCACCGAGTCTGTGCCGACCATCAACCACCCATTTATACTAATACTACATTAATCACATATTCCTACCACATCCCCACCATCCCTCAACTCCCCTCCCACCAACCTATACTAGGGGCAATTTATAATGGCCAATTTACCGATCAGCCTGCAAGTCTTTGGCTGTGGGAGGAAACTGGATCACCTGGTGAAAACTCACGCGGTCACAGGGAGAACTTGCAAACTCTGCACAAGCAGTACATATAATCGAACCCGGGTCGCTGGAGCTGTGAGGCTGCGGTGCTGCAGATTACCTATGACCTTATAAAAAAAATGGACATAAAATGTGTGTCCTGATCCGACTGGATCTCAGCAGGCAGCCCATATCGGGTAAAGAACTGGGTTAGCCCCTTCACCACAGTTTTGGCAGGGATAGTTCTTCGGGCGAATGGCCTCTGGGAATCGGGTCACCACATCCATAATGGTGAGAAGATACTGGTATCCCGTTTTGTTTTCAGCAGGTGACCCCACAATCCACCATCACTCTGCTGAAGGGGTCCCCAAAAGCTGGTATGTGAATTAGGGTGCAGGCTTTATTGCAGGTTGGAGCTTCCCCATAACTTAGCACATGTGACTAGTTTCACAAAACGCCACCACATCTTTGTGAAGCTGTGGCCAGTCAAAATAGTGTCTTCTGCGGGCTTTGATTTTTCATACACCGAAATGTCCATCCATTAGAAGGTCGTGGGCCATTCTTAATATTTCTTTAAAGGACCTCAGCGGCACCACTATCGGGTGAACCACAGTCCACTTTTCATCCTCTGCTCTGTGAGGAGGTCTCCACTTCCTCATCAGCACCTCATTATTTAAATAGTAACACTCTGCAACTCCCTCTGCTTCAGTTTTGGTTTGGACAGTCTGTGCTATTTTTTAACACTGGGTCGGGTTGTTGCGCCTCAAATAAGGAAGAACTGTTTAACACATTCTTTGTCTCCTCTAACTTCCTAAAGAAGGTTTCAGACAACCAGAATGTAGGGTAATCCGTCTGCAGTGTCAGTTCAGGGGATTGTTTGGCCATGGACCGAGTCACCACACAATCAGGGAGAATGTCAGGGACCTTCTCCTGTAACTACTCTGTCTCCCGGACCTCGTTTGGTCTCTCTTGAACTACTGGGGAAGCTGCCACCTTTTCCCCTGTCAGAATATTACCCAGGAGCAGTTCGACCCATCACCCGGTAATCTAGGTACAATCCCCATGGTAAAGGGTCATGAAACTGGGTCACACTCCAAGTGCACCGGATATAAGGGTATGGACATATACTGTCATCCGATACCATTCACTAACGCTCGAGCATTCACTGCACTTTCTTTTTCCCAGCAGAAGGGATTGGGTGGCCCCTGTATCCTTGAGTATGACTATTGTTTTACTTGCCTCACTCAAGGGGTATGGGGTCACTTTTCCTTAGGATACAAATTCCTGGTACCTCTCAGGGATTTTGTTTATATTTCCCGCACTCTCTGTGGTGGGTTTACTGGGTCTGACTGCCGCAGTTGGAGGCACAGCCTGATCTGTTGTGCTTTCCATCAGGTCCCATTATCCTGCACTGATCTGGTGGTCCCTGATTAATGCTACAGGTTTTCCCATAACTTGCAGCATTCAGCTCGATGGTGATCTGCCTTATTCCAATGGAAACGCACAGGGTCTTCGGCCATTACTCCTGCTCTCAGTGCCGTCCTATTTGGCCTGAGGATGGTCCCCTGGGTGTCCAGCTTTTCCTCCTTGCCCAAGGCTGATTGGGCTCCTATCACCCTCACACCTTTTATTCTCGGGTCTTTGTGGTGACTAGGGAAGGGTTTCCCTTTTGGGTTTAGGCTTTGTGTACAAGGGAAAATTCATCAGCCAGAATTGCAACCTGCCTGGCTCTTTGAACCTTTCGTTCCTCTTTGTGGGTTTTAATGGTAGGGAGAGCGAGTTTTTGAACTCCTTGAGATGGATCACCACTCTCAGGTTCAGATTTGTGGGCTGTAATGTGAGTGTTTGTATCCACTGGTCAAATGTAAACACAAGAACTGACTTTAAATCTTCTATAGCTATCTAAAAATGAAACGTTTGGCGAAGACAAATGTGGGTCCAATACAGGCAGAGTCAGGGGAATTTATAATGGTGAACGGAGAAATGGCAGTGAAGCTAAATGATTACTTTGTGTCTATCCTCATTGAGGAAGATACAAGGAAATTTCCAGAATTAGAGATACAAGGGATTAGGGAGATTGAGGACATGAAGGCAATTAATATTAGTAAGAATGTTGCATTGGAGAAATTACTGGGGCTGAAGTTTGATGAGGCCCCAGGATCTGATATTCTGCATTCCAGGGTGTGGGAAGAGATAGCTATGGAGATGGTGGCTGCATTGGTGACTATCTTCAAAAATTCTATAGATTCTGGAGCGGTTCCTGCAGATTGGAAGTTAGCAAATGTCACCCCAATATTTAAGCAGGGAGGGAGAGTAAAAACAGGGAATTATAGACCTGCTTTCGTGCATCAGTCGTTGGGAAAATGCTGGGACTGTATTCTAAAGGATGTGATAAATGGACAGTTGGATAATAATCTGTTTGGGCATCGCAAACATGGATTTATGAATGAGAAATCATGTTTGTCGAACCTGTTGGAGATTTTATTGAGGATGTTACTAACAGAATTGATAAAGGGGAGTCGGTGGACGTGTTATACTTAAATTTTCAGAATGCTTTTGATAAAGTACCCCACAGGAGGTCGGTTAGCAACATTAAAGCACATGGGATAGGAGGTAATATATTGGCATGGATTAAAGATTGTTTAACAGGCAGAAAACAGTGAGTAGGAAGAAACGGGTCATTCTCACTTTGGCAGGCTGTGATTAGTTGTGTACCACAAGGATCAGTACTTGGGCCCCAGCTGTTAACAATATATGTCAATGATTTGGATGTGGGGACCAAATGACACAAAACTAGGTGGGAATGTATGTTGTGAGGAAGATGCAAAGCGTCTTCAAGGGGATTTGGACAGACATTGTGACTGGGCAAGAACATAACAGATGGAATATAATATGGACAGATATGACGTTATCCATTTTGGTAGGAGGAACAGATGTGCAGAGTATTTCTTAAATAGTTAGAGATTAGAAAGTGTAGATGTACAAAGGGACCCGTGTGTCAGTAAGTCACTGAAAACTAACATGCAGTGCAGCAAGCTATTCGGAATGCTAATGTTCTGTTAGCCTTTATCACAAGATGATTTGAGTACAGGAGTAGTGAAGTCTTACTTCATGTGTATAGAACCTTGCTTAGACCACACATGGAATATTGTGTGCAGTTTGGGTCCCCTTACCTTAGGAAGGATATTATTGCAATAGAGGGAGTGCAATGAAGGTTCACCAGACTTGTTCCCGGGATAGCGAGACTGTTCTATGAAGAGAGAAACTGGGCTTGTATTCTCTAGAGTTTCAAAGAATGTGTCGGGATCTCATTGAAACCCACGAAATAATTAAAGAGATAAACAGCGTAAATGCGTGTATGATATTTCCCCTGGTTGCGGAGTCTAGAACTAATGGATACAATTTCAAAATGATGGGGAAGCCACTTAGGACAGAGATGAGGATACATTTCTTGACTCAGAGGTTTCTGAATCTTTGGAATTCTGCATCCCAGACGGATGTGGAATCTCAGTCGGTGAGTATGTTTAAACTATAGATTGACAGATTTCTAACTGCAAATGACAAAAAGGGGATATGGAGATAATGTGTGAAAAAGGCATTGAAGTGGATGATCAGCCATGGTCATATTGAGTGGTGGAGCAGACTCTTTGGGCTGAATGGTCTACTCCTGCTCCTATATCCCTGTGTTCGGAAGCTGCTTAACTCTTTCAAACTCGAGATCACTTTAGTCAGGCTGCTTTCGGAGGGTTTGGAATGTTTGACGGTACACTTCCGGTACTATCTCATGTACGCCCAGCATTGCATTTTTAGTCATCTCATAATCTGATGAACATTCAAACTTTCATCTGGCAACAGTGAATAAATCTCATGGGATTTTCCTGTTACTTTGTTTTGTCAGAACAGTGTCCAGCTCTCCGCCGGACATTTCAGTTGCTTTACGAGCTTTACAAAAGTGACGGAATGTTCTGCCACATCCTCCTCATTGAACTTTGAACTGAACTGGGTGAAAGGGAGGAAGGCAGAAAGTAGGAAACATCGATCGTTGGGAAATTGTTAGAACCCATTGTTAAGGAAGTAATAACAGGATATTTAGAAAGTCAAAACGCAATCCATCAGAGTCAGCATGGTTTTATGAAGGGTAAATCCTATTTGACGAATTTGCTAGAGTTCTTCGAAGCTGTGACAAGAAATGTGGAAAATGGGGATCCTGCAGATGTATATCTGGACTTCCAGAAGACATTTGATAAGGTGCTGCACAAAAGGTTAATACGCAAGGTAAGATGACATGGGGTTAGGGGCAATTTATTAACTTTGATAGAGGATTGGCTAACCAACAGGAAACAGAGAGTCGGGATAAATGGGTCTTTTTCTGGTTGGCAAAATGTAACTAGTGGGGTTTGGTCCTTGGCCCCAGCTATTTACAATATATATTTATGACTTGGATGCAGGGATAGAAAGTACTGTTGCCAAATTTGCAGATGACACTAAAATAGGTGGGATAGTAAATTGCAATAATTAAATAAGAAATTTACAAATTGATATGGATAGGTTCGGTGAATGATCCAAAATTTGGCAGATGGAGTTTAACGTGGATAAGTGTAAGGTTATCCATTTTGGTCGGAAGAATAGAAAGGCAAATTATTACCTAACTTGAGAGAAACTTCAGAGTGCTTCGGTGCAGAAGGATCTGGGTGTCCTCGTGCATGAATCGCAGAAAGCTTGTTTGGAGGTAAAGCAGGTGAAAAGGAAGGCAAATTGAATTTTGGTATTTCTTGCGAAAGGAATAGAATATGAAAGTAGCAAAGTGTGGCTGAAACTGTACAAGGCATTAATGAGACCGCACCTGGAGTATTGAGTATAGTTTTAATCTCCTGACTTGAGGATGGATGTAGTTGCATTGGAGGCAGATCAGAGGAGGGTCACTAGATTGATTCCAGGGATAAGGGGTTTGTCTTATGAAGAGAGATTGAGCTCTTTATGCCTTTACTCTCTGGATTTTAGAAGAATGAGAGTCGATCTAATTGAGGTAGAGAAGATGATTAAGGGGATTGACAAAGTAGACATAGAGAAGATGTTTCCTCTTGAGGGGCAATCTAGAATGAGAGGTAATTGTTTTAGGATAACGGGTCGCGGATTTCAAACAGAGATGAAGAGAAATTTCTTCTCTGAAAGGGTCGTGAGTCTGTGGGATTCACTACCCGGAGTGCAATAGATGCCGGGACATTGAGTAAATTTAAGGAGGAGATAGACAGATTTTTAATCTGTAATGGGTTGAAGAGTTATGGAGAACAGGCAGGAAAGTGGAGTTGAGGCCGAGATGAGATCAGCCATGATCATATTGAGTGGCAAAGCAGGCTCGAGGGGCTGAATTGCTTACTCCAGCTCCTAGTTCTTATGTTATTATGTTCTTATCTGGATCTTTCCATCAAGAACGGGTGACGTATCCATTATCTCTCTCTATGTTGTCCATTGATGTATCTGCTGTGTGACGGAGGCCATCTATGTCGGGGAGGTGAATTATACTGCCTGCTCCCTCAGCAGGGAGAAGCAGGTGAGAGATCCCGTGGCTGTGTCAGGATAGCGGGATTCCTGATGGTCCAGGTGTCTCTGCGGGATACCCATGGCAACGGGGAGAGGTACAGGAACTGGAAGAACTCTCACTCCATCAATGTACAATTGGTGTGTGAGCATGCCCAGTACATCATGTTGGTAAATGTCCACTATCCTGGCAGCAGCCACCATACCTTCATTCTGAAGCGGCCAGTCGGTCCCAAAACATCGGGCCCCCATGCAGAACCAGAATGTGGTTCATGACCTCTAAACTCTAGACACTCCCCTCCCCCACAGAAAACCACCAGGTGAAGCAATGCTTCCGATGTCTGAACAGCTCGGGGGGAGCCCTCCAGTACACACTGGAGCAGGTGTCCAAGCTCATGGTGTTCTGCTGCACCCTTCACATCATCACCATCATGAGGACACAGGCATTTGCACCGGGAATCCGCAGGCTACCTCAGTAGGAGGAGGAGGAGGAGGCAGGGAGGATATTTCCTGGATGATTTCAACCCGGACAGGCTGTCAGTTAGACGCTGCTAAGATTCAAGTTCCCAGAGGACAACTTCCCTTTCCCACCATGGATCCCCCTCTTCTCCACCATTACACCCATCTGAGATGCCCCATCACAGCGTCCCCTAGGTAACCATCCTGCAATAAAAACACCAACAAAATGTTTTTCATGATCATCTTTATCCAACAACACATGCAAATATACAAACAAAACTAAACTATTCACCCTTGTGTATTCCCTTAGTTCCTGTCTTGTGGGTTCCCTCAACCTGCCTATTGCTCCTACACAGTGTTTATCCAGTGGCTGCAGCATGGCTGGTGGAAGGCTGCTGACCTTCACTGAGGGAGACTGCAGATGGCCTTTCAGGACGTCCCCGAATAGCTCTGGGCCTTGAGGACTCGGATTCAGACTGCTCCACCTCGACATGGGCAGCAGCTCCAGCAATGTTCACATCTGAGTCCTATGTATTATAACTCGTTTGTGACATCACCCTCCGGTGATCTGACACATGAAGTATCCTTTCCCCTTGGACTGGCTGCAGCTCACTCGTGCTCGGTGACTCACCACATGCAGATTCTGACTCTATACCAGCCTCTAAGGTACACGCACTATAAGTATTTGATCTGGTGGCTGTGAGTGTCAGACCAAGTGATGGGGCTTCTCCATCAGTGCTCTTTTGCTGCTCTCTTTCTGTCTCTGGAACTGCTGTGACTGGGAAGTTGGTAGTATTGGGTTGTCATTGGAAAGTATAAAATCAGAAGGGGAGGTTTGTGGTGAAGGATTGGGAGTGGTATGGAAAGCAGGAGGTCCATGGTCTTACCATCTCCAGCTTGTACATCAATATTTCTAACGTTTACCCGTTCTGATGAAGGGTCACAGATCTGAAACATGAACTCTGTTTCTCTCTACACCGATGCTGCCAGACCCACTGAGTATTTCCAGCACTTTCTGTTCAGGTACACAGATGTGCCCCATTGACTAACTTATCTCAGCTTTTTTTTTAGCTTAAATTTGCACTTCTGGACATCCTCAGATATTCCATTGAGAATAAAATCGCAATTCCCATCATGCACCTCGAAAATCCGTGGTATGTCCGTCTCCCCAGGCGTGCCTGTTTTCCTTCTCTACCAGGTTATCAATTGACTATTTCCTGTGATATGCTAGTGAGATTGTATTTCTGACTTTACTTATTCAAAACTCTCTGAAATTCCCCCCGCCCACCACGCTCTTAGTGATGAACACACACGTTTGATTGAGTGTAAACTCTCTTTGTTTGCCAAATGTCCTACCCAATCTCAGCAATGATCGCTCAACGGAGTTTGCTATTTCTCACAAACCAAGTAAACCAAGCCTAATATCCTGATCTCTGTGTTCCCTCTCCTACACCACTGTAAGGTCTGATCTAGGGTCACAGATTACCCAAAAGGAGGTGAAAGGGTCACAGGCAGTTTATTGAGGAGTGACGGTTCAAATACAGCACAAAATCAGAATAAACATAGTAGAGCAACAATATGTGACAGATGAGAAAGGCTTTCTGGCTGTGGATTAGATTTTAGAAGCTTTTATTAAAGATTTTATAGAAGGCAGGTAGAAAAATTCAAGGCGATCAGGTGGAGTCAACATGATTTTGTGAAAGGGAAATTATGTTTAACCAATTAACTGGAGTTCTTTGAAGAAGTAACATGTGCTGTGGATAAAGGGGAACTGGTGGATGCACTGTACAAAGATTTCCAGAAGGCATTTGATAAGGTGCCACACAGAACATAGAACATAGAACAGTACAGCACAGTACAGGCCCTTCGGCCCACGATGTTGTGCCGAACCTTTAACCTACTCTAAGATCAAACTAACTACCTACCCTTCATTCTACGATCATCCATGTGCCTATCCAAGAGTCGCTTAAATGCCCCTAATGTATCTGCTTCTACTACCACCGCTGGCAGCGCATTCCACGCACCCACCACTCTCTGTGTAAAGAACCTACCTCTGACATCTCCCCGAAATCTTCCTCCAATCACCTTCAAATTATGCCCCCTGGTGATAGCCCTTTCCACCCTGGGAACAAGTATCTGGCTATCCACTCTATCTATGCCTCTCATCATCTTGTACCCCTCTATCAAGTCACCTCCCATCCTTCTTCGCTCCAATGAGAAAAGCCCTCGCTCCCTCAATCTTTCTTCGTAGGACATGCCCTCCAGTCCAGGCAGCATCCTGGTAAATCTCCTCTGCACCCTCTCTAAAGCTTCCACATCCTTCCTACAATGAGGCGACCAGAACTGAACACAATGTTCCAAGTGTGGTGGAACCAGGGCCTTATAGAGCTGCAGCATAACCTCGCAGCTCTTAAACTCAATCCCCCTGTTAATGAAAGCCAACACACCATACGCCTTCTTAACAACCCTATCAACTTGGGTGGCAACTTTGAGCGATCTATGGACATGGGCCCCAAGATCCCTCTGTTCCTCCACGCTACCAAGAATCCTGTCTTTATGTATTCTTCATTCAAATTCGACCTTCCAAAATGAATCACTTCACACGTTTCCAGGTTGCATCTGCAACGTCCCAGCCCAGCTCTGCATCCTGTCAATGTCCCGTCGCAACCTACAACAGCCTTCCACACTATCCACAACTCCAGCAACATTCGTGTCATCGGCAAACTTGCTAACCCAGCCTTCCACTTCCTCATCCAAGTCATGTATAAAAATCACAAAGAGCAGAGGTCCCAGAACAGATCCTTGTGGAACACCACTGGTCACCGAGCTCCATGCTGAATACTTTCCATCTACTACCACCCTCTGACTTCTATGGGCCAGCCAATTTTGTATCCAGACAGCCAAGTTTCCCTGAATCCCATGCCTCATAACTTTCTGAATGAGCCTACCATGGGGAAAATTATCAAACTCCTTGCTAAAATCCATATACACCACATCCACTGCCCTTCCTTCATCAATGTGTTTCGTCACATCTTCAAAGAATTCAGTCAGGCTTGTGAGGCATGACCTGCCCCTTGCAAAGCCATGCTGACTGTCTCTAATCAAAGGTTATTGCAGAAAATAAAAGCTCATGGTGTCGGCAAACTTGCTAACCCAGCCTTCCACTTTCTCATCCAAGTCTTGTATAAAAATCACAAAGAGCAGAGGTCCCAGAACAGATCCTTGTGGAACACCACTGGTCACCGAGCTCCATGCTGAATAGTTTCCATCTACTACCACCCTCTGACTTCTATGGGCCAGCCAATTGACACGAAGGTTGACACGAATGATGCTGGAGTTCTGGATTGTGTGGAAGGCTGTTGTAGGTTGCGACGGGAAATACTGGCATGGTCTCTCTGTCTCTCTCCCTGACCACACATTTCATCTCTCCAGCTCCACTGGTGCAGTGGAAGTTTGGATCCACAAAATGGTGTGAGCTGCACTGCTGGGACCATCCAGCACATTGTACAGGACAGCCAGACTGGCCGGGGTGCTCGCGTGGCTGTAACATGCGTGTGTCTGTAGTGTAAGGAAGGGACTGAATATGGTGTCAATCAGCCATTCTGGCAGCTTTGACGTACGTCTTTGAAACTTGGTCTGTGTATGTCCACTGACCGCCTGTGTTAGTCTCGCTCAGCTGCACATACATTAAGATGCACGAGGAGCCCCTTCTATTGTTATTTAAAAGGACGAGGCATCCAACTTACACGTAAGGGGCTTTTGACTTGCTTCTGCTATTGTAAAGTTAGTGGAGGTGCTGTGGATGGTTTTCTGGAGGCTGTATTGTGAGCTGCAGCAGACATTCAGTGAGGACAGAGGATTTGGTGACCCAACTCTGGACGAGGTCTCGGGACTGTATTTACAGTGTCTCTGGGTCTGTAACATGACCAACTAAAGCAGCGTAAGCTGCAGAAAGGGGAAGCACTATAAAGAGGGCGGAGGAGTGGGCTCTGCCCTACCAACCCTAGGCTTTCCAATAGCAAAACGAGCAGTGGTCCTAATACCAATCCCTGGGGAACACCACTGTATACTCCCATCGAGTCCGAACAACAATCTTTCACAACTTTTCTCTGTTTACTGTTCATTAGACAATGTTATATCCACACTGTCACTCTCCCTTTAATCCATCGGGTTCAGTTTTCCTAACCTGTCTATTGAATGTCAGTTGATCAAGCACCTTTTGAAAGTCCATATATATAACCTCAATCAGACCACTTGCATCAACCCTCTCCATTGTTTCATGAAAGAACTCCACCAAGTTTACCTCAGCACCACCTCTCTCCACTCGTCCACTGTTGTTAAATTATCAGACTGCTTATCCGACATCCAGTACTGGATGAGAAGAACTTTCCTCCAATTAAATATTGGTAAAATTGAAGTCATTGTTTTCACTCCGCACTCCAGCTCTGTTCCCCTGCTATTGATCCCACCCTGGTAACAGTCTGAGATTCAGACAGACTGTTTACAACTTTGGTGTCACATTTAATCACAAAATGTGCTTCTAACATAATACTCATGCAATCATTACAATCGCCTACCACCACCTCAGTAACAGAACCTGACTTCACCCCTGTCTCAGCCCTTCTGCTGCTGAAATTCATTCATGCCTTCATTACCCCTAGACATGACTATTCCAGTTCACTCCTGTCTGGTCTACCGCATGCTACTCTTTGTAAACATAAGGTACCCCAGAACTCTGCTGCTCATGTCCTAACTCGCACCAAGGCTTGTTCATATATCACTGACTGACATTGACTCATGATCAGGCAATGTCTTTATTTAAATTTTTCACCTTGTTTTCCCTCCATGACCTCGCCCCCGGCCTGTATCTGTAATATCCTCCAACCGCACAACCCTTCAATATATATGAACTCCTCTAATTCATGACTCTTCTACCTCCCTGTTATTAACTGTTCCACCTTTGTTGGCCACACCTTCAGTTGCCTAGGCCCCAAGCACTGGAATATCCTCCGTGCACCCCTCCATCTCTCCATCTCTCCACAATGCTTACCTTCTTTAATGTACCCATTAAAACCTACTTCTTTGACCACGCTTTTGGTCCTCCAACCTAATATTTCCTTGTATGTCTCGGTGTCATTTTTTATTTTAAAATGCTCCTGTGAAGCATCTTGGGATGTTTTATTACATTAAAGGCACTAAATAAAATAAGTTGTTGTTGTTAACGTTTGCCAGACATGATTTGGGATTCGCATTTCCGTGCTGCTTCTCAATTAATATCCCATTTTTTTCGAGCAAGGAACACCTATCGCTTGGTTGTGACCTTTTGAAATTTCTAACCACTGACATGAGACTGACTGGTCATTGTAGGGTTTACCCCATCTCTCCTTTTCTAAACAGGGTGTAACATTTACAACCGTCTCGTCCTCTGTCATAACTTCCCTATCAAAGGAGGATTGGAAGATTCTGTCCAGTGCCTCTCCTATTTCCACATTTACTTCCCTCAGTAACCCTCACACAACCCATCACACTGGGTAAATGTCCTACTTGTTTGAGTTCCAAGAAGTGTTCGATGGAAAGTGGTTAACTGAATATGTTTGTTCAGTGACTGTAATTGAAGTCAATCTCCATGGACCCTAATTGTGTCACTGGAGGTTTTCCATCTTCGATCAATAAGGGATTCCTTTCAAGGTGTTATCCCATCGCGCCAGTGGAGTATCAGCCTCAACACGTATAGAGATCAGCGGCTCCAGAGAGAGGGAGAGGATAGATCGGAACCTGACAACAATAGATTGGAATGTTACAACAATGGGTCAGATTCTGAGAACAATAGATTGGAATGTTACAACAGTGGGCAGAGGTTTATCGTGACCTCTTTACATGCTTTCAGCGCATGATTCGCTGTGTTTAACATCTCAGATCTATTTTACACTGCTGATTATTCAACACATTTACTATCCCATCCTCGCAACTGTTGCTGCCCCTGGTAAGTTTGGCAATACAGCTATTAATTTTATAAACCATTTTAACTGCATTACTGCTCCTGGAATTTACTTTGCCCTCCTTGCTGCTGTTGTTATTCCTGGTGAATATCTATCTCCAGCTATTAGCTCTACATACTATTGCTATCTGTATAATCGTTCTTGAAATTTGCTCTCATCTTTCCTGCTGTTACTGCCCCTGGTAAGTCTCTATTCCCACATATAGTATCTGCCAACCCTGGTTCACTGAAATACTGGTCAAGTACTTTAATTATTTTTGAAGACTGAAGACAGTATCATTGTTTTCCATAAGAAATTCTGTCCCCTATCTGAGAACCACATACCCGACCCTGCCCAATGTCAGAGGTTGAACCATACAGGTTACAACCTCGGTGTTCTGTCTAAACCTGAGCTGAGTTCATCTCCATATTCTCTTCATCACCAACCCTGCCTACTACCACCTCTGTAATATCACCCGTCTCCACCACTGCCACAGCCCATCTGCTGCATACACCCTCATACGTGTCACTGTTGAATCCACACTTGACTGTTCCAATTTTATGCTGGTCAGCTTCCCAGTTATAAACCTCCATAAACCACAGTCCATCCAGAATCCTGCTGCCTGTATCCTAACTCACACCAAATCCCGATCACCCATAACACCTGTACTCACTGATCTACATTGGCTCCGGCCTGGCAGCACCTTAATTTTAATAACCTTATTCTTGTGTTTGAATCCCTCCCTGGCCTCACCCCTCCCATTAGTCTCATTGTGTTCATTCCCATATCCCAGAAAAACCTTTGCCTTCAAATCTATTTCCATGTTTCCTTTTAAAGTGAATTTCCTTCCATCTCTATCTGCCTGGTGATCATGTTCGGTTCCACAACGCCACTCTTTCCAACACTATGGAAGCCTGGATCCACAAAAGGTGTGAGCTGAGCTACCAGCCACTTCTGGCATGGTGTGCACACCGTCCCACGCTGTGCAGCATTCTATCCCGGGTGAACATTGTATGCACTCGTACAATGAGGAGTTATGGAATGTCACATCAAACTGCTATTCCAGTACTTTGATGGACTTCTTTGAAACTTGGTCTATGCATGTCCACTGACCGCCTGTGTTAGTCACTGTCAGCTGAGCATACAATCAGCTGCACGAGGAACCCCCTCTATTGTTATTTAAATGTATCAGGCATGCAACTTTCAGGTGACGGGCTTTTGACTTAATTCTGCTGTTGTAAAGTCAGTGGAGGTGCTGTGGATGGTTTTCAATAGTTTGTGTTGTGAGCTGCTGCAGACATTCAGGGAGGACAGAGGATTTGGTGACCCAACTCTGGACGAGGTATGGCGACTGTAGTTACAGTGTCTCTGGGACTGTAACATGACTAACAAATGGAGTAGAGGCTGCAGAGAGGGGACGCTCTGTAAAGAGAGAGGAGGAGGGGACTCTGTCCTACCCACCCCGGGTTTGCCAAGAGCACTTTTCCTACCTACACCTAACCCAGGAGCAGTGTGTGAGGTGACTCTGATTCAATAAAGAGGTGGTCACAGTGCTGTGTTAGCTCCTGTAACATGACCTGGAGCCTCACACCAGGGGGAGGACGGAGCTGTCAGTGGCCGTTAACGTCGCAGTTTCATTGAACTTCGATGTATCTCGACCTTTCCATGCAGAAGCAGTTGACACACCCATCATAGATTAATGGAATCACTTATGGCACAGAGGGAGTCCATTCTGCCTATTGAGATGGTGCCCGTTCTCTGTTGAGCAATTCACTGAGTCCTGCTCCCACACTTGATCCCCATAGCCCTGCATGTTCTCTTCCTTCAAATACCCATCCAGTTTCCTTTTGAAATTGGAATGAAGGATCAAATTGGAAGGAAGTAAAGCTGGTAACAGGAGGTAGAAAAGTAGAAAGTGACATTAGAAGCAGGCAACACAAACGTGAGCATCAACTTGTCTTAGAATGCTGAATGTCAAGATGACAAGGTTAAGGGCGCTCTACCTGAATGCACGCAGTATTCCCAACAAGATTGATGATTTAAAGGCCGAAATGGAGGTAATTTTGTCTGATCCAATTGTCATGACGGAAATGTGGCTACAGGGTGACCAAGCCTGAGAACTGAATATATAAGTATGTTCGACATATATGAAGGATAGGCAAAAAGCAAAAGGCAGTGCTGTTGTGCTGATAATATGGGATGGGATCAGTACATTAGTAAGGGAGGATCTCAGGGCTCAAGAACAAAATGTGGAATCTGTTTGGGTGGAGCTAAGAAACAGCAAGGGGCAGTAAACATTGTTAGGAGTTTTTTTATGGACCACCAAACAGTAGTGGCAGTGTGGGGGATGGCATTAATCAGGAGATTAGAGCATCATGTAGCATGGGTAATACAGTATTCACGGGTGACCTCAATCTTCATATAGATTGGGTAAACCTAATGAGAACTTCTGCTAGGGATGACAAGTTTCTGGAGTGTGTTAGGGATGATTTTCTAGAGCATAAGTTGAGGAACCGATTAGAAAACAGTCTGTTTTAGATCTAGTATAATGTAATGCGACAGGGTTAACTAATGTTATTGTAAAATAACATTTAGGGATGAATGACCATAATAGAATTTTACATGATATTTGAACGTGCAATCTTAAGCCAGGGTGTTAAATTTGAACAAAGTAAATTATGAAGGTATGAGGGGCAAATTGGCTGAGGTGGAATGTAAACATGCATTGAAAGGTATGACAGTGCATAGGTAATGGATAGTCTTTTACAGAAGCTATTAGATTAGATTAGATTAGCGATACAGCACTGAAACAGGCCCTTCGGCCCACCGGGTCTGTGCCGAACATCAACCACCCATTTATACTAATCCTACACTAATCCCATATTCCTACCAAACAACTACCAAACATCCCCACCTGTCCCTATATTTCCCTACCACCTACCTATACTAGTGACAATTTATAATGGCCAATTTACCTATCAACCTGCAAGTCTTTTGGCTTGTGGGAGGAAACCGGAGCACCCGGAGAAAACCCATGCAGACACAGGGAGAACTTGCAAACTCCACACAGGCAGTACCCGGAATCGAACCCGGGTCCCTGGAGCTGTGAGGCTGCGGTGCTAACCACTGCGCCACTGTGCCGAGACCCCAAAAGTGAAGACAGTCAACAGTGGATAACAAGGACTGTAATAAGATTAAAAGAAAATGCCTATAAAGTTGCCATAAATAGTAGAAAACCTGAGGATTGGGAGGATTTCAGAATATAACAAAGGAGGATGAAGAAAATGATAAAGAAATGGAGAATAGAATATGAATGTTAGCTAGCAAAAATATAAAAGCGGGCTGTAAAGACGTCTACAGGTACGTAGAAAGGAAACGTTTGGCGAAGATAAATGTGCGTCCATTACAGGCAGAGTCAGGAGAATTTATAATGGGGAATAGAGAAATGGCAGAGAAGCTAAATGATTATTTTGTGTCTGTCTTCACTGAGGAATATGTAAGAAATCTCCCAGAATTAGAGATCCAAGATGTTGGGGGAAACAGGAATTGAAGGAAATTAATATTCATCAGGAGCTTGTGTTTGTGAAATTAATGGAGCTGAAGGTTGATAAGTCCCCAGGACCTGATATCCTACATCCCAGAGTGTTGAAAGAGCTAGCTATGCAGATCGTGGATGCATTGGTGATCATCTTACAAAATTCTATAGATTCGGGTTGCAGGAGATTGGAAGGTAGCAAATGTCGCCCCACTATTTAAGAAGGGAGGGAGAGAGAAAACAGGGAATTACAGATCTGTTAACATTATGTTAATCGTTGGGAAAATGCTAGAATCTATTCGAAAGGATGTGATCAATGGGCACTTGGATAATAATGACCTGATTGGCATAGTCAACATGGATGTATGAATAGGAAATCATGTTTAAGAACCTGTTGGTGCGGGAAGTGAGTGAGTGGGAATGACCTGGAAATCACTGCCTACGAGGGTGGTGGAAGCAGAGATGGTGAATGATTTCAAAAAGATATTGGATGGATACTTGAGGGAAATAAACTTGCAGGAATGTGGAGACAGCTTGGGAATGAGACTGTCTGGATTTATCTAGAAAGAGCAGGCATAGACTCGATGGGACAAATGGCCTCATTCTGTGCTGAAATGACTATGACTCGACGACTCTCTGACAAGGGAATACTATTACTACTGCTTTCCTATACTGGGAAAGTTTCTAATGGACTGGGCAGTATCACCCTGTTGAACCCCGTGATGTAAGTGAAATGTTTGATGCCCCAGAACATGGTTAACAAAGGTTCTTCACAAACGGAGTAAACCAGTTCAGACCCATTCACAATTCTGGGGTCATTCACAATGGGAAGTAGTTTCTCCTGGTTTTCTCTACATAGGACAGCAGCCAGGCTTTTCACTGTGTACCCCATCGCCATGTCAGACGAATGAAGTCTTGTCAGAGTTAAGTGAGATAAGACACGTTGCCTGGGCGAAAGCTGTCTTCATTCGTGTTACTGCTTCAATCCAACCGGGTTAAACCTGGTCATCATCACCATTAGGTAGTTCATTAAGAGGAGTCACAGTCTCTGCAAATCGAGGGATGAGGGTCCATTGATACCCCACAAGCCTGAGGATAGGACAGAGGGCAGTCTTTGAGGTGGGCAGGGGTAGATACTGGATGAGGGACTAATGATACCTCGACCCTGAGGATAGGACACAGGGCAGTCTTTGAGGTGGACAACGATAAACACTGGATGAGGGTCCATTGATAGCCCACCAGCCTGAGGATAGGACACAGGGCAGTCTTTGAGGTGGACAGGGGTGGACACTGGATGAGGGTCCACTGATGCCCCACCAGCCTGAGGATAGGACACAGGGCAGTCTTTGAGGTGGACAAGGATAAACACTAGATGAGGGTCCATTGATAGCCCATCAGCCTGAGGATAGGACACAGGGCAGTCTTTGAGGTGGACAAGGATAAACACTAGATGAGGGTCCATTGATAGCCCATCAGCCTGAGGATAGGACACAGGGCAGTCTTTGAGGTGGACAGGGGTGGACACTGGATGAGGGTCCACTGATACCCCACCAGCCTGAGGATAGGACACAGGGCAGTCTTTCAGGTGGACAGGGGTGGACACTGGATGAGGGTCCACTGATGCCCCACCAGCCTGAGGATATGGCGCAGGGCATTCTTTGAGGTGGACAAGGATAAACACTAAATGAGGGTCCATTGCTGGCCCATCAGCCTGAGGATAGGGCACAGGGCAGTCTTTGAGGTGGACAGGGGTGGACACTGGATGAGGGTCCACTGATGCCCCACCAGCCTGAGGATATGGCGCAGGGCAGTCTTTGAGGTGGACAGGGGTGGACACTGGATGAGGGTCCACTGATGCCCCACCAGCCTGAGGATATGGCGCAGGGCAGTCTTTAAGGTGGACAGGGGTGGACACTGGATGAGGGTCCACTGATGCCCCACCAGCCTGAGGATAGGACACAGGGCAGTCTTTGAGGTGGACAGGGGTGGACACTGGATGAGGGTCCACTGATGCCCCTCCAGCCTGAGGATAGGACACAGGGCAGTCTTTGAGGTGGACAAGGGTAGACACTGGATGGTCTCCACCTGATGTTCGTCTGGGCTGGTGCAGGATGATCCAACCTGGACACTTGGAAATTTGACACGATCTTGCACAGCTGGGCCTGACGTGGATGGTCTTTTAGTCCAGCTCCCAAAGTTATTGCAGCAGTTCCTGTAAAAGGGTTAAATGTGTGGACACGGTCTGTGGTGATGAGGAGGAGATCATAGACACATTGCAGCAAGCAGGAAGACTGTGAAAAGCTCATAAGGGCCCGGCCGTACGTTAGTGGGAAATAGTGGAGTTTTCATGGATCCCCTTGTGACAGACATGTCCAGGGTACCTCTGGTCCTCAGAAGTGAATGTGAATTTGAATTGTTCCTCGAGCTTTACTGGGATACTCCAATAACGATTAGAGATATCCAGGGTGGTGAAGACAGCCCTGCCACTGGGAATCCGGGAGAGTAGGATAGGTGTATTTCAGACATCCGGGATCACACAGGGATGACTGAGTTGAGTTTGTGATGGTCAACAGTCAGTCACCAGCTGCCATACGGTTTTCTAACCGGCCAAATGGGGCAGTTAGTAATGAATGTGTCTTTGTGAACTACACCCTGGTATAACAATGACCTGATAGTGTCTGGAATATATGATATAATCTCAGCTCGGTAAGAAGACTGCTTCATGGAGCATGCAATGGTCAGTTAATTACTTCCGGTCTGCTCATGTTTCCACAGTCATCTTAATGAGTTGTGAATACACTCAGCACCGATTCGAGAATCACCTGTACCTCAGGGTGATCAGAGGTGACTGGTTCACACACCTCTGATATTTTAATCAGGTATATTGAAGGTGCACTGGACACCAGAGTTGGGTATGGTTTAATGTTCTGCAGTATACAAATATAGGGATAATCAATTACTGCTGATAACCTTTGCGCACATTACTGCCCAGTCGTCCCTGTCCATTATACAGGATCATATAAAAGGGAGGTAGGACTTTGACATGAACTCTGTTGCCACTCCACACCACTGTAACATCTGATCTCGGGTCACAGATTAACCGAAAGGAGGTCGAAGGGTCACAAGCAATTTATTGCAGGGAAACCATTGGAAAAAAAATCGGAGGGACCGGATTATTCTCCACGTGGAGAGGCAGGGATTAATCATGGATAGTCAGTATAGCTTTGTCAAGGGGAGTTCGTGTCTAACTAAATTGACTGATTATTTTCGAGGCCGTGACTAGGGGTGTAAATAAGGGTAAAGCAGTAGTCTACAAGGACTTCAGCAAGGCATTTGATGGGGTCTCGCATGGGAGATTTGTTAAGAAGGTAAGAGCCCATGGGATCCAGGGCAATTTGGCAAATTGGATCCAAAATTGGCTTAGCGGCAGGAGGCAGAGGGTGATGGTCAAGGGCTGTTTTTGCAAGTGGAAGCCTGTGACAAGTGGTGTACTGCAGGGATCGGTGTTGGGACCCTTGCTGTTTGTAGTGTACATTAATAATTTAGACTTGAATATAGGAGGTCAGATCAGTAAGTTCGCAGCTGACACGAAAATTGATTGTTTTGTAAATAGTGAGGAGGAAAGCCTTAGATTACAGGACCTTGTTCTACTTGTTCATTGATCACTGAAGGCAGCAGCACATGTAGACAATGTAGTCAGGAAGACGTATGGGACACCTGCCTTTATTAGCCAAGGCGTAGAATATAAGAGCAGGGAGGTTATGATGGAATAGTATTAAATTCCAGTTCGACCACAACTGGAGTACTGTGTATAGTTCTGGTTGCCACACTATAGGAAGAATGTGATGGCAATGGAGAGGGTGCAGAATAGATTCACCAGGATGTTGCCTGGGCTGGAGCATTTCAGCTATGAAGAGCGACAGGAAAGGCTAGGGTTGATTTCCTTAGAGCAGAGAAGGATGAGGGGTATCATGATTATGGGATACAAAATTGCGAGGGGCATTGATAGGTTAGATATGAAGAATCTATTTTCCCTTAGCGGAGGGGTCAATAACCAGGGGGAATTGAGTTAAGGTAAGGGGCAGGAGATTTACAAGGCATTTGAGGAAAATAATTTTCTCCCAGAGGGTGGTTGGAATCTGGAAGGCACTGCTTTTAGAGAGGGTCGGGGCAGGAACACTCACAACATTTCAGAAGTATTTCGATGAGCACTTGAAACGCCATAGCTTACAAGGCCAAAGGCCAAGTGCTGGGAACTGAGATTAGAATGGTTTGGAGCTTGATGGCTGGCACAGACAGAATGGGCTGAAGGTCCTGTTTCTGTGCTGTATATCCCTATAATTCTGTGACTCTTTGAGGAGTAACAGTTCAAATAGAGCATAACATAAGAAGAGACATAGTGTACATACAACCTGTGGCAGGTGAGAATGGCTTTCAGCTATGGATCAGATGTTAGAAGCTATTATTAAAGACGTTATAGCAGGGCATGTAGAAAAAATCAAGGTGATCAGGGAGAGACAACATGGTTTTGTGAAAGGGAAATCATGTTTAACCAATATATTGGAGTTCTTTGAAGAAGTAACATGTACTGTGGATAAAGGGGAACTGGTGGATCTACAGTACTTAGATTTCCAGAAGGCATTTGATAACGTGCCACATCAAACGTCATTGTGGAAAATAAAAGCTCATCATTTAGGGGGTAACATAATTGGCATGGATAGAGGATTGGCGAGCTGACAGGAAACAGAGTAGGCATAAAGGGGTTATTTTCTGGTTGGCAAGCTGCGACGATTGGTGTGCTACCGCGATCAGTGCTGGGGCCTCAACTTTTTACAATTTATATAAATTTTTTTGATGAATGGACAGAAGGTGTGCTTGCCAAATTTGCTATTGACTCCAAGATTGGTAAGAAGGTAAGTGCTGAAGAGGACATAAGGAGGCTACAAAGGGATATAGATAAGCTAAATGAGTGGTCAAAGAACTGGCAAATGGAGTATAATGTGGGAAAAGATCAAACTGTCCATTTTGGCTGGAAGACTTCACTGTTACCTCGAGACTTGGCCTGTGCATGTCCACTGACTGCCTGTGTTATACACTCTAAGCTGAACATACATTCAGCAGCACCAGGAAGCCCCTCTAGTGTTATTTAAAAGGACTGGGCATCCAACTTACAGGTGAAGGGCTTTCGACTTGCTGCTGCTATTGTAAAGTTAGTGGAGGTGCTGTGGATGGTTTTCTGGAGGTTGTGTTGTCAGCTGCTGCAGGCATTCACGGATGACAGAGGATTTGGTGACCCAACTCTGGCCGATGTATGTGGACTGTAGTTACAGTGTCTCTGGGTCCGTAACATGACCAACAAATGGAGCAGAGGCTGAATAGAGGGGAAGCTCTGCAAAGAACAGAGGGAGGGGGCTCTGCCCTACCCATTCTGGGTTTTCCAAGAGCAAAAAGAGCAATGGTCCTAATACCGAGCCCTGGGGAACACCACTGTATACTCCCATCGAGTCTGAACAACAACCTTTCACCACTTCTCTCTGTTTACTGTTCATTAGCCAATGTGAAATCCACACTGTCACTGTCCCTTTAATTCATGGGGTTCAGCTTTTCTAACCTGTCTGTTGAATGTCACTTGATCAAACACCTTTTGAAAGATCATATATATAACTTCAATCACATCACCCTCATCAACTCTCTCCATTGTTTCACGAAAGAACTCCACCAAGTTTACCTCAGCACCACCTCTCTCCACTCCTCCACTGTTGTTAAATTATCAGACTGATTATCCGACATCCAGTACTGGATGAGCAGAAATTTCCGCCAATTAAATATTGGGAAGACTGAAGCCATAGTTTTCACGCCCCACTCCAAATATGTTCCCTTGCTATTCTGCTCTGTTCCCATCCCTCTCCCTGTACCAGGCGAAGATTCAGACAATTTGTTTTTCAGCCTTGGTGTCACATTTGATCACAAAATGAGCTTTAACCTCATTTTCAGGATATCTATACAACCGCCTATTTCCACCTCAGTTAGAGCGCCCGACTTCACCCCTGTCTCAGCCTATCTGCTGCTGAAACTCATTCATGCTTTCCTTCCCCCGAGACATGACTACTCCAACACACTCCTCTCTGATTTCCCGCCTGCTGCTCTCTGTTAACTTAATGTCCTCCAGAACTCTGTTGCCAGCTCCTAAATCGTGCCAAGTCCGGTGCACATGTCACTGACCGACTTTGACTCCTGATCAAGTATTGTCCTTATTTAAATTCTCAACTTATTTTTCCTCCATGACCTCGCCCCTGTCCTGTATCTGTAAGATCCGTCCCCACAACCCTTCAATATATCTGTGCTCCTCTAATTCCAGCCTCTTGTGCATCCCTGATATTAACTGTTCCACCATTGGTGACCACACCTTCAGTTGCCTAGGCTCCAAGCTCTCGAATACCCTCCTTACACCTCTCCGCCTCTCCATCCCGCCACATCTCCACCACCCTTTCCTCTTTTAAGACACCCATTAAAACCTATCTCTTTGACCACGCTTTTGGTCCACTGACCTAATAATTTCTTATATCTCTCGGTATCATGTTCTGTTTTATAATGAAGCATCTTGGGATGTTTTATTACATTAAAGACACTATATAAAATACGTTGTTGTTGTTGTCGTTTGCCAGATATGATTTGGAATTCGCATTTGCATGCTGCTTCTCAGTTATTATCCCTTTTTGAGCAGGGCATACTTATCTCCTGGTTGTGACCTTTAGAAATTTCCAAACACCGACATTAGATTGACTGGTCAGTAAATACAGGTTTTACCCCATCTCTCCTTTTTTAAACATGGTGCAACATGTACAACCCTCCAGTCCTCTGTTATCACTCCCATATCCAAGGAGGATTGGAAGACTCTGTCCAGGGCCTATGCTACTTCCACATTTCCTTTCCTCAGTAACCCTCATACATCCCATACAGATCGAGTAAATGTTCTACTTTTTTGAGGTACAAAAAGTGTTGGATGGGAAGTGGTTAACAGAACCTGTTTGTTCAGTGACTGTCGTTAATTACAGTCTCCATGGACCCTAATTGTGTCACTGGAGGTTTTCCATCTTCTATTAATAAGGGATTCCTTTCAAGGTTTAATACCATTGTGCCAGTGGATTATCAGCTTCACCACTTACAGGCATCAGCAGCGCCAGAGAGAGGGAGGATAGATCAGAACCTGAGAACAATAGATTGGAATGTTACAACAATGGGTCAGAATCTGAGAACAGTGGATTGGAATGTTACAAAAGTGGGCTGAGGATTATCATGGCCTCTTTACATACTTTCTACGTATGATTCGCTGTCTTTAACATCCCAGATCTATTACACACTGTTGATTATACAACACATTTACTATCCAATCCTTGCTATTGTTGGTGTCCCTGGTAAGTTTGTCAATTTTACAAACCATTTTTAACTGCGTTACTGTTACTGGAATTTACTCTGCCCTCCTTACTGCTGCTGTTATTCCTGGTGCATCTCTGTCTCCAGCTATTAGCTCGACAATCATTGCTCATGATATTATAGTTCTCGTAATTTATTCTCATCTTTCCTGTTGTACTGCCCTGGGAAGTCTTTATTTCCACATATAAGATCTGTAAACCCTGATTCACTGAAATACTGTTCAAGTAATTCTGTTTTTTTCTCTGAAGCCCGAAGCCAATGTTATCGGTCTCCATAAGAAATTGTGTCCCATATCTGTGAACGACATACTCCAAGTCCAATGTTTGAGGCTGAACCCGACTGTTTGCAACCTCTGTGTTCTATTTAAACCTGAGCTGTGCTCATCTCCATATTCTCCCCATCACAAACCCTGCCTACTACCACCTCTGTAATATCACCCATCTTCACCTCTGCCTCAGCCCATCTGCTGCATAAACCCTCATCTGCGCCTTTGTTAAATCCACACTTGACTATTGCATTTCTATCCTGGTCATCCTCCCAGTTATGAACCCCCATAAATCACAGCCCATCCATAACTCTGCTGCCTGTATCCTAACTCTCACCAAATCCCGATCACCCATCACCCCTGTGCTCACTGATCTACAACGGCTCCCAGTCTGGCAGCACCTTCACTTTAATATTCCCATTCTTCTGTTAGAATCCCTCCATAGCTTCACCCCTCCAATTAGTCCAATTCCCCTCTTCATACCTATATTACAAAAAAACCTATGCCTTCAAATCCATTTCCAGATCCCCCTTTAAAGTGAATTTCATTCCCTCTCTATCTCTCCCTGGTGTTGATTTTCGGCTCTGTAGGACCACTGTTTCCCACAATGGAAGTCTGGATCCACAAAAAGGTGTGAGATGAGCTAAAGGCACTTCTGGTGTGGCCTGCACACTGCTTCGTGCTGTGCCCGGGTGTACATTGTGTGTACGAGTAGCATGAGGAGTTGTGGAATGTCACATCAAACTTCTATTCCAGCAGCTTTGATGTACATCTTTGAAACGTGGACTGTGCATGTTAACTGACCGCCTGTGTTGGTCACTTTCAGCTAAACATACATTCAGCAGCACGAGGAACTTAATCTAATGCCATTGAAAATTTCTAGGCAGTTAGCCTACAGGTGAAGGGCTTTTGACTTCCTTCAGCTATTGTAAAGCTAGTGGAGGTGCTGTGGATGGTTTTCTGGAGGTTGTGTTGTGAGCTGTGCAGACATTCAGGGACGACAGAGGATTTGATAACCCAACACTGGACGAGGTATGGGGACTGTAGTTACAGTGTCTCTGTAACATGATCAACAAATGGAGCAGAGGCTGCAGAGAGGGGAAGCTCTGTAAAGTGGGAGGAGGTGGGGGCTCTGCCCTACATACCCCTGGGTTTCCAGGAGCAAAAACAGCAGTGGTCCTAATGCCAAGCCCTGGGGAACACCACTGCATACTCCCATCGAGTCCGAACAACAACCTTTCACCACTTCTCTCTGTTTACTGTTCCATAGTCAAGGTTATATCCACAATGTCACTGTCCTTTTAATCCATAGGGTTCAGTTTTCCTAACCTGTCTATTGAATGTCACTTGATCAAACACCTTTTGAAAGTCCATATATATAACTTCAATCAAAGCACCCTCATCAACCCTCTCCATTGTTTTATCAAAGAACGCCATCATGTTTACCTCACCACCACCTCTCTCCGCTCCTCCACTGTTGTTAAATTATCAGACTGGTTATCCGAAATCCAGTTCTGGATGAGCAGAAATGTCCTCGAATTAAATATTGGGAAGACAGAAGTCATTGTTTGCACTCCCCACTCCAACTCTGTTCCTTGCTATTGATTCCATCCCTCTCCTCGGTAACTCTCTGAGATTGACGCAGTCTGTTTCAAACCTCGGTGTTACATCTGGGACAACATTAATAGGCACACGCAAAAATGTGGGATAATTATGGAAGACCAGCACGGATTTGTTAAGGGAAAATGGCGTTTTACTAACATGCTGGAGTTTCTGAAGAGGTGAAATGGAAGATTGATGACGGCAATGCTGTTTATCTGGTGTAAATGGAATTCCAAAAGGCATTTGATAAAGTGTCACACAACAGACTTGTGAGCAAAGTTGTCGCTCATCGAATAAAAAGGACAGTACCAACATGAAACTAAATTGGTTGAGTGACAGGAAACAGAGTGTAGTGATTAATGGATGCTTTTCGGGCTGGAGAAAGGTTTGTAGTAGAATCAAACAAAATACTGCAGATGGTGGAAATGTGAAATTAAAACAGAAAGTGATGGAAATACTCAGCACATCTGGCAGCATCTGTGGAGAGAGAAGAAGTGTTAATGTTCCAGGTGTGAGATCTTTCATCAGACGTGGCAAAGGTTAGAAATGTAATAGTTTTTAAGCAAATAAAGTGGAGGTATTGGGGAAAACACAAGGACAGAAATGTAAAAAGTAGAGCGGGAGTGGCGGGTGGAGGGTGTTGAAATAACAAGCGACTGGAAGCTCGGTGTCATGCTTTTGGACAGAATGGAGGTGCTCCACAATGTGGACACCCAATCTGCCTTTTAACTGCGGCGGTGTTCCAGTGAACATCAACGTCAGCTCGAGGAACAGCACGTCATTGTCCGATTAGGCACTCTACAAACTTCCAGTCTGAACACTGAGTTCAATAATTTCTGATCAAGACTGGTTCTTTTAATTATTTAGTTTTATCATTTTTTTTTGCCATTTCCTGGCCTTAAACTGGATTTTTTTATGTTGCTGCTTTTGGCTAGGGCTGTCCATTATTTTGTCATTTAACACCCTCTCTGCACTAACGTTTTGTCTTTCACCGCACCACAAGCACACTCTCTTTGCCTTTGCCCCATGACCTCCTTGTCAGTTAATCTCTCTGACCCTCTGTCTTATCAACACCTCTTTTTTTCTCTTTTGCCCCACCCTTGCTTTATTTCCTTAAAACCTGACCTTTCTAACCTTTGCCAATTCTGATGAAAGGTCACAGGCCTGAAGCGTTAACTCTGCTTCACTCTGCACAGATGCTTCCAGACCTGCTGAGTCTTTCCAGCACTTCTTGTTTTCATTTAAGACTTGTAGTGGAGTTCCCCAGGGATCAATGTTGGGATCGTTTCTCTTCCTGACAAATATTAATGACATAGAGCTTGGTGTACAGGGCACAAATTCAAAGTTTGCAGATGATGCAAAACTTGGAAGCATTGTGAACTGTGATTAGGATCGTGTAGAAATTCAAATGGACATAGACAAGTTGGTGGAATGGACAGACAGGTGGCAGATGAAATTCAATGTGGAGAAATGTGATGTGATTCATTTCGATAGGAAGAACATGGAGAGGCAATATAGAATAAATGGTACAACTCAGAGAAGGCTGAGAGGAGATTTGAAAAAAAGGTATTCACAATTTTGATGTGTCTGGACAGAATGGATCGGGAAAAACTGTTCCCACTCCTGAAAGGTTCTGAAACGAGAGGGCAAAGAACTAAAGTAATTGGTAAAAGAAGCAGATGTTGACATGAGGAAATCTTTTTCACACAGAGAGTGCTTAAGATCTGGAATGTGCTGCCTGAGAGTGTGGTGGAGGTAGATTCAATCGAGGCAAACAGGAGGAAGTTGGATAGCTGTCTGAAAAGGAAGTTTGTACAGAGTTACAAGGAGAAGGCAGGGGAGTGACACGAGATGAATTGCTCTTTTGGACAGCCAGTGCAGACACGATGGACTGAATGGCCGCCTGTAACAATTCTGTGATTCTGTGACAGTTGACCACAAAATGAGCTTCCACCGTTGTATTCGTGCCATCACTATCACCACCTATTTCCACTTCAATAACATCACCTGCCTTCACCCCTGTCTCAACTCATCTGCTGCTGAAGCTCTCAGTCATGCTTTCATTACCTGTAGACTGGACTATTCGAACTTATTCTCCCACATTCTAATGTCTTTAAACTTGAGGTCATCTAAAACTCTGCTGCCTGTGCCTGAACTCACAGAAAGTATCATTCCCCGATCACTGACCGAAATCAGCTCACAGTCAAGCAATGTCTTGATTTTAAAATTCTCATTCTTGTTTTCCAATCCCTCCATTGCCTCACCCCTCACTAACTCTGGAATCCCCTCCAGCCCCACAAACCTCTGAGATAGCTCTGCTCCTCTCATTCTGGCCTCTTGTGCATCCCTGATATTAATTGCCCCACCATTGTTGGCCACACCTTCAGTTGCCTCGGCCCAAAGCTCTGGAATACGCTCCGTACACATCTCCATCTCTCCACCTCTCCACTTCGCTTTTATCCTTTCAGACACTCATTTAAAATTTGCCTCTTTGACCAAGCATTTGGTCACCTAACCTAATATCTCCCTTGGTGATTCAGTGTTATACTTTGTTTCATAATGCTGCTGTGAAGTACCTTGGGATAAGTTCTTGCTGAACTTTGCCAGACATGAATTGTCATTAGCATATCCATGCGGCTTGAAATTTATTATGCTATGCTTTTCCAAGCAAATAATATTTCTGTCCTGGGTTGTGAAATTTCACCACCACTGACGTCAGATTGTTTGGACAGTACAGGGTTTACCACATCCCTCCTTTTTGTAAACTAGGTGTATAATTTGCAGCCCTCCAGTGCTCTGTCATCACTCCGATATCCAAAGAGAATTGGCAGATTCTGTGTAGTGCTTCTTCCATTTGCACTATTCCTTCTCTCACCAACCCTCAGAATTCCCATCCAGACCGGGTAAATGTTCTAGTTTATTGTGATACAAAAAGTGTTGGATTGAAAGGGGTTAACTGAACCTGTTTGTTCAGTGACTGCAATTAATGTCAGTCTCCATGGACCCTAATTGTGTCACTGGAAGATTTCCCTCTTCTATTAATAAGGGGCTCCTTTCAATGTGTTATCACATCGTGTCAGTGGGAGTATCACATCACTCCCGTCACTAACAGGGATCAGCGGCTCTGGAGAGAGGGAGAGGAAATATCAGAATCAGAGTACAATAGATTGGAATGTTACAACAATGAGCAGGAGTTTCAGCTGGGAGTTTAACTTTCTTTCTGCAGATTATGATCAGTTCTCATGAAACAGTCGGATCTATTACTCACTGAGGAATATTCAATACATTTACTACCCCTTCCTGGCTATTATTGGTGTCCCTAGTAAGTCTCTGTATCTAGCTATTAATTCGATAAACGATGTTTAACTGCATTACCATTCTTGTCATTTCCTCTGCCCTCCTTGCTGCTGTTGTTATTCCTGTCAAATTTCAGTCTCCAGATATTAGCTCTATAAACCATTGCTATGTGCATTAGAGTGCTTGTAATTTACTCTCCCATCTTTGCTGTCTCTGGTAAGTCTCTATTTCCCGCTATGAGATCTGTAAAATTTGTTTCACTGAAATAATGTTCTTGCTATTTAAATTTGGGAAGAGTGCAGTTGTCATTGATCTCCATAAGAAATTCCATCCACTATCCATGAACCACGATCTCCTCATTGCCAAATATCTGAGGCTGAACCAGACAGTTTGCAACCTCTGTGTTCTATTTAAATCTGAGCTGAGTTCATCTCCATATTCTCACCAACCCTGCCTACTACCTCCTCTGTACTAACACACATCTCCACCTCTGCCTCAGCCTATCTGCTGCATAAACATTCATCTGTGCCTTTGTTAAATACACACTTGACTATTCCAATTCTATCCTGGTCACACTCCCATTTATAAACCTCCATAAACCACAGCCCATCCAGAACTCTGCTCCCTGTATTCTAACTCACACCAATCCCGATCACCCATCACCCTTGTGCTCACTGATTTACATTGACTCCCAGTCTGGCAGCACCTTAATTTTATTATTCTCATTCATGTGTTTTAATCCCTCCATGGCCTCACCCCTCCAGTTAGTCCCATTCCCCTGACCGTTCCCATATTCCTTTTGGCCTTCTAGTACTTTCTTCAATTAGCTTTAAAAATAAACTTCACCCCCTCTTTATTCTACCACTGACCACGATTTTCACCTCCACAGCGCCACAGGGTCCAACGTCATGGACGCTTGGATCCATAAAATGGTACGAGCTGAGCTGCCGGTCACTTCCAGTGCTCCATGCTGGACAGGGATTTAGCGCTGGATAGGGATTTAGCCGGGGTTTATCAAGCATGTGCTGGTAGTGTGAGGAAGGGTCTGAATATGGTGCCAATCAGCCATTGCAGCAGCTTTGATCTATGTCTTTGAAACTTGGCCTGTGCACGTCCACTGACCGCCTGTGTTAGTCATTCTCAGCTGAACATATATTTAGCAGCACGAGGAGCCCCTCTAGTGTTATTTAAAAGGACCAGACATCCAACTTACAGGTGAGGGGCTTTTGACTTACTTTTGCTTTGTAAAGTTAGTGGAGGTGCTGTGGATGTTTTTCTGAAGGTTGTGTTGTGAGCTGCTGCAGACATTCAGGGAGGACAGAGGATTTGGTAACCCAACTCTGGACGAGGTATGGGGACTGTAGTTGCAGTGTCTCTGGGTCTGTAACATGACCAACAAATGGAGCAGAGGATGTTGAGAGGTGGCGCTCTCTAAAGATGGAGGAGGAAGGGGCTTTACCCTACCCACCCTGGGTTTTCCAAGAGCACTTCCCCTACCTTACCTGCCCCAGTAGCAGTGTGTGAGGTGACTCTGATTCAAAAAGGTGTTAGTCACAGAGCTGTGTCACCTCCTGCAACACATGGAGCCTCACACCAGAGTGAGGACGGAGCTGTCAGTGGACGTTAAGATCGCAGTTTCATTGAAACTCTATGTATTTGGATATTTCCAGGCAGGAGCAGGAGACATATCCAGTGTAGAGTAGTAGAGATTGATGGAGTCATAGCGTCATTTACAACACATAAGGAGGCCATTCGGTCCATCCTTTCCGGTTCTATGTGGAACAATCCAGTCAGTCTCAATCCCCTGCTCAATCCCCGTAGCCCTGTAAGTGCATTCCCTTCAGGTTCCACCCAGTTTCCTTTTGAAGTCATTGATTGTCTCGGCTTCCACCACTCTCATGTGCAGTGAGGTCCAGACCGTTACCATCCACTGTGTTAAAAAGTTCTTCCTCATATTCCACCTGCATCTCTTACTCAAAATGTTCCATCTGTGACCCCTAGTCCGTTTTCCATCACGGGAACAGCTTTTCCTTCAATATCTTATCTAAGCTTATAATAATCGTGTACACCTCTATCAAATCTATCTCAATCCCCATTGCTCCAGGGACAACAAATCCAGCTTCTCCAAACTAACCTTGTAACTAAACCCCCTATCCCTGAAACCATTCTGGTAAATCTCCACTGCACTCTCTCAAGGACCTTTACATCCTTCCTAAAGTGTGGTGATTAGAACTGGACAGAGCTCTCTTGTTGGAGTCTAACCAAAGCATTACAAAGTTTCAGCGTAGCATCTAAAACAGCATACCTGGCACAAAAGGAAAAAAAACGGGAAAGGTAGCCAAATTATGGCTTGCAAGGGAAATTAGAGATAACATTAGATCCAAGGAAGAGGCACACAAATTCTCCAGGGAAAAAAATACAACAGACCTGAGGATTGGGAGCAGTTTGGAATTCAGCAAAGGAGGACATAGGGATTGATTAAGAAGCAGCAAATAGAGTACGAGAGTAAGCTTGTGGGGGCATAAAAACTGACCGTAAAAGTTTCTATAGGTATGTGAAGAGAAAACAATTGGTGAAGACAAATGTAGGTCCCTTACACTCAGAAACAGGGGAATTTATTATGCGGAACAAAGAAATGGCTGACCATCTAAGTGCATACTTTGATTCTGTCTTCACAAAGGAGGACACAAATATCATACCAGAAATGTTGGGGAACACAGGGTTTAGTGAGAGATAGGAAGTTAAATAAATCAGTATTAGTAGAGAAATGGTGTTGGGCCTGATAATCTTAATCCAAGAATAATTAAGGAAGTGAACCTAGAAATAGTGGATGCACTGCTGGACATCTTCCTAGATTCCATGGACTCTGGAACAGTTCCTACAGATTGGACGGTAGCTCATGTAACCCCACTCTTTAAAAGGGGATATATAGAGAAAACAGAGAATTATAGACCAATGAGCCTGACGTCGAAAGTGGGGAAAATCCTGGAGCCATTATCAGAGATTTTATAGCAGAGCACTTGGAGAACAGTGGTAGAATTGGACAAAGTCATCATGAATTTACGAAAATGAAATCATGCTTGTCAAATCTACTGGAATTCTTCGATGATGTAACTAGTAGAGTTGATGAGGGGGAGCCAGTGGATATGGTTTATTTGGACTTTCAGAAGGCATTTGACAAAGTACCATATAAGAGATTAGCGTGTAAAATTAAAGCACATGGGATTGGGGGTAGTTTATTGTGATGGATAGAAAATTGGTTGCCAGACAGGAAACAAAGAGTAGGAACAAACGGGTCTTTTTCTGAATGGCAGAACGTGAGCAATGGGTACCACAGGGATCGGTGCTAGGACTCCAGCTACGCACAATATATATTAATGATTTAGATGAGGGAACTAAATGTAATATCTCGAAATTTTCAGATGACATAAAATTGGGTGGGAGGGTGAGTTGTCAGGAGGAACCATAGAGGCTTCAGTGTGATTTGGGCAAGTTGTGTGAGTGGGCAAATGCATGGAAGATGCAGTATAATTGTGGGCAAATGTGAGGTTATCCACTTTGGTAGCAAAATCAGGAAGGCAGATTATTATCAGAACTGGTATAAACTGAGAGAAGGGAATTATCGGTGTTCTCGTACACGAGTTGCTGAAGGTAAACATGCGGGTGCAACAGGCGGTAAAAAGGCAAATGGTACGCTGGCCTTTATAACGAGAAGATTCGTGTACAGGAGCAGGGATGTCTTGCTACAATTATACAGAGCCTTGGTGAGGTCACATCTGGAATATTGTGTTCAGTTTTGGTTTCCATATATGAGGAAGAAGGTTCTTGAAATAGAGGGAGTGCAGCGAAGGTTTACCAGACTCATTCCTGGAATGGCGGGACTGATGTTTGAGGAGAAACTGAGTCGTTTAGGATTATATTCGCTGGAGTTCAGAAGAGTGAGGGAGGATCTCATAGAAACCTGCAGAATTATAATCAGTCTGGACAGACTAGATGCAGGAAGGATGTTCCCGACGTTGGGGTGTCCAGAACCAGGGGTAACAGTCTAAGGATAAGGGGTAAACCTTTCAGGAGTGAGATGAGGAGAAATCTCTTCACCCAGAGAGTGGTGAGCCTGTGGAATTCACTACCACAGGGAGCAGTCGAGGCCAAAACATTGTATGTTTTTAAGAAGGAGTTAGATATAGCTCTTGGTTCTAAAGGGATCAAAGGATATGGGGGGAAAAGATTACTGAGTTGGATGATCAGCGATGATCATAACGAATGGCGCAGCAGGCTCGAAGGACCGAATGGCCTACTTCTGCTCCTATTTTCTATGTTTCTATGTTTCCCTGCTTTTGTACCCTTGCCTCCAAGATCTGATATGTTTTGCTAAACACTCTCCTAATATGTCCTGCCACCTGCAATGATAAATGCATATGGAGCCCCAGGTCCCTCTGCTCCTGCACAATGTTCAGAACTGTGTCATTAAGTCTATATTGCCTTCCTATTCCTTCTGGCATAAGGCATCACCTCACACTCCTCTGTACTAAATTCCACCTGCCATTTCTCTGTTAATTCTGCTGGATTGTCGATATCCTGTTGCAGGCAGTTTGTGTCATCCTCAGTGTTTGCCACGCGTCCAAGTTCGGTGTCATTGGCAAGCCTTGAAACTCTGCTCTGTATTCCAAGATCCAAGTCATTTATATATAGCAAAAAAAAAGTGGTCCTAGCACTGACCCTTGGGTAACATCACTGCCTACCATCCTCCAGTCTGAAAAACAACCATTTAACACTACTCACCCTTTTCTTTCCATCAATCAATATTTGATCCAATTGGATGCTAATCCATGTGATTCAATTTTGTTATCCATCATTTTAGAACATAGAACATAGAACAGTACAGCACAATGCAGGCCCTTCGGCCCACGATGCAGTGCCGAACCTTTAACCTGCTCTCAGATCAAACTACCTACACACCCTTAATTCTACTATCATCCATGTCCCTATCCAAGAGTCGCTTAAATGTCCCTAATGTATCTGCTTCTACTACCGCCGCTGGCAGTGCGTTCCACGCACCCATCACTCTCTGTGTAAAGAACCTACCTCTGACATCTCCCCGAAACCTTCCTCCAATCATCTTAAAATTATGTCCCCTGGTGATAGCCCTTTCTGCCCTGGGAAAATGTCTCTGGCTGTCCAATCTATCTATGCCTCTCATCATCTTGTACCCCTCTGTCAAGTTACCTCTCATCCTTCTTCGTTCCAATGAGAAAAGACCGAGCACCCTCAATCTTTCTTCGTAAGACATGCCCTCCAGTCCAGGCAGCATCCTGGTAAATCTCCTCTGCACCCTCTCTAAAGCTTCCACATCCTTTTGTGTGGTACTTCATCAAACGCTTTCTTAAAATCCATGTAGACCATCCACCACATTCTTTTCATCAACCTGCTCTGTTACTTCATCAAAATAAATTCAATTAGTTCATGAAAGCATGATCTGCTTTTTAGAAATCCGTGCAGACAACCCTTAATTAACTCAAACATCTCCTAGTGTGTGTTGATTTTTTTCCCACTGATTTAATTTCTAAAACCTTCCTCACCACTGATGTTAAACTAACTGACCAGTAGTTGCGAGGCCTGTGTGTTGTCCATTCCCATTGATAATTCTGGGAGGTGAGGGTGACCATCTATGTCATCGTTTTTTCGCTCAGCAGGGAGAAGCAGAATGAGAGATCCGTGGCTTTGTCAGGATAGCGGGAATCCTGATGGTGTTGGTGTCTCTGCGGGGGCCCCATGTCAATGGGGAGTGGTACAGGAACTGAAAGAACTCTCACTCCATTAATGTACAGTTGGTGTGTGAGCATGCCCAGTACATCATGTTGGTGAATGTTCACTACCCTGTCAGCAGCCACCACACCTTCATTCTGAAGCAGTCAGCTATTCTCAACACTTAGGGCTTCCATGCAGAACCAGAATGTGGCTCCACGGAGACAAAGAAAAAAACCGTCTAGACACAGATCTTGTTTCTACATTCCCAAACCACCTACCACCGCCACCCAACCTCACACAATTAACATGTGTATAATGTGAGCAATGGAGTCACCAGGAACATGGTGGGACAGACCATCGGTGTGATGAAGCAATGCTTCCAATGTCTGAACCGCACGGGAGAGAGCCCTTCAGTACACACTGGAGCAGGTGTCCAAGTTCATGGTGTTCTGCTGCACCCTTCATATCATCACTATCATGAGGACACAGACATTGGCACCAGGAATCCGGAGGACACCTCAGGAGGAGGAGGAGGACGCAGGGAGGATATTTCCTGGACGCCTTCGAACTACACAGGCTGTCTGAGAGTCCCTGCAAAGATTTTGTTTCCCATAGGACAACTTCCCTTTCCCACCATGGATCCCCCATTCTCCACCATTTCACCCATCTGAGACACCCCATCACAGTGTCCCCTTGGTCACCATCCTGTAATAAAAACCACCAACATAAACCTTTTCAGTAACATCTTTATCCAATTATACCAAAGGAAAATGGAACTATTCACCCTTGTATATTCCCTTAGTCTCTGTCTTGTGCGTTCCCTCGACTCGCCTCGTGCTCCCCAGTGTTTCCCCAGTTAACTGCAGCATCGCTGGTGGAAGGCTGCTGACTTTCATTCGGGGAGACTGCAGATGACCTTGCAGGATGTCCTCGAGCAGCTCTGGGCCTTGAGGGCTTCGATTCAAACTGTACCACCTCGACATAGGCAGCAGCCCAGTAATGTTCTGATCTGAGTCCTGTGTATTATAGCACGTTAGTGACCTCGCTCTCCGGCAGCTGACACATGCACTATCCTTTCCCCCTTCCCTGGCTGCAGTTCGTGCATTTTCGATGAATCAGCATGTGCAGATTCCGACTCTATACCAGCCTGTAAGGCACACACAGTGGAAGTATTTGAGCTGGAGGCTGTGAGTATCAGACTAAGTGATGGGGCTTCACCATCAGTCCTGTGCTGATGCTCTCTCTCTGTCTCCTGGAGCTGCCGTGACTGGGAAGCTGGCAGTTTTGGGGTACCATTGGGAAGTGTAAAATCAGAAGGGTCGTATTGGGATGAGAGATTGTGGGTGGGTTGGAAAGCAGGAGGTCCATGATCCCACCATCTCCAGCTTGTACATCATCCCAGACAGCAGGATGCGGGGGGAGGTGGGAGTTAAGAAGGGGCATAAGGCAGGAACATAGCATCATCCTGAATGCTCTCGGCGATGCCGGATGCCACGGGCTCTGTCACAGCCGGTCCCATGATGTGAAGAACCATCTCCTCCCTTAAGCTCAGGGGTTGAAGGTATGCCTGGCACTCGCCGGTTCACTTGCAGCTCCCTGTGATTATGGGTCACCTTGTCCTGCAAGAAAGAAGGCAGAATATTAATGATTGTGTTACACTGTGTTTTGATGATGTGCCTGCCATAGCTGAATAGCTGGAGGTAATTGGAGGCAGTGAGAGGTGGGTGTGAAGCTGCTATCAGTACAAGGTGTGTGAGGGTGAAGTGGAGTATGTGAATGTTAGGTGTGAGTCCTGAGTGTTAGGGACTGCTGATGGGTGAGTGATGGGGGTGTGGTGCATTGAGCAGTGTGAGAGGTTGGTGATGTTGGGGGTAGGAGATGCCATTTGGAGATTAATTCAATGACATTGACCTCCCGGATTAGCTCATTAAACTTCTTCTGGCTCTGCTGCCAGATTCTCGTGGCGAGAATTCTTGCATTGACCTCCCTGGCCACCTTCACCGATTCCCTTCGGAGGACGTTCCTTGAGAGTCTCCACCCCGCCACACGGAAACAGAGCCTCTCTCCTCCTGTCACCCTTCGTAACTAAGACATCCATCCCCACATCCGTGAACCGCAGAACCCTCTGTTGCAGTGTGCTATTTACCTTGACTCCAATTGGAGAATTTACAGTAAGCAGCAGTAGCCTCCAGTGAATCAGTGCATCTCCTCTTTAAGAGGGACAGACTGCATTTAAAAGCTGAACCTGACTGAAACATGTGTCAGCCTCACACACCTTTAGGGCCCTGTTAAGCATCCAGACAGACAGCAGCGCGGGTAACCCGGGGTGGCACGTAGAATTCATGGAAATGAGGAGGCAGCAGGAAGTGTGTTTGTCACCTGCCTCAACAGAAATGGGCACGGGCAGATCATGATCCCTCTGCCCAAAAACACGACATACTCTCTATTTCTATTTGCTGTTCTCTCTTTCACACTTTCTCACTCTCTGTCTTTCTCTCTCTCTTCACTCACTTTCTCTTGCTCATAAAATAAGAGATTGATGCAGCACAGAAGAAGGCTATTCGGCCCTTTGTGTCTGTGCTGTCTCTTCGAAAGAGCCATCTAATTAGTTCCTCTTTCCTCCTCTTTCCCCAGACTCCTGTTTTTCTTTTCCTTTTCAAGTATTTGCTAAATTGCCTTTTGAATGATATTATTGAATCTGCTTCCACCATGTTTTCAGCCAGTGAATTCCAGATCCCAACAACTCGCTGTGGAAGAAAATTCTCCTCATTTCACCTCTGTTTTTTTTTTCAATTACCTTCAGTCTGTGTCTTCTTAATGCTGAACTTTAGATTTTTGGATTTAGATATACAGCACTGGAACAGGCCCTTCGGCCCACCGAGTCTGTGCCGACCATTAACCACCCATTTACACTAATCCTGCACTAATCCCATATTCCTAACACATCCTCACCTGTCCCTATATTCCCCTACCACCTACCTATACTAGGGGCAATTTATAATGGCCAGTTTACCTATTAACCTGCAAGACTTTTGGCTGAGGGAGGAAACCCACAAATTCCACACAGGCAGTACCCATAATATGAGGCTGCAGTGCTAACCACTGCGCCACTGTGCCGCCCCTGTTTCTGACACTGGAAACAGTTTCACATTGATTACCTTATCAAAACCCTTCATAATTTTGAATTTTATATCAAATCTCCCCTTACCTATCACTGCTCTAATGAGAACAATCCCAGCTTTTCGAATCTATCCACGTAACTGTATTCCCAGATCCCTGGTACCATTCTAGTAATTCACCTCTGCATCTTCACTAAGTCCTTGACATCCTTACCAATGTGTGGTGATCAGAATTGGACACAATTCTCCATCTGGGACCTAACCAATGATGTATAAATATCAGCATTTCCTCCTGAGTTTTATTACTCTGTGTCTCTCTCTCTAACACCAAGGACACTGCATGCTACTAACTAAGATCTGTGTGTTTACACCCTCGGTCTCTCTAATCATGCACTCACTCTATAATGGTACCATTTATTTTATATTTTTTTCTTCTCATACTTCCTACCCAAATGTCTCACTTCACATTTCAATGTGTTAAATTCCATCTGCCATGTTCCTGCCCATTTCATCAGTCAGTCTCTGTCCTCCTGAAGTCTGTTACTATCCTTTTCACTGTTTATTAACATTTCTGAGTTTCCTTCCATCTGAAAACTTGGACATTACCCCCTCTGTACACAAGCCCACTGCATTAGCATGCAACACCAGGGATCCCAACAGTCACCCTGGGGAACCCCACTGTGTACTTCGCTCCAGCTGAAAAACAGCCATTATTCCCTACTCTCTGATACCTGTCACCTAGCTAATTTCTTGCATGCTGGGATTGAAAAAGAAAAAAAAAGGACTTCCATTTATGTAGCGCCTTTCATGACTACTGCATGTTCCAAAGCAATTGACAATCAAAGTATACTTACAATGCCGACTCACTCTTGTACTGTCGGAAACAGAGCAGCCAATTTTCGCAATGCAAGATCCCACAAGCAGCAATGTGATCATGACCAGATCTGTTTTTATGATGTTGCTTGAGGGATAAATATTGTCCAGGCCACATGGAATAATTCCCCCATTCTTCTTCTACTTAATCCCATAGGATCATTAGCATCGACCTGAGAGGGCAGATGGGGCCTTGGTTAACGTTTCATTCGAAAGACTGCTCATCTGATAGCGCAATATTCCCTCAGTATTGTCGCTGCAGTGTTAGCCTTGATTCTTGTGAAAAAGTCATTTCATGACACTTGATCCTGGAAGCTTGTGACTGAAAGGGGAGAGAGCTACAAACTGAGCCCGGGCTGACTTTGGCCCTTTAATCCCATGTGTTTCTAATTGGGTCACACGGCTGTTATATAGTACTTTATCAAACACCTTTTGAAACGATAGGAAAATTGTAAAAGTACAGGCAGGAAAAGTCATAGAAACATATAATAGCATTGCATGAAAGGGGGTCATTTGGTCTATGAAGTCTGTGCTGGCTCTTTTGATGAGTTTCCAGTGAGTTCCACACCCTGGATCTTTCCCAGATCCTTGAACTTTTCCCCTTAATATCTAACCAAATCACTTTTTGAATCTACTTTTGAATCTGTATCCTTCAGCCTATCACACAATAATTTGCAAATCCGAAACAAAAATTGCATTACAATAATCCCCATGTCAACTCTGCTTCTTTTTTCCAATTACCATAAATCTATGTCCTCTGGTTAATGGCCCCTCATACATTAGAAACATTATATAATTTATATAAACCCTTCATGATGTTAAATATCCCTATCTGATCACCTTGTAAATGTCCCTGCTCCAAGGAAAACAATCCCAGCTACATAACTGTAATCCCTCATCCCTGGAAAAGTTCCAGTAAAACTCTTCTGTCCCCTCTCCAAGGTTTCATGTCCTTCCTAAAGTGTGGTTTCCAGTATTGGACACAATACTCCAGATGGAGCCGGACTAGTCTTTTCCATAGGGTTAACACAATATCCTGGCCAGTCTACTCTGTGTCTCTATTAATCAAGCCGAGGAATCTATTTGCTTTGTGAACTGTTTGTTAACCTGTCCAGCTACTTTAAAAGATTGCATGCAAACACCTCAGGTCTCTCTGTTACTCTCAATAGCTTTAAAGTTGTGCCATTCAGCTTGTATTATCCCTGGTCATTCATCTGCATGCAGCTCACCATCACCTTCTCAAGGGCAATTATGGATGGGCAATAAATGCTGGCCTAGTCAACGACACCCACATCCCATGAACGGATAATATATATCAAATCTTCCGACAATGTATCACCTCACACATCTGCCATGCCAATTAAATGTTTGGAAGACTGCAGCCGTTGTTTTCAAACCCCACGTCAAAAGTTTCCTAGCTACAGACTGGATCTCTCTCCTTGGCAACTGTCTGAGACTAAAGCAAACTGTTCACAACCTGGTTTCATAGTTGACGCTGCGACGAGCTTCCTGCTAAATATTACTAAAACAGCCTACTTACACTTCCATATCATCACCCAACTTTGCCCCTCTCTCAGCTCTTCTGCTGATGAAACACTCCCCCTTGCCTGTGTATTAGACTCGACTAGTCCAACACACTCCTGGCTGGTCTCCCACATTCTACCCGCCATAACCCTGAGGTGGTCCAATGCACTGCTGCCCATGTCCTAACTCACACCAAGTCCTGTTCACCCATTACCCCCTGTACTCACTGACCTACATTGGCTCCTGGTCAGCAACACATCAATTTTAAAACTCTCAGCCTTCTTTTCAAATCCTTCATTATCTCACTCCTCCTTATCTCTGTAATCTCCTCCAGCCCGACAACCCTCCGAGATATCTGCACTCATCTATTTCTGGCCTCTTGAGCATCTGCGAGTTTAACTGCTCTACCATTGGTGGTCCTGCCTTCAGCTGCCGAGTCCCTACGCTCTGGAAGAGTAGAGCAGAACTTCCAGGGAGGAATTCCTGGAAGATAAATGTCAGTGAATTAAACACTAAAATAAAAGCAAAATATTGCGGATGCTGAACACTGGAAATACTCAGCAGGTCTGGCAGCATCTGTGCAGAGAGAAACAGAGTTAATGTTTCAGATCTGTGCCCCTTCATCAGAACTGGTAAACGTTAGAAATGTAACAGTCTTTGAGCAAGTGAAAGAGGGGAAGGGGAAGAAGAACAAGAAGGAAGGACTGTGATGGGACAGAGAGGGGATAGATTAAATTACAGACTGTTACATTCCTAACGTTTACCAGTTCTGATGAAGGGTCAGAGACCGGAAACATTAACTGTGTTTCTCTCTACACAGATGCTGCCAGATCTGCTGAGTATTTCCGGCACTTTCTGGTCTCATCCCCAAGCTTTTGAATTCTCTCCCCAAACCCTAAATGCAATAAGCTGCACTGAGTCCAGTTTTAGGGAGTCCTGCTTGGACAGAGTACTAAATGCAGTAAGGTTAACGAGTGATTGAATTTTAAGTGATCTAAGAGTCGATCTCTTTCCAACAATTTGTTAATTTTACATTTAGCATTTCACTTAATTTTAAGCTGAATTTGTACTTTATTTCACAATCAGTTTGTGAGAATTGGACAGTTAATTGATGCTGATGGAAAAGGAGGGTCAGTGTCTGCTTGGATATAAAAGTGGCTTAATGACAGAAAACAGTGAGTTGCGGTAAATAGTTGTTATTCAAACTGGAGAAAAATAGACGGTAGTGTTCCCCAAGGGTTAGTGCTAGGAACACTGTTTTATTCTGATATGTATAAATGATTTGGATAATGGCATACAGAGAAACATTTCAAAATTTGCAGGTGATACCAAACTTAGAGGCGGGGCAGGCATTGAGGTTGATACCAATCGATGTAAGAGGACATAGATAGGCTAGCAGAATGGGCAGACCAGAGGCAAATGGAATTTAATACAGACAAGTGCCAAGTGATGCATTTTATCAGAAGTAACAGGGAGAGGCAATATAAACTTAATGGTAAAGTTCGAAAGAGTGTGCAGAGACAAAGGGACATGGGGTTCATGCACATAGATCTTTGAAGGTTGCAGGATATATTGAGAGAGTCGTCAGTAAAGCATATGGGATCTTGGGCTTCATAGATAGAGGTGGTGAGTTCAGAAGAAGGAAAGTTATGCTGTAACTTTATGAAGCTCTGGTTAGGCCCCAACTGGAGTACTGCATCCAGTTCTGTTCACCACACTTTAGGAAGGATGTGAGGGTCATTGACAGGGTGTAGAGGAGGTTTACTTTAATGGTTCCAGAGATGGAGGATTTTAAGTACAATATAGTCTGTAAAAGCTGGGATTGTCTTCCTCGGAGTAAAGGAGATTGAGGGGAGATTTGATACATGTATACAAGATGATGACCTGTTTGGATAAGGTAGACAGGAAAAGATGTTCCCATTAGCTGATGGTACAAGGACTAGAGTTAAGATTGAGGGCAAGAGTTAAGGGGGATGTGATGAACAACATTTTTACACAACGAGTGGTAATGGCCTGGAAATCATTGCCTACGAGGGTGGTGGAAGCAGAGAAGGTGAATTATTTCAAAAGGATATTGGATGAACACTTGATGTAAATAAACTTGCAGGAATATGGAGTCAGAGCTGGGGCATGAGACTGGCTGGATTTATCTCCAAAGAGCTGGCATGGACTCGATGAGCAGAATGGCCTAATTCTGTGCTGAAATGACTATGACTCTCCGACTCTCTGACAGGGGAATACTATTACAACTTTTAGTTTAGTTTAGAGATACAGCACTGAAACAGGCCCTTCGGCCCACCGAGTCTGTGCGGACCATCAACCACCCATTTATACTAATCCTACACTAATTCCATATTCCTACCACATCCCTACCTGTCCCTATGTTTCCCTACCACCTACCTATACAACGGGCAATTGCTAATGGCCAATTTACCGATCAACCTGCAAGTCCTTGGCATGTGGGAGGAAACCGGAGCACCCGGAGGAAACCCACGCAAACACAGGGAGAACTGGCAAACTCCACACAGGCAGTACCCAGAATTGAACCCGGGTCACTGGAGCTGTGAGGCTGCGGGGCTAACCACTGCGCCACTGTGCCGCCCTATACTGGGAAAGTTTATAATGGACTGGGCAGTATCACCCTGGAGAACCCCGTGATGTAAGTGAAATGTTTGATGCCCCAGAACGTTGTTAACAAATGTCCTTCACAAACAGAGTAAATCAGTTCAGTCCCATTGACAATTCTGGAGTCATTCACAATGGGGAGTAATTTCTCCTCGTTTTCTCTACATAGGACAGCAGTCAGGCTTTTCACTGTGTCCACCACCTCCATGTTGAAAGTCTTGTCAGGGTTAGGTGAGTTAAGACACGTTGCCTGGGCGACAGATTTCTTCAATTGTGTTACTGCTTCTATGCTCTCTTCAGTCCAACCTGGTTAAACCTGGTCATCACCATCATTAGTTAGTTCATAAAGAGGAGTCACAGTCTCTGCAAATCGAGGGATGAGGGTCCACTGATACCCCACCAGCCTGAGAATAGGACACAGGGCAGGACTTTGAGGTGGACAGGGATAGATACTGGATGAGGGTCCATTGATACCCCACCAGCCTGAGGATAGGACACAGGGCAGGACTTTGAGGTGAACAGGGGTAGATACTGGATGAGGGTCCACTGATACCCCAGCAGCCTGAGGATAGGACACAGGGAAGGACTTTGAGGTGAACAGGGGTAGATACTGGATGAGGGTCCACTGATACCCCAGCAGCCTGAGGATAGGACACAGGGCAGGACTTTGAGGTGGACAGGGATAGATACTGGATGAGGGTCCACTGATACCCCACCAGCCGGAGGATAGGACACAGGGCAGGACTTTGAGGTGAACAGGGGTAGACACTGGATGGTCTCGACCTGATGCTGGTGTGGGCTGATGCAGGATGATCTGATCTGGGCACGTAGAAAGGTGACACGGTCTTGCACCAGCTGGGCCTTACGTGGATGGTCTTTTAGTCCAGCTCCCAAAGTAATTGCAGTAGTTCCTGTAAAAGGGTTAAATGTGTGGACACGTCTGTGGTGATGGGAAGATCATCGACATATTGCAGCAAGCAGGAAGACTGTGAAAAGCTCAGAAGGGACCCGGCTACACGTTTGTTGAAAATAATGGGGTTATTGTGGAACCCCTTGTGACAGACATGTCCAGGGGTATCTCTGGTCCTCAGAAGTGAATGTGAATTTAATTTGTTTCTCTAGTTTTACTGGGATACTACAATAACCATTAGAGATATCCAGGGTGTAGAAGACAGCCCTAACATTGGGAATCCGGGATAGTAGGGTGGGTGTCTATCAGACAACCGGGTTCACGCAGGGTTGACTGAATTGAGTTTGTGGTGGTCAATAGTCAGTCACCAGCTGCCATCCGGTTTTCCAACAAGTCAAATCAGGCTGTTAGAAGGGAACATGGCTTCGTGAACTACACCCTGGTATAACAATGACCTGATAGTGTCTGGAATGCATGATATAATCTCAGCTCGGTAAGAATACTGCTTCATGGATCATGCAATGGTCAGTTAATTTCTTCTGGTCTGCTCATGCTTGCACAGTCATCTTTATGGGTTGTGGATACACTCGACACCGACTCGAGAATCGCCTGTACCTCAGGGTGATCAGAGGTGTCTGGTTCCCACTCCTCTGATATTTTAATCATGAATATTGCGGGTGCACTGGATACCAGAGTAGGGGTATGTTTTAATGTTCTACAATATACAAGTATAGGGATAATCAATTACTGCTGATAACCTTTGAGTACATTACTGCCCAGTAGTCCCTGTCCATTATGCAGGATCATATAAAAGGGAGGCAGGACTTTGACATGAACTGTGTTCCCTCTCCTACACCAATGTAAGATCTGATCCTGGGTCACAGACTAACCAAAAGGAGGTCGAAGGGTCACAAGCAATTTATTGAGGAGTAACAGTTCAAATACAGCACAAAATCAGAATAGACATAGTGGACATACGGCCTGTGGCAGGTGAGAAAGGCTTTCTGGCTATGGATCAAATGTAAGAAGCTATTAGTAAAGACGTTATAGCAGGACACACAGAATAATTCAAGGTGATCAGGCAGAGTCAACATGCTTTTGTGAAACGGAAACCATGTTCAACCAATTTATTGAAGTTCTTTGAAGAAGTAACAGGTGCTGTGGATAAAGGGGAACTGGTGGATGTACTATACTTAGAATTCCAGAAGGGATTTCATAATGTGCCACATCAAAGTTCATTGCGGAATATAAAAGCTCATGGTGTAGGGGGCAACCTATTGGCATGGATAGAAGATTGGCTAGCTAACAGGAAACAGAGAGTAGGCTTAAATGGATCATTTTCTGTTTGGCAAGATGCAACGAGTGGTGTGTCACAGAGATCAGTGCGGGTGCCTTAGCTCTTTACAATTTATATAAATCACTTGGATGAAGGGGCCAAAGGTATATTTGCTAAATTTGCTGATGACAGAAACGTCGGTCGGACAGTATGTTGTGATGCGGACACAAGTGAACCACAAAGGGATAGATAGATTGAGTGATTGGGCAAAGATCTGGTAAATGGAGTATAATGTGGGAAAATATGAAATTGTCCATTTTGGCAGGAAGAATAAAAATTCAGCATATAATCACAATGGTGAGAGATTTCAGAGCTCTACCATCCAGAGGGAACTGAGAGTCCTTGTGTATGAATTGTAAATGGTTAATATGTAGGTATTGCAATTAATTAGGAAAACTAATGGAATGTTATCGGCTATTGCAGGAGGAATTGAATACAAATGTAGGGAGGTTATGTTTCAGTTATATAGGGAGACCACTTCTGGAATACTGTGTACAGTATTGGTCTCCTCATTTAAGGACAGGTGGAAATGCATTCGAAGCAGTTCAGAGATGGTTTACTAGACTAATGCCTGGAATGGGGGTGTTGTCTAATGAGGAAAGGCTGGACAGGCTAGGCTTATGTCAGCTGGAGTTTAGAAGAGTAAGAGGCGACTTGATTGAAACTTATAAGATTCTGAGTGTGGGACAGAGCAAATGAGGCCGACAGAGAGAGAAAGAACGAGAGAGAGAGAGCTCCATTCATCTGCTGCTAAAAACCTCATCCATGCATTTTTTATCTCGAGACTTGACTATTCTAACACACTCCTGGCTGGTCTCCCACATCCTACTCTCTGTAACCTGTGGTCATCCAAAACTCTGCTGCCATCTTCTAATTTGCACCAAATTCTGTTCACCCAACATCCCTGTGCTCACTGACCTACATTGGCTCTTGGTCCAGTAACACCTCAATTTTAATATTCTCACTCATGTGATCAAATCCCTCCATGTCCTCACCCCTCTGATTATCCCAATCCCCTGTTCATTTCCAATGTTCCTGAAAATTGTTCATCTTAAAAATCTTTTTTCCAATTCCCGCTTAAAAGTGAGTTTCTTTCCATCTGCCTCTCTTCATATAACATGGAACATAGAGCATAGAACAGTACAGCACAGAACAGGCCCTTCGGCCCACGATGTTGTGCCGAACCTTTAACCTACTCTAAGATCAAACTAACTACCTACCCTTCATTCTACTATCATCCATGTACCGATCCAAGAGTCGCTTAAATTTCCCTAATGTATCTGCTTCTACTATCACCACTGGCAGCGCATTCCACGCACCCACCACTCTCTGTGTAAAGAACCTACCTCTGACATCTCCCTGAAACCTTCCTCCAATCACCTTAAAATTATGCCCACTGGTGATAGCCCTTTCCACCTGGGAAAAAGTCTCTGGCTATCCACTCTGTCTATGCCTCTCATCATCTTGTACCCCTCTATCAAGTCACCTCTCATCCTTCTTCGCTCCAATGAGAAAAGCTCTAGCTCCCTCAACCTTTCTCCAGTCCAGGCAGCATCCTGGTAAATCTCCTCTGCACCCTCTCTAAAGCTTCCATACCCTTCCTATAATGAGGCGACCAGAACTGAATGCAATATTCCAAGTGTGGTCGAACCAGGGCCTTATGGAGCTGCAGCATAACCTCGCATCTCTTAAACTCAATCCCCGTGTTAATGAAAGCCAACACACCATACGCCTTCTTAACAACCCTTTCAACTTGTGTGGCAAGTTTGAGCGATCTATGGACATGGACCCCAAGATCCCTCTGTTCCTCCACACCACCAAAAACCCTGTCTTTAAGCCTGTATTCTGCATTCAAATTCGACCTACCAAAATGAATCACTTCACACATTTCCAGGTTGAACTCCATCTGCCACTTCTCAGCCCAGCTCTGCATCCTGTCCATGTCCAGTTGCAACCTACAACAGCCTTCCACACTATCCACAACTCTAGCAACCTTCGTGTCATCGGCAAACTTGCTAACCCAGCCTTCCACTTCCTCATCCAAGTCATTTACAAAAATCACAAAGAGCAGAGGTCCCAGAACAGATCCCTGTGGAACACCACTGGTCACCGAGCTCCATGCTGAATACTTTCCATCTACTAACACCCTCTGTCTTCTTTGGGCCAGACAATTTTGTATCCAGACAGCCACAGTGTGGTCTTCCTGACCACACATTTCATCTCTGCTGCTCCACTCATGCTGTGGAAGCTTGGATCCATAAAATGGTGTGAGCTGCACTGCCGGTCACATCCAGCACATTGTACAGGACACCCAGGCTGGCCGGGGTGCTGGTGTCGGTGTAACGTGTGTGTGTCTGTAGTGTGAGGAGGGGTCTGAATATGAAGTCGATCAGCCATTTCAGCAACTTTGATGTACGTCTTTGAAACTTGGTCCTTGCATGTATACTGACCACCTGTGTTAGTCACTCTCAGCTGAACATACATTCAGCAGCACGAGGAACCCCCTCTAGTGTTAGTTAAAAGGACCAGGCGTCCAACTTGCAGGTGAGGGGCTTTTGACTTATTTCTGTTATTAGAAAGTTAGTGGAGGTGCTGTGGATGGTTTTCTGGAGGTTCTGTTATGAGCTGCTGCAGACATTCAGGGAGGAGAGAGGACTTGGTGACACAACTCTGTACGATGAATGGGGACTGTAGTTACAGTGTCTCTGGGTCTGTAACATGATCAACAAATGGAGCAGAAGCTGCAGAGAGAGCGAAAGCTCTGGAAAGAAAGAGGAGGAATGGCCTATGCCCTACCCACCCTGGGTTTCCAAGAGCAAAAAGAGCAGTGGTCCTAATATTGAGCCCAGGGGAACACCACTGTATACTCCCATTGAGTCTGAACAACAACCTTTCACCACTTCTCTCTGTTTACTGTTCCTTAGCCAATGTTATAACCACACTGTCACTGTACCTTTAATCCATAGTGTTCAGTTTTCCTAACTTGTCTATTGAATGTCACTTGATCGAACACCTTTTGAAAGTCCATATATATAACTTCAATCACACCACCCTCATCAACCCTCTCCATTGTTTTATCAAAGAACTCCATCAAGTTTACCTCAGCACTACCTCTCTCCACTCCTCCACTGTTGTTAAATTATCAGACTGCTTATCCGACACCCAGTACTGGATGAGCAGAAATTTCCTCCAATTAAATATTGGGAAGACTGAAGCCATTATTTTCATTCCCCACTCCCTTGCTATTGATTCCATCCCTCTTCCTGGCGACAGTCTGAGATTCAGACAATATGTTTACAACCTTGCTGTCACATTTCATCACAACATGAGGTTTAACCTCATTTTCAGGGTATAATTACAACCGCCTATTTCCACCTCAGTAACATCGCCTGACTTCACCCCTGTCTCAGCCCATCTGCTGCTGAAACCTCATTTATAACTTCGTCACCTCTCGATGTGACTATTCCAACTCACTCCTGGCTGATCTCCCACATCAACTCTCTGTAAACCTGAGGTCATCCAAAACTCTGCTGCCCATGTCTTGGCTCACACCAAGTCCCGTTTATATGACACTGACCGACATTGGCTCCCAATCAAGCAATATCTTGATTTTAAAATTCTCATCCTTGTTGTCATATCTCTCAATGGCCTCGCCCCTCCCTATCTCTGTAATCTCCTCCAGCTCCAGAACCCATCGAGACATCTGTGCTCCTCTAATTCTGGCCTCTTTTACATCCGTTATTTTAATCACTGCACCACTGGCGACCGTGCCTTCAGCTGCCGGGGCCCAAGCTGCAGTATCCTCCCTACACATCTCCGCCTCTGCACCTCTCCATCTCACTTTCCTCCTTTAAGACATTCCTTGAAACCTTCCTCTTTGGCTAAGCTGTTGGTCCTTTGACCTAATATCTCCTGTTGTATTTCAGTTCGCACTTTGCTTCATAATATTCCTGTGAAGCACCTTGGGATGTTTTATAACATTAAAGGCAATATCTAAATATAAGTTGTTGTTTTTGTTGTTGTTTGCCAGACATCAATCGTCTTTAGCATATCCAGGTTGCTAACCATTTACTATCCAATGTTTTTCCAAGCAACAAGTATTTTTCTCTTGGGTTGTCACGTCTACAAATGTCCCCAGTCGTGACACTAGTCTGACTAGTCAGTAATTACAGCATTTATCGCATATCTCCTTTTTTAAACAGGATGTAAGATTTACAATCCTCCAATCCTCTGTCATCACACCCATATCCAAGGAGGATTGGAAGATTCTGGCCAGTGCCTCTGCTATTACCACCATTCCTTCCCTCAGAAACCCCTATACTTCCATTCAGACTGGGTAAGAGTTCCAGTTTATTGTGGTACAAAAAGGTGTTGGATTGAAAGGTGTTAACTGAAACTGTTTGTTCAGTGACTGTAATTAATGTCAGTCTCCATGGACCGAATTGTGTCACAGGAGGGTTTCCCTCTTCTATTAATATGGGACTCCTTTCGATGTGTTATCCCATACTGTCAGCGAGAGCATCACGCCCGGCACTCACAGGGATCAGCGGCTCCAGAGAGAGGGAGAGGATAGATCAGAATCTGAGAACAATGGGTCAGAGTCTGAGAACAATAGATTGGAATGTTACAACAATGAGCAAGAGTTTATCCTCATAACTTCACGATCTTCTACATATTATGACTGGTTCTCATTAGACTTTCGCATCGACCTCGCACTTCGGATTGCTCAATACATTTATTATCCCATCCTCGCTCTTGTTAGTGTCCCTGGTTAGTATCTGTTTCCAGGTATTTATTCTGTAAACCATGTTTAACTGTATTATATTCCTGTAATTTACTCTACCCTCCTTGCTGCTGTTGATAATCCCGGTGAATATCTCCAATAATTACCTTGATTAACCATGTTTAACTGTATAATATTCCTGTAATTTACTCTGCCTTCCTTGCTGCTGTTGTTAATCCCGGTGAATATCTCCAGTAATTACCTTGATTAACCATGTTTAACTGCATTACTGCTCCTGTAATTTACTCTACCCTCCTTGCTGCTGTTGTTATTTCTGCTGAATCTCTATCTCCGGAAATCAGCTGTATAAACCACTGCTAACGTTATTTCAGTTCTTGTAATTTACTCTCTCCTCTTTGCTGCTGATACTGTCTCTATTTCTAGTTAGGAGATCTGTAAACCCTGTTTACTGAAATACTGTTCTGGAACGTAAATTGTGGGAAGAGAGAAGACAGTGTCATTGGTCCATTGGTCTCCATCACAAACTCCATCCCCTATCTGTGAACCACATACCAGATCGTGAGGCTGAACCAGACAGTTTACAACCTCTGTGTTCTATTTTTACCTTACTTGAGTTCATCTCCAAATTCTCTCCATCACCAACCCTGCCTACTACCACCTGAGTAATATCACGCGTCTCCACCTCTGCCTCAGCCCATCTGCTGCATAAACCCTCATATGTGCCTTTGTTAAATCCACACTTGACGATTCCGAATCTCTCCTGGTCACCCTCCCAGTTATAAACCTCCATAAACCACAGCCCATCCAGAACTCTGCTGCCTGTATCCTAACTCACACCAAATCCCGATCACCCATCACCCCTGTGCTCACTGATCTACAATGGCTCCCGGTCTGTCAGCACCTTAATTTTAATATTCTCATTCTTGAGTCTGAATCCCTCCATGGCCTCACCACTCCATTAGTCCCATTCCCCTGTGCATTTCCCATATTTCTGCAAATAATATACCTTCAATCTTTTCTCAATTCCCTTTTTAAAGTGAATTTCTTTCTCTCTGTATCTGTTCCGAGCCACGATTTTCAACTCTACAGACCCACTGGTGCTGAGGGTACAGAAGATGGGACCCATAGAATGATTCGAACCACACAGCCGGCCACTTCTAGTGTGGTCAGCACAGTGTCCCATGGTGGGCAGTACACCTGTGTGGTCAGCACAGTGCCCAATGGTGGACAGAGCTCCAGTATGGTCAGCACAATGCCCCATGCTGGACAATGCTCTAGTATGGTCAGCACAATGCCCCATGCTGGACAGAGCTCTAGTATGGTCAGCACAGGGCCCCATGCTGGACAGGGCTTTAGTATGGTCAGCACAATGCCCCATGCTGGACAGAGCTCTAGTATGGTCAGCACAATGCCCCATGCTGGACAGGGCTCTAGTGTGGTTAGCACAGTGCCTCATGCTGGTCAGGGCTCTAGTGTGGTCAGCACAGTGCCCCATGCTGGACAGGGCTCTAGTATGGTCAGCTCAATGCCCCATGCTGGACAGAGCTCTAGTTTGGTCAGCACAATGCCCCATGCTGCACAGGGCTCTAGTTTGGTCAGCACAATGCCCCATGCTGGATTGGGCTCTAGTATGGTCAGCACAGTGCCTCATGCTGGTCAGGGCTCTAGTGTAGTCAGCACAGTGCCCCATGCTGGACAGGGCTCTAGTATGGTCAGCACAATGCCCCATGCTGGAAAGGACTCTAGTATGGTCAGCACAGTTCCCCATGCCGGACAGGGCTCTAGTATGGTCAGCACAATGCCCCATGCTGGACAGGGCTCTAGTATTATCAGCACAATGTCCCATGCTGGACAGGGCTCTTGTGTTGTCAGCCCAGTGCCTCATGCTGGACAGGGCTCTAGTATTATCAGCACAATGTCCCATGCTGGACAAGGCTCTAGAGTGGTCAGCACAGTGCCCCATGCTGGACAGGGCTCCAGTATTATCAGCACAATGCCCCATGCTGGACAGGGCTCTTGTGTTGTCAGCCCAGTGTCTCATGCTGGACAGGGCTCTAGTATTATCAGCACAATGTCCCATGCTGGACAGGGCTCTAGAGTGGTCAGCACAGTGCCCCATGCTGGACAGGGCTCTAGTATGGTCAGCACAGTGCCCCATGCTGGACAGGGCTCTAGTGTGGTCAGCACAATGTCCCATGCTGGACAGGGCTCTAGTATTATCAGCACAATGCCCCATGCTGGACAGGGCTCTAGTATGGTCAGCACAATGCCCCATGCTGGACAGGGCTCTAGTATGGTCAGCACAATGCCCCATGCTGGACAGGGCTCTAGTATGGTCAGCACAATGCCCCATGCTGGACAGGGCTCTAGTATGGTCAGCACAATGCCTCATGCTGGACAGGGCTCTAGTATGGTCAGCACAATGCCTCATGCTGGACAGGGCTCTAGTATTATCAGCCCAGTGCCTCATGCTGGACAGGGCTCTAGTATGGTCAGCACAAAGCCCCATGCTGGACAGGGCTCTTGTGTTGTCAGCCCAGTGCCTCATGCTGGACAGGGCTCTAGTATTATCAGCACAATGTCCCATGCTGGACAGGGCTCTAGACTGGTCAGCACAGTGCCCCATGCTGGACAGGGCTCCAGTATTATCAGCACAATGCCCCATGCTGGACAGGGCTCTTGTGTTGTCAGCCCAGTGCCTCATGCTGGACAGGGCTCTAGTATTATCAGCACAATGTCCCATGCTGGACAGGGCTCTAGTATGGTCAGCACAGTGCCCCATGCTGGACAGGGCTCTAGTGTGGTCAGCACAATGTCCCATGCTGGACAGGGCTCTTGTATTATCAGCACAATGCCCCATGCTGGACAGGGCTCTAGTATGGTCAGCACAATGCCCCATGCTGGACAGGGCTCTAGTATGGTCAGCACAATGCCCCATGCTGGACAGGGCTCTAGTATTATCAGCACAATGTCCCATGCTGGACAGGGCTCTAGAGTGGTCAGCACAGTGCCCCATGCTGGACAGGGCTCTAGTATGGTCAGCACAGTGCCCCATGCTGGACAGGGCTCTAGTGTGGTCAGCACAATGTCCCATGCTGGACAGGGCTCTAGTATTATCAGCACAATGCCCCATGCTGGACACGGCTCTAGTATGGTCAGCACAATGCCCCATGCTGGACATGGCTCTAGTATGGTCAGCACAATGCCCCATGCTGGACAGGGCTCTAGTGTGGTCAGCACAGTGCCTCATGCTGGACAGGGCTCTAGTATGGTCAGCACAATGCCTCATGCTGGACAGGGCTCTAGTATGGTCAGCACAATGCCTCATGCTGGACAGGGCTCTAGTATTATCAGCCCAGTGCCTCATGCTGGACAGGGCTCTAGTATGGTCAGCACAATGCCCCATGCTGGACAGGGCTCTAGAGTGGTCAGCACAATGCCCCATGCTGGATAGGGCTCTAGTATGGTCAGCACAATGCCCCATGCTGGACAGGGCTCTAGAGTGGTCAGCACAGTGCCCCATGCTGGACAGGGCTCTAGTATGGTCAGCACAATGCCCCATGCTGGACAGGGCTCTAGTATGGTCAGCACAGTGCCCCATGCTGGACAGGGCTCTAGTATGGTCAGCACAATGCCTCATGCTGGATAGGGCTCTAGTATGGTCAGCACAGTGCCTCATGCTGGACAGGGCTCTTGTGTTGTCAGCCCAGTGCCTCATGCTGGACAGGGCTCTAGTATGGTCAGCACAATGCCCCATGCTGGACAGGGCTCTAGTATGGTCAGCACAATGCCCCATGCTGGACAGGGCTCTTGTGTTGTCAGCCCAGTGCCTCATGCTGGACAGGGCTCTAGTATGGTCAGCACAATGCCCCATGCTGGACAGGGCTCTAGTATGGTCAGCACAATGCCCCATGCTGGACAGGGCTCTAGTATTATCAGCACAATGTCCGATGCTGGACAGGGCTCTAGAGTGGTCAGCCCAGTGCCTCATGCTGGACAGGGCTCCAGCGAGTCATACTATGTTTGTGATACTCATGTGAGGATAGTTTTGAATGTGACTTCAATGTCCCAACCAGACAGCTTTGAGTACGTCTTTGAAATCAGGTCTCGGCATGACAACTGACTGCTTGTGTTAGTCACTGTCAGCTGAATATACATTTAGCATCACAATGAATCCCCTCTAGTGTTATTTAAAAGGACCAGGCATCCAACCTATAGGTGAGGGGCTTTTGACTTACTTCTGCTATTGTAAAGTCAGTGCAGGTATTGTGGATGGGTTTCTAGAGGTTGTGTTGTGAGCTGCTGCAGAAATTCAGGGAGGACAGAGGATTTGGTGACTCAATTCTGCACGAGGTATGGGGACTGTAGTTACAGTGTCTCTGGATCTGTAACATGACCCACAAATGGAGCAGAGACTGCAGAGAGCGGAAGCTCTGTAAAGAGAGAGGAGGGACTCTTCCCTTCCTACCCCGGGTTTTCCAAGAGCTCTTTTCCCATCTACTAATAACCCAAGAGCAGTGTGTGAGGTGACTCTGATTCAATAAGGAGGTGGTCGCAGAGCTGTGTCACCTCCTGTAACACGACCTATAGCCTCACACCAGGGTGAGGACGGAGCTGTCAGTGGCTGTTCAGGTCAGTTTCATTGAAAGTCTATATATCTGGATCTTCCCAGGCAGGAGCAGTAGACACATACAGCATAGACTCGTAGAAATCAATGGAGTCGTAGAGTCATGCACAACACAAAAGGAGGCCATCTCTCGCTGGAGTAATCCAGTCAGTGCCACTCCCAGCTCATTCCTCATATACCTGCAAGTTAATTTCATTCAGTTTCCTTTTGAAATCATTGATTGTCTCGGCTTCCACCACCCTCATGGGCAGTGAGTTCCAGCTCATTAACATCCACTGTGTAAAAAAGTTCTTCCTCATATTCCCCTACATCTCTTACCCAAAACCTTCCATCTGTGTGTCCCCTGGTCCGTGTTTCATCAGTTAATGGGAACAGTTTTTCCTTGTCTATCTTATCTAAGCCTATCATAATCTTGTACACCTCTATCAAATCTCTCTCAAACTCCTTTACTCCAGGGAGAACAACTCCATCTTCTCCAAACTCACTTTGTAACTAAACCCCCTTCCCTGGAACCATTCTGGTAAATCTCCTCCACACACTCTCAGGGACCTTCACATCCTTCCGAGTGTGGTGACCAGAACTGGACATAGTTCTCTAGTTGGGGCCTAACCAAATCTTTATAAAGTTTCAGCATAACTTCCCTGCTTGTGTATCTTTGCCTCGAATGATGAAGCCCAAGATCTGATATGTTGTGCGAAACATTCTCCGAATATGTCCTGCCACCTTCACAGATCAATGCATTTGGAGCCACAAGTCCCTCTGTTCCTGCACAATCTTTAGAACTGTGTCATTAAGTCTATATTGCCTTCCTATTCCTTCTGACAAAATGCATCAGCTCACACTCCTCTGTATTAAATTCCACCTGCCACTTCTCTGTCCATTCTGCTAGCTTATCTATATCCTGTTGCAGACAGTTTGTAACATCCTCACTGTTTACCACTCCTCCAAGATTGGTATAATCGGAAAACTGTGAAATTCTACTCTGTATTCCAAGAACCATGTCACTTATATATAAAGCAAAAGAAAAACTGTGGTCCTAACACTGACCCTTGGGGAAAATCACTGTCTACCATCCTCCAGTCTGAAAAACAACCATTTAACACATTTCTCTTTTTGCTGTACGTTGCACAATTTTTGATCCAATTGGATGCTATTCCATGAGCTTCAATTTTGTTAAGAAAACTTTTGTTTGGTTCTCCATCAAATACTTTCATAAAATCCATGTAGACAACATCCACCACATTCCCTTCATCAACCTTCTCTGATCATCGAAATAAATTCAATTCGCTCAGTCAAGCATAATCTGCCTTTTAGAAATCCGTGCTGACAATCCTTAATTAACTCAAACCTCTCCAAGTGTGTGTCGTCCTTTTTCCCTGATTATTGTTTCTAAAACCTTCCTCACAACTGATTTTAAACTAACTGACCAGTAGTTACTAGGCCTGTGTATTGTCCATTTATAATTATGGGAGGTGAGGCTGGCCATCTTTGTCATCATTTTCTCCCTCAGCAGGGGGAAGCACGATGAGATATCCCGTGGCTTTGTCAGGATAGCGGGAATCCTGATGGTGTCCATGGCTCTGAGAGGCCCCCGTGTCAACGGGGAGAGGTACAGGAACTGAAAGAACTCTCACTCCATTAATGTACAGTTGGTGTGTGAGCATGCCCAGTCCATCATGTTGGTGAATGTCCTCTATCTTGGCAGCAGCCACCATACCTTCATTCTGAAGCAGTCAGCCGGTCCCAACACTGCGGGTCTCCATGCAGAACCAGAATGCGACTCCTCGGAGACAAAGAAAATCCCCTCTAGACACAGCTCGTGTTTCTACACCCCCAAACCACTTCCCACCGCCAACAAACCTCACACAATTAACATGTGTATAACGTGAGCAATGGAGTCACCAGAAACACGGTGGAACAGGCCATCGGTGTGATGAAGCAATGCTTCTGACGTCTGATCCGCTCTGGGGGAGCCCTCCAGTACACACTGGAGCAGGTGTCCAAGTTCATGGTGTTCTGCTGCACCCTTCATATCATCACCATCGTGAGGACACAGGCATTGGCACCAGGAATCCGCAGGCTACCTCAGGAGGAGGAGGAGGCAGGGAGGATACTTCCTGGATGCCTTCGACCCGGACAGGCTGTCGGAGAGTCCCTGCTAAGAATCCGGTTCCCATAGGACAACCAGCCTTTCCCACCACGGATCCCCCATTCTCCACCATTACACCCATCTGAGACGCCCCATCACAGTGTTATTACAGCACAAAAGGAACTATTCAGTCCGACGTCTCTGCATCGCCTCTCCGAATGAGAAATTCCTAATCCCATTCCCTGTCTTCTTCCATCAACGCTGCACATTCTTCCTTCTAATACACCGGTTTATTCAGCTTTAGCATGTTTTTGATGTGGTCACCCAACAGCTGAAAATTATGCAGGGAGAGAGGGAATGGGAGATCCCCAGACAGTCCAAAAGAATCAGGCAGGTAGTGCTGCAAACCCTTGAGTGCATTTCACTCTCCAACAGGTATTCAGTTCAGAATACTGAGGAAAGTGATGCTTCACCTGGAGAGTGCAGCCAGAGCCAAGTCCGTGTCAACACGGGTGGCTGAGCTGCAGAGCGGGGTCGAGGGATGACTGGAAGAGCCAAAGTGATCAATAGTCAGGGGAACAGGCAGGCGTTTATGTGGCCACAGACGTGAATCGAGGATGGTGTCATGCTTGTCTGGTTCCAGGGACAAGGATGTCACTGAGCGACTGCAGAGCATCTTGAAGGAGAAGGGGACCAGCCAGCTGTCATGGTCCACATCGGAACCAGCGACAAAGGTAGAAAGAGGAATGTCGTCCTGCAGTCAGAATTTATGGAGCTAGGGAAGAAATAGGCCAGCAGGACCTCAAAGTGGTAACTTCTGGATTACTCCCAATGCCACGAATAACTGAGTATAGAAATAGAAAACTAAGACAGATGAATGTGTGGCTGGGAAGATGGTGCAGGAGGGAGGGCTTCAGATTCCTGGACATTGGGACCAGCTTTGGATTAGATGGGACCTGTACAGGCCGGACTGGTTGCACCTGATCGGAGCCGGGACTGGGTTACTTGCAGAACGTTTTGCTCGTGCTGTCGGGGAGCGTTTAAACTACTTTTGCAGGGGGATGGGGACCTGAGGGTAGAATCAGTAGGGACAAATCCTGAAACGAAAATAGAAGGCAGAAAATTAATGGATGAGTCCAGGAGACAGAGGAAAAGAGGGTTAGAATTCTTTTTTAAAAGAGGTTGGCAGTGCTCAAGGGTATCTATTTCAACGCAAGGAGTATAGCAAATAAAGTAGATGAGCTGAGGGCACAGTTAGACATGTAGCAGTATGATATCATAGCTATTACAGAAACATGGCTTAAGGAGGGACAGGAATGGCAGCTCAACGTTCCTGGTTACAGGGTTTTCAGACACGATAGGGAGGGGGATAAGAAAGGAGGGGAAGTGGAAATATCGGTCAAGGAATCTATTGCAGCTGTGAGGAGGGATGATATGTTGGAAGGTTCATCAAATGAGACCATCTGGATTGAGCGAAGGAACCAGAAAGGGACAATCACACTGTTGGGAATGTAATCCCGACAGCCAAATAGTTAGAGAGAGATAGAAGATCGGATATGTAGGCAAGACTCTGAGAAGTGCAAGAACAATCGGACAGTAATAGTAGGGGATTTTCATTACCCCAATATTAACTGGGATAATTTTAGTATGAAAAGAATTGAGGGAGCAGAAATCTCGAGGTGCATTCAGGAGAACGTTTTTGACCAGGATGTAACACGTCCAACAAGAGAGGGTGCGGTTTTAGACATTATTTTAGGAAATGAAGATTGGCAGGTGGAGGAGTGACAGTGGGTTAGCATTTTGGTGGGAGTGATCATAATTCAGTTAGTTTTAACTTAATTATGGGACCGGTCAAGAGATATATCAGCAGTTAGAGTTCTCAATGGGGCAAGGCCGATATTACTAATCTGAGGAGTGAAAGTTGTACCCCAGGCTGTTCAACTGAGGAAACAGCTGTTTGTAGGTAATTCAGTCTCAGAGCAGTGGGAGGTATTCAAAGGGGAGATTCCAGAGGTTCAGGATAAACATGTTCCCACAAAGAAAAAGGGTGAGTCGGCCAAATCTCGAGTCCCATGGATGTCAAGGACCCGACAGGGTAGGATAACGCAGAAAAGCAAAGCTTATGTCCGACATTGAGAACTCAATACTGCAGAAAGCCGAGAGGAGTATAGAAAGTGGAGGCGTCAAATCAAAAAGGAAATTAGGAAAGGAAAGAGAGGGCATGAACGAATATTGGCAAGCAAAATCAAGGTGAACTCAAAGATGTTTTCTCAATACATTAAGAGTAAGAGGATAACTAAGGGGAGAGTAGGACCCATAGTAGATCAGAAAGGTAACCTTTGTATAAGGGTGGAAGATATTGGTATGGTTCTTATTCAGCACTTAGCGTATGTCTTCAGAAAAGAGGGGGGATTTAGATATTGTCGTTAAGGAGGAAAAGTGTGAATTATTGGATATAATAAACATAGGGAGAGAGGAAGTATTAATGGGATTAGCATCCTTGAAAGTTGATAAATCACCACAGCTGGATGAAATGTACCCCAGACTGTTCAAAGAAGTAAGAGAGGAAATAGCAGAGGGTCTGCCTACCATCATTTCCCAATCTCACTCGATACAGTTGTGGTAATGGAGTATTGGAGAATCGTTAAAGTTGTACCTCTGTTTAAAAAGGGAGCGAAGGATTGTCTGAATAATGACAGGCTAGTCAGTATAACATCAGTAGTGGTCAAATTATTGGAATCTATTCTGAGAGACGGGATAAACTGTCACTTAGAGAGGCACAGGTTTATCAAGGATAGTCAGCATGGATTTGTTAAGGGACGCTCTTGTTTGACCAAATTGATCGAATTTTTTGAAGATGTTACAGGGAATATAGATGAGGGTAGTGCAGTTGATGTGGTCGACATGGATATTAGCAAGGATTCTGACAAGCTCCCACCTGAAAGATTGGTTCAAAAAATATAATCCCATGGGGTCCAGAGAAATGCAGCAAGGCGGATACAAAATTGGCTCAGTGGCAGGAAACAAAGGGTAATTATTGACAAGTATTTTTGCGACTGGAGGACTGTTTCCAGTGTCATTCCACAGGGCTCAGTAATGGGTCCCCTGCTTTTTGAAGTCTATATTAAAGATTTAGATGTAAATGTAGTGGGTATGATCAAGACTTTTGCAGACGACACAAAGATTGGCCATGCGGTGGATAGCGAGAAACATAGCTGTTGGCTGCAGGAAGATTTTGACGGTCTGGTCAGATGGGCAGAAAAATGGGATTCGACCTGGTTAAGTCTGAGGTGATGCAATTGGGGAGCTCAAGCAAGCAAAGGAATACACGCTTACTAGGACAATACTGAGAAGTGTAGAGGAAGTAAGGGACTTTGGAGCGAATGCCCACAGATCCCTGAAGATAGCAGGACAGGTCAATAAGGCAGTTAAGAAGGCATATGGAATCATTTCCCTTATTAGCCGAGGTATGGAATGTAAGAGCTGGGAGGTTATGCTGGAACTGTATAAATCATTGGTTAGGCCACAACTTGAATACTGTGTGCAGTTCTGGTAACAGAAAGGATGTAATTGCACTAGAGAGGGTACACAGGAGATTTACGAGGATGTTGCCAGGACTGGAAAAAATGCAACTAAGAGGAAGTATTGCATCGGCTGGGGTTGTTCTCCATGGAACAGAGAAGCTGAGGGGCGATCTGATTGAAATGAACAAAATTTTGCGGGGCCTGGATAGAGTGGGGGTGAAGGGTCTTTTCACATTAGCAGAAAGATCAGTGACTAGGGGACATAGATTTAAAGTGATTGGTAGAAATATCAGAAGGGAGTTGAGGAAAAACATGTTCACCCAGAAATACAAAATTGCCTCAGTGACAGGAAGCAAACGGTAATTGTTGACGGGTATTGACTGGAGGACTGTTTCCAGTGGTTTTCCACGGGGCTCGGTACTGGGTCCCCTGCTTTTAGTGGGGATCTGGAAGTCACTTCCTGAAAGGATGGTTGAGGCAGAAACCCTCTACTCATTCAAAAAGAGCCTGGATGTGCAACTCAAATGTCATAATCTGCAGGGCTATGGATCAAATGCTGGATTAGAATAGGTGGATAATTTTTCAACTGGCACAGACACGATGGGCCAAGTGGCCTCTTTCTGTGCCTTAAACTTTCTACGATTCTATGATTCTATCACACGAAACACGCAATCCTCGCTAACACTCACAATTACGTCAACAATCTATCAAAATTATCAGAAATGATTTTCCATGAAGCTATCCGTGCTACTCGCCATTTATTAAGACATGATTTTACAAGCAAGAAATATTTTTGTGCTGGGTTATGGCCTCAACAATTTTCCAAGAATCAGCATTGGACTGATAGTTACAGGGCTTATCCAACCTCTCCTTTTTTAAACAGGGTGTAACATTTACAGCCCTCCAGTTCTCTGGCATCTTTTTTATTTATTCATGGGATGTGGACATCGCTGGATAAGCCAGCATTTATTGTCCATCCCTAATTGCCCTTGAGAAGATGGTGGTGAGCTGCCTTCATGAACCACTACAGTCCACGTGGGGTAGGTACACCCACAGTGCTGTTCGGAAGGAGTTCCAGTATTTTGACGCAGTGAAAGAGAAGGAACAGCGATATAGTTCCAAGTCAGGATGATGTCTGGTTTCGAGGGGAACTTGCAGGTGCTGGTGTTTCCATACATCTGCTGCCCTTGTCCTTCTATGTGATAGAGGTTGTGTGTTCGGAAGATGCTGTCTAAGTAGACTTGGTGCGTTGCTGCAGTGCATCTTGTAGATGGTACACACTGCTGCCTCTTTGCGTTGGTGGTGAAGATAGTGAATGTTATGGACTGGGTGCCAATCAAGTGCTGCTTTGTCCTGGATGGTGCCGAGCATCTTGAGTGTTTTTGGAGCTGCACCCATCCAGGCAAGCAGGGAATATTCCATCACACTCCTGACTTGTGCCTTGTAAATGGTTGACTGGCTTTGGTGAGTCAGGAGGTGAGTTACTCGCCTCAGGATTCCTCGCCGATGACCTGCTCTTTTAGCCATGGTATTTATATGGCTACTCCTGTTCAGTATCTGGTCAATGGTAGCCCCTAAGATGCGATTGTGGGGGACTCAGCTATGGTAATGTCATTGAATGTCAAGGTGGAAGATTAGATTATCTCTTGTCGGAGACCGTCATTGCCTGGCGCTTGTGCAGAGTGAACGATACTTGCCAATTATCAGCCCAAGCCTTGACATTGTCCAAGTCTTGCTGCATTTCTACACGGACTGCTTCAATATTTGAGGAGTCACAAATGGTGCTCAAAATTGTGCAATCATCAGCGAACATCCCCACACCTGACCTTATCATTAAAGGAAGGTCATTGATGAAGCAGCTGAAGCTGGTTGGGCCGAGGACACAACACTGAGGAACTCCTGCAGTGATGTCCTGGAGATGAGCTGATTGACCTGCAACAACCACAACCATCTTCCTTTGTGCTAGGTATGACTCCAACTAGCAGAGAGTTTTCCCCCTGATTCCCACTGACTCAATTGTTGCTCGGGCTCCTTGATGCCATACTCAGTCAAATGCTGCCTTGGTGTCAAGGCCAGTCACTCATAACTCACCTATTGAATTCAGCTCCTTTGTCCATGTTTGCACCAAGGCTGTAATGAGGTCAGGAGCTGTGTGACCCTGGCGGAACCCAAACTGACCGTCACTGAGCAGGTCATTGCTAAGCAAGTGCTGTTTGGTAGCATTGTCGTTGACACCTTCCATCACTTTACTGATGATTGAGAGGAGGCTGATGGGGCGTGAAATTGGCCGGGTTGGACTTGTCCTGCTTTTTGTGTACAGGACATACCTGGGCAATTTTCCACATAGCAGGATAGAGGCCAATGTTGTAGCTGTACTGGAACAGTTTGATGGGAGAACGGAAGTTCTGGAGCACAGGTATTCAGTACTATTTCCGGAATATTGTCAGGGCCCATAGCCTTTGCAGTATCCAGTGCCTTCAATCGTTTCTTGATATCACGCAGAGTGAATCGAACCCTGAGAAACAGTACTGTATTCTCCCCTCCACCTCCAGTCTGAACAATCACTGTTCACTTCTTCTGTCTGCTTTCTGTCCCTGAGTCAGTGTCATATCCACACTATCACTGTCACATTAATCCATGTCATGACAAGTCTATGAAATGTCATTTGATCACAGGCCTTTTGAAAATTTATATCCATAAGTGGATATACATGAGTAGGGGCGGAAGATGTTGGTTTGGTTCTTAATGAATACTTTGTATCTGTCTTAACAGAAGAGGGGACGATGCAGATATTGTGTTTAAGGAGGAGGAGTGTGAATTATTGGATGTGATATACATAGGGAGAGAGGAAGTATTAATGGGATTAGCATCCTTGAAAGTTGGTAAATCACCAGGGCCTGATGAAATGTATTCTAGGCTGTCAAAAGAAGTGAGAGACGAATTAGCAGAGGGTCTGACCATCATTTTCCAATCCTCACTGGATACAGGTGTAGTGCCAGAGGATTGGTGAACTGTTAACATTGTACCTCTTTAAAAATGGAGCAAGGGATAGACCAAATAATTGCAGACCAGTCAGTGTAATCTCTGTAGTAGGCAAATTATTGGAATCTATTCTGTGAGACAGGATAAACTGTCACTTAGAAAGGCTCAGGTCAATCAAGGACAGTCAGCATGGATTTGATAAGGGAAGATATTGTTTGACCAACTTGATTGCATTTTTCGACAACGTAGTAAGGATGATAGATGAGGGTAGTGCTGATGATATGGTCTCCATGGATTTTGGCAATGCTTTTGACAAGGTCCCATGTGGCATACTAGTAAAAAAAATAAAATCCCATGGAATCCAGGGAACTGCAGCAAGCTGGATACAAAATTGGCTCAGTGACAGGAAACAAAGGCTGTTTGTTGACTCCTGTATTCTATACCTCAGGGTGATTTACTGACTTGAGGTCTGTTTCCAGTGGCGTTCCACAGGGCTCAGTACTGGGTCCCCTGCTTTTTGTGGTGTATATTAACGATTTGAACGTAAATGCAGGGGGCATGATCAAGATGTTTGCAGATGGTAAACAGACTGGCCGTGCGGTAGATAGCGAGGAGGATAGCTGTAGGCTTCTCGAAAATATTGATGGCAGAAAAGTGTCAAATGGAATTCAACCTGGTTAAGTATGAGACGATGTAATTGAGGAGGTCAAACAAGGCAAAGGGATAGACGATCAATCGGAAAATACTGAGAAGTGTAGAGCAAGTGAGGGACCTTGGAGTCAATGTCCACTGATCCCTGAAGGTAGCAGGTCAGGTCGATAGGTGGTTAAGAAGGGATACGGAATCCTTTCCCTTATTAGCTGAGGTATAGAATACAGGAGCAGGGAGGTTAAACTAGAACTGTATCAATCATTGGTTAGGCCACAACCTGAGTACTGTGTGTAGTTCTGGTCACCTCATTACACAAAGGATGTAATTGCACGAGAGAGGCGACTGAGGAGATTTACAAGGACTGGAAAAATGCAGCTCTGAAGAAAGATGAGATAGGCTGGGGCTATTCTACTTGGAACAGTGAAGGCTGAAGGGAGATCCGATTGAAATGGACATAATTTTGTGGGGCCTGGATAGAGTGGAGGTGAAAAGTCTATTCACCTCAGCAGAGAGATCAGTGACTAGGGGGCAGTGACTTAAAGTGCTTTGGAGAAGGATTAGCGGGGAGTTGAGGAGAAACTTGTTCACCCAAAAATACAAAATTGGCTCAGTGGCATGAAACAAAGGGTAATTGTTATAATAAAAGCAAAATACTGCGGAAGCTGGAACTCTGATGTAAAAACAAGAAATGCTGGAAATACTCGGCAGGTCTGGCAGCATCTGTGGAGAGAGAAGCAGAGACTGTAATTAATGTCAGTCTCCATAGACACAACACAACCCAGGCCCTGAGACTGAAATAAATGCAC